>NC_092819.1:105616939-105951939 GCF_023375885.2 Dermacentor andersoni
CCGAGGATCCCAAGAACAACAACGCCTCTTCTTACTACTAAATTCTAAAACACACTCCAAAACGTGTATAACATCCCCAGTAAATACTACCGAATTCTCACCAGCAACTAGAAACTTAGTAAGATCTTTCCCGACCCTCCCAGAGTAGCCTACAGACGCAACACTAATTTTAAAGATGTTCTTGTACATGCCAAAATAAAGACAAAGAGGAAGTTGGGAACCAATCCCTGTGGCCGCCCCAGGTGCTCTACTTGCAAACATATTCAATCTACTACTACAGTAAAAAGTACAGCGTCGGATTACGCACACAAGGTAACTTCGGCTTTCACCTGCACATCAAGCAACGTAGTTTACGGTCTAGAATGCGCCGCTACAATTTAACCAAAACAGTAGCCAGCCACTTTAATGAACGTGGTCATATATTTGGCAAAGAAAGGCTCTATATACTACTAACAAATTTCCGTTCCCCTCGCGATAGGAAATGTACGGAATCATACTTCATACACAAGTTTAATTGCCTACACCCGACGGGAATTAATTTGGAATGCGGCAACTTAGCATCTTTAAAAGCGGTAACTTAAATCTGAAATTCTCATATCATCAACCAAGACACAAAACACATTATGCCACCAGCTAATTTTAATTCTCAGCCTCACCTACTCTTCCATTTGGAAAAATCTTTTCCTGCCTACTACTCGATTTAATATACTCCTTCAGATTTTTACGCCTACATCAACTGTACGAACCCATTCTCCCATGTACACTGGCCCCCGCCCGCTTCCTTCTGTTTGTTATTCCGATTTCGGTCCCCCCCCTCTCTTTTCCCTTTTTTCTTCTTCATTTATTTTTTGAAACCCCCTCACCAACACATTCCGACGTCAATATGCCTTTTTCGGCGCCTCAACCCAGGGTATCGCCATTTCTGGATGCCGCTGTAACGACACCTACGCTGAGCGACTGAGGCAATGTTCCTTGAAAGACCATGCCGCTGCCTTTCAGACACCCCATACATTACTTAAACTTACTGGACGTATTGCTGCTACGCTACTCAAGTCACTCTTTCAACTCATGTTTTTTTTATTTTTATTTTGTGTTACTCGCGCACTGACCACCTGACCGTCTCTTCTAATGCCTCAAGAACATGCCGCCAACGATACCCCTAAATGCTTCCTAACCTCCCGCATCCCCAACGCGCTGCCAGGCCCCCCGTCTTTCTTAAAAATTGTTTTCCTCTTTCTTGTTCTTTCTCCCTCCCTTTTGGTCTTGGTGTCGCCCTGGCTTCCCCCCCTTTTTTGTCTTTCTTTCTGTGTTTTTTCTCTGTCCTTTCTTTCTTTTCTTTTCTCGCCGCGCTCCCACTCTTCGGCTCTTGTCCCCCCTTCTTGCGAACGAAGCTCACACACGTTGCACGACAGCGCTCGTTTCCTCTGAAGTCTCTCCCTTTAAAACAAGCCGCGAGCGACAACACCTGCACATAACGTCACTGCACTAACCGTTTAAAACTAACATGCCGAGTATGGCGAGGCCGCCTTTGACGAAGATAGGTCCTCCTATCGAAGCGTTGGCCAGCCTTTCTGAGGCACCTTATCCCTGTTTACAACCTTTATACCACTGGCTGAGATCAGTTGGACATTGTTTGTAGACTTCGCGCGGGAAACTTATTCACGTCCCGTTTGCCGTCGAACTTACAATACATGCAATTTGGCAGTTGCGGATATATGCTCGCTATCTACAGGAGCACACAAAAAGGGGGGCATCTCAGCACATATCGCCAGTGCGTTTTGGATATTGCTGCATAGCGGTTTACACCAGAGAGCAAAGGGTATAGACGATATTCTAATTAAAATTAAGACAAAAAAAAATGGAGCTGCACAGGTCTTGTAATGCGCTGGTTACATAACCGTTGGACAACTAGCGTTAAGGAAGGGGTACCAAGAGAAGGGAAACGCAGTCGAGGAAGGCAGAAGACAAGGTGGAGCAATGAAATCACGAAACTCGCGGGCGCTAGTTGGAATCGGTTGGCGCAGGAAAGGGGTAATTGGAGATCGCAGCGAGAGGCCTTCGTCCTGCAGTGGACATAAAACAGGCTGATGATGATGATGATGTACCTAAGGACGAGGTGCTGAGTCAGAAGTACGCAGCACAAGCTCCGGAAATCATTCGCCAATTTCTTCAACCAACAAAGCTTTGAGATGGTCAAGGGAATTCTCGTTAAAGAATGCTAATGATTCAAGATCAGGACATTGAGACCACCAAGAAATGTTTATTATTTCTCTCTTTTTATCTCTCTATCTCGTACTGTACTAGCCGCTAATGGAAACAAAGGATGCAAGAACAATAGCTTTGCTGCATTCCACTGCATAGAATTATGCGCACGCGTGGAAGTAATTCGTCCAATAAATCCTTTTATGCTGTATCTCTACGTTTTCTTGTAATACGAAGGTGATAAGGGCCTAATATCGAGTGTGACTCAAATTTCTTACACCCCATCATAAGGGCGCACGATCGCTCTCACCTGTAAGCAATAAGTGGTTCTGCCAAAACATTAAAGCACAGGCAAGGTTCTCCGTACGCTCTTTTGCATTGTAATCAGACCAGAAATCAGGAGGTGTTGCACGCCACGAAATCTGCGCAGCCAATCTCCTACGCATTCTCGTTTTTTTTTTTATATTTAACGTACAGAAAACCAATTCCGGTCTTCACTTGACTCTTTAGTATATTATAATGCCAACATCTGTAGGGGATCTCCTTGTCGCCATAGATACGGCTATCAGTTTCAATAGGACCGTACGAAGTGCTTGGTAGTCCATATTAAAAACTATTGACAGCGCTTGTCCGTGTATCTTTTCTGTGTCGTTCGTCTCGCTTTGCGCTGTCAGTAGTTTTCAGCAGTGCTATTTGTGTATCCTTAATTTACTCACACGTTCTCCTGCCTAGCCAACTACAGAATTTCCTCAATAAAAGCAGCACGTTCACTGTACCAAACATGCAAGCCTTGTTTGCCTTTCAAAGTTTCTGCGGTGCCATTTTGAGGGAGAAGCTATAGTGTTTCCCCAGTCCAGCCTCTATCAAACCCTTTCTATTCAGTTACCTCACAGACTCCTGAAGGAGCATTGCGTTAGAGGAGGATGTGCGGGAATTGCACAAGAAGTTCAAGGCAACTATACTATGTTAGTGGGTACCGATGAAAGAGCAAGTCTGTAAGATATATAAATAATGCAATACAGAAAACAGAAAGACGGTACAAAGAAAAAAAAGAAAGGACTAAAAGGAGGAGGAAGAAATAAAGAATGACGCAGGGGTGTTACACAGAAAGGCATCTGGTTGGCCACCCTACTCTGGGAGATGGGAGAGAGGGAATAGAATGATTAGATAGAGGGAGGGGAGATGAAGAAAAGCTGCGGTGAGCTCGTTCACGCACGCGGAGGGCCTAAGTGCGTCAACGGCCTTCACATAGGCCAGTCGCCATCAAGAAAAACAAAAGTGCCTTCACAGCTTGGTCGACCGACGAGCGATGGGGATGGTCTTCAAGCAGGACCCGCAGAGGCAACGGCCGATCGTCCAATCGTCGCAATGCGATAGATAATGTTTGTCTTTCCGACTGATATCGATGACATTGGCACTGTAAATGTTCGATGTTCTCATCGACGCCCCAGACGTCGCATGCAGCACTGTCGGTCAGTCCAATGAAAGTAGTTTCCGCCTTCGTGAAAGCCACTCCCAGCCACAGCTGGCATCGAAGCGATGCCTCACGTCTGTGAAGCCCGCGTGAAGGTTGGGGTTGGAGCGGAGGGTTCAGTTTGTGCAACATGGTGCGCCTTATAGGAGAGCTCACGTGCAAGGTGACGAAGCTGCCTTGCAGCGTCTGTCCTAGAAAGATGATGTGTTATTCTTGATGTGATTCTCGGTCAGCTTTGTCTACTTCATCATTTTCACTAATTCCGTAATGGCCAGGTAGCCACTGGAAAATAATTTCGTGGAATTTGTGTTTTACATCATGGTGAAGTTTGACAATTGAGTATGTTAACTGTTCGTGAGCTCCCCGTCGGAGAACTGACTGAATGCTGTGTAAAGCCAGGCTCGAGCCGAAAAACACGGCCCACGTGCCAGGACTCTCCATGTCAACAAATTGAAGCACACTGCGCAGAGCCGTGAGTTCTGCATCTGTGCACGTCGTAATATGTGACGCCTTGAATCGCGCTGTTTTTTTTTTTCTCGCCGGCATAACCACAGCACCGCCAGCACTGGTCAATGTAGTCGAGCCGTCAGCATAGATGTGTACATGACTACTGTATCTCTCGAACAACCGGAGTAAGCTCCATTTTTAGTGCCTACGGTGGTAGACGTGCCTATTTCTGAAGTGCTGGAATTGTGAGGTGTACTTCAGGATGGCACAAACACCATGCAGGAGAAGCCAGACTGGCCGCAGGTGTGTACTCCGATGTAAACGAGGTACGATAGGCACTGACAGTTGTGCTAAATGGCATGCAGGGTCTTTCCACGGTGAGTTCTGCGAGGTGATGGCAAGGGGTGCGAGAAATGTGCCTGACATGTGGTCGCATTGTCTCGACGGCAATGTGCGTCGTGAATGAATAATTTTGAGCAATGACAATAGTTTCAGCCGTTCACGTACTGCGTGATAAACCAAGGCATATCCTCAGAGCTCTGACTTGAATACTCGGGATCTTACGTAAATTGGTTATGCGGGCATTGGATATAACAGGTAGGTTGTACCGGAAGAACCCGACAAACAACACCCTATACAGCTGTAGCATGGATTGTGTGGACACCCCTAGTTCTTTCCTGCAAGGAACCTGAACAGATGACAAATAGAGTTCAATAGCTTTTTAACATGCTTCACGTGAGGAGTCCAGTCAATCACAACCCCCAAGAACCTGTGACTTCTGCTGGACGATATCACTTGTCCACTGATTCATATGACGTGTGCAGACATTGGCTTCCGCGTAGACGCCACCACTGCGCATTTTTCCTACGTCGACTACAGTCCTTGTTTGCGTAGGTAGCATGATGTCGATAAGGCCATCTTCTGAAGCCGAGCGCGAAGCTGAAGACGCGTCATTGCCGACGTCCAGATACAGATGTCATCAGCATAGAGAGTTGAACGGTGTTTGACGGGTCCTCGAGCAGTCCAATAAGGGAAAGATAAAAAAGCGTTGGGCTTAGTAGTCGGCCCTGCGGGACTCCGCGACTGCTGTAATATTGGGGTATCGGCCCATCCCCGGTGAGCACATGGAATGATCGCATCTGTATGTAGCTACCAGCCCAGAGATATATCTTGCCACCAAGTCCTATTGCTTCTAACGCTTTAAGAATGGCTTTCTGGGCAACATTATCTTAAGCCCCTTTAATGTCTAGAAACAAAGCGGCAGACAAGCGTGTACAGGCCTTCTGGTATTCGACGCATGTTACCAAGTCGACAACGTTGTCTATAGATGAATGGTCACGCTTGAATACTGTCAACGTGTCTCCATAAATTTCATAGTTCTGTGGTTACTACTCCAGAAGCGCATGAACCGTCCGTTCCAGTACTTTTGCTTCACAACTAGCAAGCGCGATCGGAAGGTATGACGCATTGTCCAAAGGCGACTTGCCAGCTTTGAGCAGCGGAATCAGGCGACATGACTTCATCCCTTGGGAACTGTGCCATTCGACCACCAGTCGTTTAATTTCCTTTCAAGCTCTTTCACCAAGGTTACACAGAGCGCGGTATGTAATGCCATCTAGCCCTGGTGCTGAGGAACGCCTGCATAAAGCGAGCGTAGCCTCTAGCTCATCCAGAGAAAAAGGGCACTCCATACGGGGATCACGTGAGAATGGCAAGTGGTCGGGAGCCTGCGTTGCAGTGCAGCTTGCTTCACCGGCAACCCACCTACAGAAGGATTCTGCGAGTTGAATGTCTTTGCATTGCAGGTAAAGAGGCAGCAAATTAAATGGGTTGCGCGGTCCAGGTGTTGCACGGAGGCCGCGAAAGCTTTCGGGGATCCAGACACTCACAGAAAAACATCCGTCGTTGTGAAGCCAGCTTCTTCACACGACACTGTATTTTCTTCTGTGTGCGTCTGGCCAACCTCAAATCATGAATGGACTTTTTGCGCCTATATCTTCGTTCCGCACGGCGTCGAATTGCCGGAAGTTTCTGTAACACCATGTCGAATTCGCTGCGCGCGGAGTTTCTCAATATCGCGCGTATGGCAACCGGTAAAGCATCCTTTCTTGCGTCCCCTAGGCTTGATGCTATGTCCTCTCGACAGTAGTATTCCAGGATCGCTTTAAATTTCGGCCAGCCAACGCCTTGTATGGCTCCAGAGACCTTGGAGGAAGTCCGCCCCTCCATTGTGGGATAAGTTGGGACTTGCTCACATCCCCGCATTTCCAAGTCCAGGAACCATTGAACCCTTCTACTGAACGAACGTGAAAGAAAGCTAAGGTGGGGCCAGCTACTATGCCCGGTTCCTCGCAGATAGGTTGGGGCTTACATCATTTAGCAAATAAAGTTCTTGGTCAGAACGAATGGACACCAATCTTCTGCCTCTCGAATTAATCTTGGAGCTATTCCAGAGATAGTGGTGTGCATTGAAATCTTCAGTGATCACCCACGGCTGTGTAGTCGTTGTCAAAATTTAACGTAAACGCTCGAAGTTTAGACAACTTGATGGTGAAAAATTGGCTCCCAGAGTTTTGAAAGTTACCTTGATCTTGTTCACAGTCAAGCACACCTACTGGTCTTCATTGTCAAGTTGCACTAAGTATCGAACATATGTCAAGTCACGCCGTATGGAAACGATAAACGATGGCATCTGGCGGGCCATTGCTTTACCCTAACGCCACAAGCACTGGACCCAGGGCGTCCAGCCACTGCAGGCTATGCACCGACGGGGCTTCCATGTTGCTTAGTAGAGCACGCATAGCATTCATCATTGACCGCAACAATATCGTCACGTGGTGGTGACATTGAAGAACACAGTAGTAATACTGTGAAAGAGAAAACTAACTCTTATTAGGCGAACCTGTGCCCACAAAAACAGGCTACACTTATAGCACAACGATAGCGGCGAAAACGGTCGGCGATCGTCGAAAATCTGATCAGCGGGTCAAGCGCGTCGGCTTTTATACAGCAGTCGTCGAACGTTCCAGGCTAATCGTTGGGACCCGCGTCTGCCCGCGTGCCTTCCACAAAGTTCTACACCATTGGCGTCACGCGATGAAATAAGATAACACAAGGTTCGGCGACAACAGACAGCCGGATAGAAGCATCGATAGCTTTCCGGAAACTTCGGATACATGCAGGCGCGTCCCGCGCCGTGCGATAACGTTAGGCGGCAAAACGTGGTCGCCCGATAAAGATAAGTACTCGTGTCAATATTAGCAGCTGGTGATCATCAGGTGTTGCATCAGCGATTTGTGTGGGTGGCGAAGGCGGCGGTACTCGAGGCGTCTCCGTCGCAGGTTGAGCGCTTTGAAGTTCGGGCCCGCTCTGCAGGATTATCGAGCCTTGCCACTTTCGTCATTATCGCATGGTGGCGCTCCACGCTGGTGCAGCAGCCGCCTTAGCCAAAGACGGCGTATTGCTTCTTGCGGCGTGTCATTGCGCTTTTTGATGACGATACCGTCGCCGACTAAGTGTCGCGACAGCCTCGTTTTGTGTCGAGTGGTTCCGAACCATGCGCTTTAGAACTGCCAATTTCTTCCGGACCCGTGGGCAGTCCTTCAACGAGGCTTCGTGGGAACCACGGCCGTTAGGACACTTCAGAAAAGTCGCGCAGCAGACGTCTTCTTAATGGGATTCAGCGCAACGAGGGCGCAGAGCATTGTTCGCACAGGCGTTCTTTGCATGGCCAAGCTTGAAGCACTTGTGGCATTGAAGGGGCTTCGGTATGTAAAGTCGAACTGGATGGCGGATATGGCGAAGTTTGACGTGAGACGGAAGGCAGTCTCCTTCAAACGCAAGCTTCAAGCAGCGTGTTTCCTTGTCCGGTGAGATGCGTGATGACAGTGCCTTCTGTTGTTGGCTTTATTAATATTGGCAAGTCGTCAGCCAGAATTGAAACGTCGACGTCATAAATGATGCCAACGATGCCGTTAGTGCCTGCAGGGGTCATTGATTGCGCTTTTACTTTGTCGATTGCCGCGACATTCCGAAGGCTTTGCAGAGCGCTGCGATGTAAAAGGACTAGTGCCACGACATTCTTCCGCAAGTTTATTCCCACATCTTTGGTTTCATTCGGTGCGATGCACTCGAATAACAAAGAACCTGCCTGTCCAGAAGCCACGAATCAGTCATAGGGTCCACGGGCAAGAAGAAAACACTGTGCGGCCAGTGCTGTGGTATATCTTTCACGGTTGAAACACTTGCCGGCGATGACGTCCGCAGCAGTCTTCTATTTGCAGTTCGGCTCATGACAATGAAATCGTCGTCCGAGCAGTCGCAGCTGTCAGAGTACAACTCAGTGACCTTGCTGTCTGTGTCGCTTGACTCGCTCCCGCGTCTGCTCAACGTAAGCTGACCGCGCGGCTTCGCGCCAGTAAGGTCCACGGAAGTATCTTCATGTACTGCTGCAACGAGGGAGCGGAAGCTCCCAGAATTTGCAGAGAAACAAAGCAAAAATGCAGAGACGACAGTGCTAGCGTCCAACTGAAGAATATGGAGTAAAAATACAGAAGCAAAAAGTAATTATAAAATTGCTAGCCAGTAAAGATGAACGAACAAGCCGAAAGATTTAAATAACGCAATACTTAGAGGAAAAATATTCTATACAACATTGCCATAGGTGCACAGTAGGTTTAGTTGTGATGAATTAGGGAAATATTATGTTTAAGCATGCTCTGAAGGATATAAGTTCAAGAATGTCAACTATGTCGCTTGGTACGTCATTTCAATACTAGATCGCGCGGGGCCATGCAAACGAATTGCAGGCATTGTTTCGGCCAAAGATACCCTGGAATTTGATATGATTATGTAGACGTAGAAGTGGACTAGCGAGCAGCAGGGTCGACGGGAGCTTGCTATGGAATATTCTGTGAAACAAGCAAAGCGATGCTGTGGTTATTCGTGATTCAAGAGGTGAGAAGACTAAAAATGACAGTGTTACTGATGCTCGAGTTCCAGTGATAATCTTTGATAATGAAGCGGGCGGCGCGGTTTTGAACTAACTCTATAGCCGTGATCACGCACGGTTCATTAGGTGACCAGATAGGGGCCGCAAATTTGAATTCAGGTCTCACCAATATCCGATAGGCAATTTGTCTCATGAAGGCAGGTGTATACCACGAAGGTTACGTTTCAGGAAACCCAGCGTACGAGAATTCTTAGCAGTTATTTTTCGATGTGGGCAGACCATGATACGAGTTGATGTAAGGAGGATCCTAAGGCACTTGTATGTGGTATTGTGTGCAATGGAGTTCTTATCAAATGAGTAATCGATAGCGGAAAATGCGGGCGAATGTTATCAGTTTGCAGTTATGAGTGTTTAGGATCATTTGCCAAGATGACCACCAGTTAATAATACGGTCAAGATCTCGTTGAAGAGTAGTGTGATCGGATGGTAAGCAGATTTTACGATAAGTCACGCAGTCGTCTGCGAACATGCGAATGGATGACGTTATTTCAGGTGGCAGGTCGTTTATACAAATCAGAAAGAGCCATGATTCGAGTTTCAACCTTGAGGTACACTCTAAAAACAAAGAGATTTCCAGGAACCCTCTTCGAGAGAGCGTCTGCTTGTCCCATATTCCACTCCTTTTTCGAGAGTGATCGATCCCCAGTGAGAGAGAGAACTACCCTGATAGAGTTTTATTACTCCACCGCAAGCAAAGGAAGCACTAGTGCTCTTCCGCAGAGTGCTAACAATCTATCCACAATGGTGCTAGTACTCCCTCAGACCGAGTGCTGCTACTCCTCCAAAATTAATATTTCTACTTCTCCAAACCGAGTGCTTATACTCCCCCAAAAGAGTTCTTGTGGTCCTAACAGATATATTGTGCTCCTTCAGAGCAGAGTGCTAGTACTCTTCCCAATAGTGTGAAGGCGCTCACAATGTGGAGCGACGTCACGATAGAAGGATTTCGCAATACTTTAATGTGGGAAATATTTGATTCCTTCATCAGCAGCTCCTGCGCTTATGCTTGGCGCATTGGAAGTAGGCTGTAGCGGCCGACTTACTCAAATGAAACATTTTTTTTCTCTTAAAAGGTCAAAATCTTCATTGATCAGTCACAAGACAAATTGAATAATGGGTTGAAAAACAAACTGACACATACATAAAATCTGATTACAATGATGCCCATGAACTTTATAACACATCTTGTAATAAAAGATAAGTATATTATCTAATACTTCATAAGTGTTATAGCGCAGATATATTCTTTATTTGCACTTGGTTCCATATATTCCAAAAGTAAGTATGCAATCGAAAGTTAAAGAGAGAAAAAAGAGTGCGCAAACTCACAAAGTATTGACACTACGATCGAAGAGAAATATGCGCCAAACCAATGGCCAGCAAGCGCATTTCTAGCACAAAACACATGGACTTATATGGCAGAGGTTAGCAGATGGGCTACTAAGCATGGAACTGGTAACTTACGTAAATGCTGCAAGAAACTTTTTTGTGCCACATTCTAAGACAGCAACTCATTTGATAACGTCCTGTGCAACGTATCGATGTTCCTGACTGAGAGTACAGTGCATTTAAAAATGTGTCGGTTATTCTCATGCGAGGCCGCAGGTCTAGCTAGCTTTGCTTATATTTCACATAAAGTTATTCGTGTATGGGCTGCACACCATTGTTTCTAAGTGTGCATTGTCGTGGTTCAGCAGCAATATCCTGCCCGGTCTCAAAGTGTTACAGAGGCGTGTCATATTTCCTACTCGGTTAACCTGCTCACGAAAGTAGTTTTCTGGTACTGTTGGGATTGATCCGTTGCGCTTTCTCACAAATAAATATAATTAAATTTACAATATTACCTTGTGTGTAGCAACTGACTATAAAACTGCAAGGAGCTATGGCAATCTTGCGCATCAAACTTCTCGTCATATGTGGTAGATTTTCATTCCCAATTTGGTAAGAATGCTATAACTCTGAGTAGCAGCTTGCATTATTACATGATCAATTATTGTGACTAGTTGAAAATACAATCTAACTAAAATTTAGCGTGGCTTCGGATGTGAACCAAAAAAATTAGATGTGATAAATATGATGCATCCAAGGCGACATAAGCATAAGTATAGGCTGGGAAGTGCACGAAAAGACAAACAGAGAAGCAAATCATAAATTAGGAAAGGCACCATCCTGTTTCACATATTCCATTCATACGCGTGGATATTGCATGCGGCTATGCATATATTTCCACAATGAACCAACTACGTGAAACCAAAGTTTC
Source organism: Dermacentor andersoni (assembly GCF_023375885.2). Taxonomy (NCBI): domain Eukaryota; kingdom Metazoa; phylum Arthropoda; class Arachnida; order Ixodida; family Ixodidae; genus Dermacentor; species Dermacentor andersoni. The sequence goes on from NC_092819.1 coordinate 105,628,334, forward strand.
TTTCCTACTGAAGTGGTTAAAGTAGGATAAAGTAAGAAAACTTATCGCGCTTCACAGAATCATCGCCTCAAAACAAGTATATCCGTGTGTGGGAAGATTAATACAGTGCCTCACGGTGCACTCTATCTGAAGTCGAGAAATTTACTATATGCTAAAATGCTTTAAGTTTATTTTGCCTCATAAACGTTATGTCTGCAGAAGCCACCAAACAAAAGGGCTCTTGTTTGATTAACACTATATGTTCACATCCGCCAAATGATGAACAAGTGTTCCACGAAGATACTCCCAGTTCTTGGCATTGAACACATCCTTGCCTCCACTAGCATACTTGGTTGGCAAGTATATTGAGTCACCCTTATCAAAATCTCAAATACCTGCCAGAAGCACTCATATGACCATTTCAAAGAAGGAGAAACCACAATTTTACATGTACCGAATGAATTTTTCTATTGCAAGCGACTCTGTGGCTTCTAATTAAGGCGTAAGGTGCGCTCCACGGTGTACGCAGTTAGAGGGCTTGCTCCCGCTTCGGGAGCCGCGAGCGGTTCTGCTAAACAGGTTCCGTGCGCATGTACGTAAACGCTAATAACTTCTTACACCTGGGGCACTCTGTACCCAACGCTTCTTTCTGGAACCTAGGAGGAAGCCAAACTTCTAAACTTCGGTGTAAAACGTAGATAAAGGGGAAAACAGGAAGATCTGTCTGCTTCGTGTCAGCGTTTAAAATAGAGAATGACAGTAGTTTGTATGTATTTGCACCCTTGCATTTACGTGCGGCTATATTATGTCAGCAGGTAACCGAGCATGAGCTGTTGCTTTTTATGGTGAACACAGGCACCGTTCTCACTGCTAGTATGCTTTATGTGACGAAGCAAATCTGCAATTTTATTGTACCGCTATTTCTTGTCACATGGATATATCTGTTGAGAGGCACGGCAAAAAGCTTTCACTTCTCAAAAAAGTAACCAGCTTTTCTACAAAACGTATTTCGAACTGTTCAATCAAACTTGCTCCTATGCGTTTGTCTTCGGAGAGCATACTTAATCTTGATTTTCCCATCAGAGACATTACCCCCAAAATACTACGGTAAGGTGACTGCCTAGAGCCCGTGAGAATTTTCATTTTGGTGCAACATACTGTATTTTGAAAGTTTTGATGACATTTAGTAAAATGGTAAACCAATATACCCACATTCTAGTTTTCTCGTCCTGACTGCACGACAATGTATTTTTATTCTTTAGATGGCGCTACTCTGCACCACGTGGAGTCTTGTGGGCTTGCAGTCCTTGCAGCTGCCTTCTTACGCTATATAATGTGGGTGCCTGAAAAATATTGTTTTCAGAAGTCAACACGAGGAGATGGTTTAGAAACATCAAGACAGTCAAGAAATAAGGTCACTGTGCAAAAAGACAGTCTTAGCTCTTGGTCTTTCTACTGAAATGCATGCGAAACATCTAAATGACTCACAAGTCAACTGCTAAACTAACTTCAATTTTTAAAGAAAAAAGAAGTAACCGACAGTTCATCCTAGTTCAGGACCAATGTTACAGTACTAATAAACAGAATATTGGTCACGACATAACTCTGAAGTGCCAACTGATGTTAATAGAAGGCACAGGCATGTGCGAAACAGTAAGCTTATGCTCAACGCCCGTACAACTGTAATTCCACACTGTGGCCGTTATATTCGATTCAGATGCATAATTCGCCGTGTGACAATTCACCGATTTCGTACAGATTAGCATCCTTTCACATTCGCACCGTGTTCGAAAACCGCAACGCGAAACATAACCTCAGACCTGTAATCACCCCATTTCAATACATGAGCTAAACCAGCTCAGTCGTATTCATCCTAAAATATGAATTTCTTACGCATTTTCACTTTGGTATAAAGGTTATATACAGAGATAAGGTGCCTCAGAAAGGCTGGCCAGAAAGGCTGGCCAACGTTTCTTTTAGGAGGACCAATCTTCGTCAAAGGCGGCCTCGTCATCCTCAGCATGTTAGTTTTAAAGCGTTAGTGCAGTGGCGTCACGCGCGGTTGTTCTCGGTGGCGACTGGTTGTAAAGGGAGAGACATTAAAGAAAATTAGCGCTATTGCCTGACGTTTGTGAGCGTGGTTCCCAAGACGAGGGGCCAAGAGCGGGAGAGTGGTAAGGCGGGGAGAAAAGAAAGGAAAGGCGAAAAAGTGGGGGAACCAAGAGGAAAAAGAGAACAAGAAAAGAAAAAGAGGGGCATGGGAGGGTGTTGGGGAAGCGAGAGGTTAAGGAGCATTCAGCGGTGTCGTTGGCGGCATGCATTGCTGGCTTTAGAAGAGCCGGTCAGTGCACATGTAACAAAAAAGACTCAAACAGACATCAGTTGAAAGAGTGACTTTAGTAGCGTAGCAGCAATGCGTTGAGCAATTTCGGAAGAGTTAAGATGGCTACAAGGAGTCCGGGGTGTAGTGCATGGGGTAACTGGAAGGCAGCGGCATGATCTTTGCAGGCACGTTAGTCCCAGTACCTCAACGTAGCTGTCGTTATGGCGGCATACAGAAATGGTGACAGGCTGTGTAGCTCAGGCGCCGAAGAGGTATACTGGCCTCTGGTACTTTGAAATGTGTTGGTGAGGGTGTTCCAAAAGAATATTTAATAAAAACAGACAACAAGAAAGGGAAGGGGAAACGAAACCGGAGTAAAAAGTAGGAGGGTGACGTTTGCGGAAGCGGGCGGGGGCAGGTGTACTTGGGGAAAGGGGGTACGTACGGTTGATATAAACGTAAAAGCATCAAACAGTATATTAAATTGAGTAGTATGCAGGGGAAAAAGTATCGAAATGGAAGAATAGGTGAGGTTAACAATTAAGGCTAGCTCGTGGCATAATGTGTTTTGTGCCTTGGTTGATGATATTAGAATTTCAGATTAAGTTACCGCTTTTCAAGATTCTAAGTTGCTACGTGCCGAATGAATTCCCGTCGGGTGTAGGCAATTAAACTTGTGTGTGATGTATGATTCCGTATATTTCCTTTCGCTAGGTGAACGAATATTTGTTTGTAGTATATAGAGCATTCCTTTGTTGAATATATGACCATGTTCAATAATGTGGCCGGCTACTACTAGAGGTAAATTGTGTTTTGTATCCGCGCGGTGGCCGTTGAGTCTTGTATGAATTTGTTGTCCAGTCACCCCTATGTATTGTTCGCTACAAGCGGCACATTCTAGACAGTAGACTACGCTGCTTGCTTGGCAGGTGAAACCCGAAGTTATTTTGTGTGAGTAATTCGACGCAGTACTTTTTACTGTAGTAGTAGATTGAATATGTTTGGTCCTGGGGCGGCCACAGGGACCGGTTCCCAACTTCGTGTTTGTCCTTAGTTTGGCATGCACAATATCTTTAACATTAGTGCTGTGTCTGTAGGCTACTCTGGGCGGGTCGGAAAAATCTTGCTATGTTTCTGGTTGCTGATGAGAACAGGGTATTATTTACTGGCGATGTTGTGCACGTGTGGAAGTGCGTTTGAGAATTTAGTACTGAAAAGAGGCGTTGCTGTTCTTGTGATCCTCGGGCGGGGCTTGAGGACCTCGGTTCGATCAAGTTTGGTTGCAGCGGTGTAGGCTTTTTGAAGGGTTGTTTGGGTGGTTGATTTTCGACTTTCATGCGTTTTCAGTAAATTCAAGATAACGCGCCCAACAGACTTCTTGCAGCATGTAGCTGAGCGCCTGCGGCAAAGTTTCTAACTAGCACTGGCGCTGCACATAATTTCAATAGTCGTAGGTAACCCATGGGCGAAACACACCGTCAAGCGCGTGGCGTATAATGAAAGTACGCCACCAGCAAAATAACGCTTTCTGCTATGTGAGTTCTTATTGCAACAGCGTTCTGTATACAGTAGACTGTCAAAGTGAATGAATTGAAACGCACACGAAGAACGCTCCATAGGCTCGGAATCATGCGCTTAGGTACGCAAACTATTTTATGCGTCCCCTCCCATCAAGTCTTGTTGAACATAGAATGGTACTGGCGGCGTCTGCCATTTTCAAAGCACTTACGGATAGTGGCAAGTGATAACCTCACATGCAGTTATCGCGACGACTTTTTTTTTATTTACTGACTTCGAAGCGCGCCCCGTGGTCAATCGCATCAGCTAATCGCCGCGACGACTTCCTGGCCATAGCATGTCATATACGCAGAATGTGCACGTAAGTTAGAATTCACTTACCGTAGAGGATTTGTTGTTATATCCAACGAATGACGAACGACTGCCCTTTTATCGCGCCGACGCGAGATGGCTTACAAATGGTCTCCCTTGGATGGCCATCGTTCCTGCTCGCTGAACGGGTCGCCTTTCTACGGTGCTGTGCTGTTCCGCGATGTTGTGCGCGCGCTTGGTGTGGCAACTCCGAGTGAAAATGCAGTGCGCTGGTTCCGCTTCCAATTTCACTGTCGCTGCCTGTTTTCTTAGAAGCGAAACGTTGTGCTCTTTACTCAGCGTGCGTGAGTGATACGTAGCCATGTCCGGCGTGAGCCTCCTACAGTTGAAGCAGGAGCTTACGCTACGTTTCCTTCTCTATTGCAGAAAGAGTAAAACGGCCATTCTACTCTATGTCGCAGTTATGTCGCAATATGTCGCAGTTACAGTAATCTCAGTATAAATTAATTTCAATGGGCATAGAAAAAAATGTTTTCAATGCTAGGGAATGATACTGATAGGCCCGAGAGAATGGTATTGGGTTTTTATTGTAATAGCAAGTATGTGGAAACTCAAGGCGCATTACTGCCGTCGGTGTCGCTGTGATATTCCGTATAACTTACAACGACGATTACACCGTCGCCGCGCACCTTGCACTGTATGTGCAAGTGTAAGCGTGCGAGGGCAGCCGACGATCGCGGTTCAAGTACGCCCATGCGAAATGCAAGAAAGCGGGAGGAAGCGTGTCGTCTTCCGTCGCGCGCTAGGAAACCAATGTTGCGAGGCGTCGGGCAGAGGAGAGGAAGGGGGTTGCTCTAGTGCGGCTTCATCTGCGCATGTGGCGGCTTCGCGCTATCGCCTAGCCGTATCTTGATAGCGATCTGCATTGGGGGCAGTCTAGGTGCGTCAACAAGTCGCAGCTTTGTGCGTTCTGTGTGTTGTCGGCGCTCAGTTTGCATTGAAGCGATAGAAAGCACGACGGTCATCTCGCTCGCTGCTGCTGCCACGCTACTTCATGCCAGCGTTTTAACATCGAGTGTCTGCGTTCATCGAGTGTGATGTGTTCACGGCTGCTGTGCAGGCTGTCATCAAGTTTGTTAATTTTGTTAGCAAGCGAATGTTTACAAATTTATATGGCGGATGAAAGTACTATCATTACTTCATATGGCTCAATGAAAATTTGTATCGCAACCGATTCTTCCCCGTTCGGGGGAAACTAGGACTTTTTTCTTAGATGCACGCGTTGGAAGGCCAGGTCTTTATCATCAGTGTAAGGGAACTACAGAGGTGGACGCTGCGTCGTATCCATAGAGAGTGTCAGCAATTATAAGTCATTCGAGGATTACCTTAAACTGGGCGTTTCTGGCAAAGTCGATGGGTTTGCGTTGATCGATACGGGTTTGTAAAGGAAATTCCTCACGAACAGCAAAATTAGGGTTTGTGAATTTGTAGCTTTTATCTATTAAAGGCAGCTTATCTTTGAAGAATGTGAACTTGACAATGATTGGCCTACAGTTGCTGCTGCTGTACCGACAGAAATGATGCGCGCTGTCTATTTAACCAGGATCGAAAGTTATGCGAAGGTGATCGTTACAGATGCCAATGACTTCTGACACTGACCATGATTGCTGGTTTTTTTTTTTTTTTTTCTCCGGGATTCCAAAAAGAGCAAGTTGCAGCGGCAAAATCTGGTTTCTGAGACGTCAGAGTGCGATTTTATTGCCTTTACCTGTGTGAAAATTCAGTTAGATATGTTTACTAATTCGGGCGATTCACTTGTGACGGATCTTTTCACTGACACAACATCGACATCAACAGTAAAAAGCATACTCGACAACTCATTTAGCTCGACATGAACTGACGCTTGCCAATTCATTATTGTATGCAAGTCATTACGAATGTCCTCCTGGCCGGATTCAATACGTTGCAAAGTGGCAAGCACGATATCTAGCACATGTGGCCTTAGGTTAGACAAGACACCACTGCATAGAAGTAGACACAGCCTACATATTTAGAAAGAAAAGAGGCGTTTGTAGCGCGTACCTAACGGCAACAGAACGCTGAGGCACGGCGCCGCCAAGAAAAATCTAGAACACCCGAAAATATAGACGTCTGGTATAAGGCTCGTTTCAATGTTTAAACTGAATATACGCTCACCCTTTATAATATTTTTTGGGAAGACCTCGATGTAGCGATCCCTGTCGGGATGTGTGTGCTCGTGGAAGAAGCCCACCGCGTGCATCAGCTCGTGCGCCACTGTGCCGCGGTTGAGGCAGCCGCGGCCCAAGGACAACTGTTGCTGACCGCCAATGCGGCCAAGGTACGAGTAGCACCTGTGCATGGTGCAGCACATTTCTAGACAGGCACGTGGCGATGGCAAGGACGACAATATATTCAACGCTTAATACGATTGACGCGAAATGCTTCGCGTCTCGTTTAACACCAAACGCGCTGCAACTGCAACATTTTAACGGTACAAGAGAGCCCTGCAAGCAGGTGTGCTAATACGGAAATTATTCCACGCACAGTTGGTGCTCCTGCTTACTGAGATCCATCTGCTTTGAACCTTTCATTCGATTTTGTAAAACAAAGTACGAATACAGCATCGAAGTTACGAGTTTGAACACAGCTATATCTCGTCTCGCGATTTCTTCTACGCTGGACCTACACCGGACTGCGGCTAGCTCAAGGCGCAGAATAATACATTTTAAGGTGTACGCTGACGCTAGAGTTGCCTGCGTTTGCGTCTACCGTATCATATACAATTTTACAAAAAAAGAACGACTTAGGGATATCGAAACAAATGTAGTTATCTTTGTCTCACTTTTAAACAAAATGAAATAGTTCTCGGGAAGCTTGTTTGCAGCGAAACAACACCTACTTAATTCCTTTAGTTTGCACAGCATAGGAATATATGTTTACAAAGCAGATGCTCTTTGTTTGTCGTCATGACTGTATGCGCAATCCACGACGTACGAGCTCTGACGTCTCCGGCTGTTATAAAATACCCATTGCAGGATTCGAAATATTCGTTAAGGAGGTGGGCAACACTGCGACGCCAAATGCATACGAAAATACGCTCAATTACTCCCAGTTCAACGCCCCTTACAGTTTATGTCACGTTTTATATTGAGCGAAACATATCTTTCTCAGACCTCAGCAGCCTAATCAGCAAAAATGCTCATTCACCTATGGTAGACAACCATTTACTTGCTAAAACGCATGGTGTGAACGACTCGCGAACTCGCGTTTCCCCTTTCAGTACGGCAGAGTGCGCTGATATTCCACTTAGGCAGAAAAGTGAACCACGCGACATTTGGATTGATATGCGCGATATGTCATGACATCCAACCAAAAAATTAGCAGAAGCCCATTTCCCTTTGTAGGTTATTCTGGCATTCCGCTGCACAGAGAAGGCACACTTTGGCGTCGGAGCCAATATGGCATGATGTAGTAAAACGTTATTCTGGTCCTTCGGAAAAAAAACGCAGATTTTGTTAATACAGGAGACACTATGTGACCACCCTACCGTTTCTGGCTTCAACACTGTGTCGGTCAGGAACGAGGGAGGCAGAGGACTAGCTACGATGATAAAAAAAATATCTAGCCTTTATTGAATATCCAACCAAATCTGCACGGGGTAAGATGGAGGCCCTTTTCGTGGAGGTTAAGCCGCACGGGCGTCTGAAGCAGAGCGTATTTCCACCTAATGTCTATAGCCCGCCGTCGGGCCAGAGACAGACGTTTAAGTCCCTGCTTAGGAAGACTACGGAGACAGCCAAACACTCTCTCCTAATAGTTGCTGGGGACTATAACGCCCCTCATAATGCATGGGGCTACGTCAGGCGAACTGTAAAAGGAGAGAACCTGGCGAAGATTCTGGATGATCTCGCGTTTTCGGTAATCATGGACCCAGAGTTCCCAGTAGGCTGGGCACGTCAGTTGCGCGAGACACAACGCCTGATTTGGCATGTGTAAGGAACGTTGGTAACGTAACGTGGGCCAATAAGCAGGAGAACCTGGGTAGTGAGCACTTCATTGTAGCGGTAACATTAAGCGTGGGCGGCCCGACCGACCAGGGTATTTCGAATCACGAACTGGGAGGAGTTCAGGAAACTTAGGAAGGAGCGAACCAGACCATTTTCCTCGTTTGGCGAGGCTATCGACTCTCAAACGGAGGATGTCGACAGGGCTACTAGGGTAGTACAAACGGAAGCGGAGGTCCTAAAAATGGATCCGCACCTAGCGCACCTGTTGGAGGCCAAATCGTTGATTCTGATGAGGTGGAAAACACAAAGGTTTAATTTCAGGCTGAGTAAAAAGGTTGTGAAGCTTAATAGAGAGACCGAGAGATATTGCGCGGAGCTCAATAGGCTACAATGGGACGATGTCTGCGTGGCAGTAGACGGGTCCATGTGCTCAGGAGGGAAGTGGAACCTCCTCAAGCGCCTCCTGGATGACGCCCAGACTAAGCATAATCAAAGTCAAACACTTAGTAAAGTCATGCACCGGCACAAACAGAAGGGAGGTACTGAACAGTAAATTTTGTATGCCGCTCGCGAATAGGTACCTCCCCATAGGGCCGACGCAGGAAGAGGATTATCCGCCGATCGAGTGCGCGGCGGTAGAGGAGTTGGACGCGCCCTTCACAGAATCGGAGATCAGGGCAGTGCTCTACAATTTAAACAGCAGGTCGGCTCCGGGTCCGGATGAAGTTGCTAACAGGCTACTACGAAACCTGGACGATAAGACAGGGGAACTACTAACTAAGCAGGTCAACAAGGTATGGGAGACACGACAAGTGCCTGACGGATGGAGATCGGCTATGGTGACACTCATCACTAAACCAGGATAACCCCTTCAGTTGGACGACATGAGGCCAATATCACTAACCTCGTCCATAGGCAAGGTAGCGGAACACGCAATCTTAAACAGGGTTTCCGGGTACATAGAGCGCAGGGAACTCTTCCCACATAATATGGTTGGTTTTCAGCCCAGCCTATCGACGCAGGAGGTTATACTAATGCTAAGGAAGCAAATCGTTAATAGCGGCACCCGGAACGTGAAAGCGATTCTCGCCCTGGATCTCACTACGGCGTTCGACACAGTGTTACATAGATACATTCGGCAGGCCATGGCCGGGATAGGCCTACGAGTCAAATTCCAGGCCTTTGTCAGGTCCTTTCTCGTGAATAGAACTCCTACTATTCAGGTAAGGCAGATTCGCTCGAACGTGTACGAATTTGGGTCTCGGGGTACCCCTCAGGGATCAGTCATCTCGCCACTGCTCTTCAATATAGTCATGAAGGGTCTATCAGACAGGCTGGGCGGCATTCAGGGCATAGGTCACGCACTTTAAGCAGATGACATCACGATCTGGTACCCGGGGGCTCCCTAGCAGAAATTGAGCAGGCTCTACAAGCGGCCTTGGACGAGACGGAGGCTTACCTTGCGGACACGGGTCTCAAGCTGTCTATAAGTAAATCGGTGCTCGGTGCTCTTACTTTACAGACCCGCAAGGCAAGGGGTTAGGGGTCTGACCCTTCTTAACCAGCTACTCGTGCTATTATACGCGAACAAGGGGCAGAAATTTCCTAGAGTCGACTCAATTAAGGTCCTAGGCCTGCTCGTAGACACGAGGGGCTGTAATGCCAGAACAATTACCAACGTTGCAGCCAAGACGGAGAATATCTTGCGGTTAACTGCTAGGGTGTCCAACCGAAAGAAGGGGTCAGTGAAGACAACCTCCTTCGGATGTACAATGCGTTTCTCATGAGCCATATTAACTATGTGGCGTCAGTTCTAGTATGGACAAAAACGGAAAAGACCAAGTTAAATACCCTCATGTGCAAGAACATCAAGAAAGTGCTAGGCTTGCCTTTTGCTACGAGCTCCGACAGGCTAGATCAACTCGGGATGCACAATAGCAAAGACGAGATCATAGAGGCATAGGTCACTGCCCAGATGGTTAGGCTATCGTCGACCAAAGCTGGCAGGCGAATTCTCGACGAGGTTGGCATGGCTCCTAGGATAATGGAGGACCGGCGCATAACATTGACACGAGAAACAAGGACGACCTACCTTGTGAGGCCATTCCCGGGAAACGTACATCCACAGCATAATGAGGGTAGACGTAAAGCCCGTGCACGAGCCATATTGAAGAAAGTTAGAGATGATAGAGACTCCGCGGTCTTTGTCGATGCGGCGCACTACGGGAAGAGGAGAGCGTTCGCGTTGTCTGTTGTAGACGGGCGGGGAGTGCTTCGCTCCTCCGCCTGGGTCAGAGTGGCCACCGCGAGTATAGCAGAGCAAATTTCGGTTGCGCTGGCCTTGTGTGACTCAGAGCGTTCCTACATTTACACCGACTCGAGAGACGCAATCAGAGCTTTCGAATCGGGTAACCTCGCACGAGAAGCGGCCTCTATTCTAGGGTAACGTGCTTGCTCCGGTTCATATTATATCACGCGGTTCCCCGCACACATGGGGACGAAGATTCTCGAGGGTTTCCCAAACCTCAATGAGCTGGCCCACGACCGTGCGCGAGAACTCACGCTCCGCGACGGTCTGCAGGCTTCGGAGGGGCAGGGAGGGACTCAGCAGAACGATCCACTCCTCACATTTAATGGAATTACTAAACATTACCAACTTGGTCGGAGAATTTATCTGCCTCACCCGAAGCTCACTAGCGGTCAGTCAGCTACCTTTGGAATGCTGCCGACGGAATCTTTTCCGTCGCGGGGATTCCTCACTAGGATGTACTCGGATATAGACCCTAGCTGTCCCGACTGCAGTGAAACCTTTTGCTCTATGGCTCACATGCTCTGGCGATGTCCCGCGTTGCCTAACGACTTTCTCTCCAGCGAAGCCGAATGGGAGGAGGCCATCAGAAGCACGGTACTCCAAAAGCAAGCCCAGGCTATCCAGAGGGTCCTGGAAAGGGCGGAGCGTCACGGCGTTCTGTCCTCTACATGGGCGCGGCCAGCGGCTACAAAGGCCTCCCGTTAGGGAGCCTGACACTAGCTCCTCAGGATTAATTAAAGTTCGCCGTCCGTCCGTCCGTCCGTCCGTCCGTCCGTCCGTCCGTCCGTCCGTCCGTCCGTCCGTCTGTCTGTCCGTCCGTCCGTCCGTCCGTCCGTCCGTCCGTCCGTCCGTCCGTCCGTCCGTCCGTCCGTCCGTCCGTCCGTCCGTCCGTCCGTCCGTCCGTCCGTCCGTCCGTCCGTCCGTCCGTCCGTCCGTCCGTCCGTCCGTCCGTCTGTCTGTCTGTCTGTCTGTCTGTCTGTCTGTCTGTCTGTCTGTCTGTCTGTCTGTCTGTCTGTCTGTCTGTCTGTCTGTCTGTCTGTCTGTCTGTCTGTCTGTCTGTCTGTCTGTCTGTCTGTCTGTCTGTCTGTCTGTCTGTCTGTCTGTCTGTCTGTCTGTCTGTCTGTCTGTCTGTCTGTCTGTCTGTCTGTCTGTCTGTCTGTCTGTCTGTCTGTCTGTCTGTCTGTCTGTCTGTCTGTCTGTCTGTCTGTCTGTCTGTCTGTCTGTCTGTCTGTCTGTCTGTCTGTCTGTCTGTCTGTCTGTCTGTCTGTCTGTCTGTCTGTCTGTCTGTCTGTCTGTCTGTCTGTCTGTCTGTCTGTCTGTCTGTCTGTCTGTCTGTCTGTCTGTCTGTCTGTCTGTCTGTCTGTCTGTCTGTCTGTCTGTCTGTCTGTCTGTCTGTCTGTCTGTCTGTCTGTCTGTCTGTCTGTCTGTCTGTCTGTCTGTCTGTCTGTCTGTCTGTCTGTCTGTCTGTCTGTCTGTCTGTCTGTCTGTCTGTCTGTCTGTCTGTCTGTCTGTCTGTCTGTCTGTCTGTCTGTCTGTCTGTCTGTCTGTCTGTCTGTCTGTCTGTCTGTCTGTCTGTCTGTCTGTCTGTCTGTCTGTCTGTCTGTCTGTCTGTCTGTCTGTCTGTCTGTCTGTCTGTCTGTCTGTCTGTCTGTCTGTCTGTCTGTCTGTCTGTCTGTCTGTCTGTCTGTCTGTCTGTCTGTCTGTCTGTCTGTCTGTCTGTCTGTCTGTCTGTCTGTCTGTCTGTCTGTCTGTCTGTCTGTGGTCCTTCGTAACGCGCGGTAGCGCGTAACGGGCCGCCCCCACGTCGGTACAGTCCGAGCCTCTCTGCTGCGTCGCGGGCCCAATGCACAACCCATAGCTGTGCTTCAAGATCGGGGCTGCTTATGGCCGCCTTCCATTTGGACAACGTGGACAATGCGGGGCACCGCCAGAGCATGTGTTCTAACTTAGCTACGTCTGAACATAGCTCGCAAATATTGGTCGATTGTGTCTCTGGATAGATTCTGTGTAACAGTGCGGGATTAAGGTACGCCCAGACCTGGGTGGTAAAATAACCTGAGTGTTAAAGTCTGCGGTCTACCTAGTTTTCTATGTGGTGGAGGATATCGTCTTCGTCCGATGTAAAAATGTTTGGTAAGTTCGTTATATGAGGGACGGTCCCCATTGTCCCCAACATCAGCGCCGCGCCACCCAGTAGCTACGCGATCGACGACCCCTCGCGCAGCTCTGTGGGCACATTCGTTGAGGTTGGGCGGGGTGCCCTCGGTCTGCTCCGTGTGTGCGGGGAACCAGATAATTGTGTGCGGCTGGATGTCCTTGTCCGGCACAATCCGCAGGACCTGCTCCGATACGGTGCCTTTCGCGAACGCTTGGAGAGCCGTCTTCAAGTCACTGTAGATCGTTCTCCTTCTGTCGTCCAGCAGGAGCACGTGCTGGTAGCCGAGTTGGCTCTACGTGCTTACGACGATTAATATGCGGGGTCAGGGCTATCGCCACCTGCTCCGCCACCTCGGCCGACTTCGTTTGAACCGTCATGAGTTCGTGATTTTCCGATCGTGATCGATGCCCACCGCTACGAATGCCATCCCGTCGCCGTACCGTGCAGCATCGACAAAACAGCATTCCCGAGCCCGTGTGTGAGCCTCGACCAGGAGAGCCTTGGCCCTAGCTCGTTTCCGACCCATGTTATGTTCGGTATGAACGTTGCGTGAAGTTGGAGCAAGAACGATGCGTTTGCGCTGTTGCCGAGGGAGACCGGAAAAGCGAGACTCGATTTCCACCGCACGAACCCCCAGCCCCGCAGGATGCTGCTACCCGCTTGGTTGGTGGAAAGCCTAGCGTATTGGGCCCTGTCAGAGTTGTCAGACGATCCTAGCGCTGTCGACCAGATGTAGGAGTCGTCGGATTAACTCGCCGCTGCCACCATTTGAAGGAGATGAAGGTCGTAGACAGGAACTCGGTGAACAGGATTTATTTACATATTAACAGTTTAAGCAGGATACATTGGCAGACTAGCGCGACTCCCATATGGAGCCCGCAAAACTAACATACAGCAAACAGTTTACGAGCACACAGCTCACTAGTACATTTCTAGCATGACAGAGCACTCAGCTCCCGACAACGATCTCGACACGAGCACCCCCTAGTAGCCGGCAAACGCTGCTTATAAGCCCTTGCTCGACGTCATAGTTCGACGTCATTCAAGATGACCCGCCTTGTTGGAGGATGGGGTGTGCCGACTTGGAGGGTGAGGTGTGCCGGCTTGGAGGATGAGGTGTGTCGGAGCAGGAATGGTCGGGAAGGTTCGTCCAAGCATTGTAAACTCGCCGCCGCACCGCACTATGGCTCACACACACAAAGGCACACACATTCGAACCCATACACACAAAGGCTCCGGAGTCGACGACCGAGGGCTTCGTAGAACTGTGCTCCGTCTCGGGTGGCGCGGCCAAGTACCAATTTCCTGAGTTGATCGCGCGCCACGTGGCCGCCAGTCATCCGCAGTTCTCGGTACCGCCCAGCTTTCAGTGCCGACGTCAGAGGGCTTCGTAGAACTGCTTTGTCCCGGGTGGCTCGGCCAAGTACCAATTTCCGGAGTTGATCGCGCGCCACGTGGCTGCCTGCCGACCGCAGCTCTCGGAAGGGCGCCCCGACTGGTGGGCTTGGAACACGTGCAGCGGGCTGAAAGCTGGCACGTTGCCACCCCGTATGGCCATTCTTAACAGCCCTCTCCTCCGCTTCCGCAATCTCTTTCAGCGTGTTGTGCATGCCGGGACGCGTCAATGTCTCCAAGTTTGTGTACATGGGGAGCCCGAGGGCCCTCTCGATAGTCGTCGTGATCAATGTGTTGGGCTTGATTCACTCCAATTTTTGCCACTTGCACATGGCTGGACGTAGACAAAATGACACATCACAAAGGCGTGCACCATTCTCACAAGATTGCCCTCTACAAGACCCTGCTGCCGGTCCGCAACTCTCCGAACGAGTCTGATGGCATTATCCGTTTTCTGGGCTAGTTTAGACACCGTGAGGTTATGGGAGCCGTTTGATTCGATCGTCATACCCAGGACGCGGACGTAGGCTACCCTGGGGATGATACCGCCGTCACTTGTCCGTAGAGTGATGTCGACATCCTCTATCGGCTTCCAACCCCGTAGCGCCATCTAATTCGCGCTCCGCGCAGTGACCGCTGTTAAGGGTCTGCAGCGAAGCAAGTTTTCGTTTTCACAGCAGTGACCACATGTAACCTAGCCACTAATAGTGGAAACATATTTATAAGTAGATAATCGCTGCACTCTGCCGTATGGCTCTGTTTCATCCTACTCACAGAAATACATGCCTTGCATGCGAGAAACAAAGATCCATTTTGAAATTACTAAACCGTTTTGTCATCACACCACGACAAAACCTCAACTTGCACTCCCTGTTCCTTAATGCCATGTCCGTGGGAAAGCTTTATGCAGGGATACGGGCACTTATATGGAGGCAAGAGACTAGGAATGGCCATTTTCTATCATAGCATTCGTTTTTGGCATCCGCTCTTTTTTCGGCACCGGGCCCGACTGGATATTGGGCTCAAATTTTTGTGAGTGCTTCTATAATGATCTTCGACCGTAAGGAACACAATATTCCTCCTAATATGTGGTCGAGGTTAGATTGGGTAAATCCACATGGCTATTACTAGAAAGAAAAGCCAGCAGGTGAAGCCCGCTCACCGCGTCACCGCGGACAGCGACGTAGTAAAAGGCACGCAGTTGGCCTACGCATAAATGTGACCCGAAGAAAGCGACTCGCGTGGTAGTTTCTGCGGCTGCACTCGAGAGCTTTAAGCCTGCATGTAAGCGTATCGCCGTTTATAGACAACAGAACACCACAATAGAGAACGCACACTGCAAGGCTATTGGCGATACGCCTTGGCGCTTTCTAAAACTAAAATACATAAGAATCATTTTGCTTTTGCATGGCCGCTCCCATCAGAAAGAAACGCCACTGTTTCAGTGTTCATTATTTTGCCATCCACGTCTTCGTATCACACTCTTTATTGCAATTAAGAATTAAATTATGGAGTCTTACGTGCCAAAACCACTATCTCGTAGTGAGGGACTCCGGAAATTTGGACCACCTGCTATTCTCTAACGTGCACCAAAAACTAAGTATACGGGTGT
This sequence comes from Dermacentor andersoni, assembly GCF_023375885.2. NCBI lineage: Eukaryota > Metazoa > Arthropoda > Arachnida > Ixodida > Ixodidae > Dermacentor > Dermacentor andersoni. The sequence continues at coordinate 105,643,970 of NC_092819.1, forward strand.
TTGCGCATTTCGCCCTCATTGAAATGCGTCCACCGTGGTCAGGATTCGATCCCGCGGCCTCGTGCTTGGCAGCCCAAAACCATAGCCACTAAGCAACCATGGCGGGTTATGACATCTTGTTCTCCACGTCACAATATGGGCAACAAGCGCTCACCACTCTGGCACCTCCAGTAGGCTGTTATAGCGCAAACTGTAATGCCTATGTATGCGGGTTAAATTTCTCTACCGTGCAGGCAATAAAGAAAACCTTTGACTCAAGCATTCCCCCAGAAAATTTTAGTTATACTTCCTTTCTCTCGTTTTTCACCTAAAGCTGACTTCTTAGTGCGGCTTGCAAATTGAATACTACTTTTGAAGTGAACCTTATATATTATGTGTTGTACCAGTCGCCTATTGCATCAATGAGAAGATGGGTTGCTAGAGCAGCAGTATTTAAGATGTTAATATATAAGTGGCAGTCAAGAAAGTTAACAACCAAGGTCAGAGCAATTAAATGTGTATATAAAATACCCTAGGTTATCAAAAAGAAAGTAAGGGAGAAAAGAAAGTATATTTGCTTCAAATAACGGAACCAAACTGGCAATTTACAAATGGGGCAAAAAAGTTATTCGGAAGGAACATCGGCACGATAACAGAAAGGTCAGTGTCTCGCCATCTGAGGCTCGAGCTGTCTGCTGTGGACACAAACATACAGGCGCAAATATTCGCAGCGTGGTCACGCATGCATCTGCTGCAGCAAAAGTAAGGAAACTAATCACCAGGTTGGAGTTGACTGCGTAGATATTCATCAAGCAAGGACACTAGAAAGCATGTACCTTGCAGAAGCTCTGGGATTCAAAGTGCATAGAAGCGTTAACGCGTGAGCAGTCCAAATAAGCAATAGTTTAGATTACGCGCGAGTGGCGGAAGCAGGGAAGAGACGGATAAATACCGGAGTCGTTGGAGCATAGGTCCTAGAGGTAGAGGTTGTAATTAGGAGGGAAATATGAAAGAGACATACGCAGACCGCTAGACGGCTTTGCATGTATGTAATACCAGATGATAGCTTAAGCAGGCTAGTGAATATTTGTCACCGCCCATCCCCCCATTTCGAATAGAAATAACAGGCATCATCATAATAATTATCATCATTACCGCCGTCATAATCCTGTCTGCTTGCTGCTATTTCTGTTCCTGGCATTAACGCCACCTTTCTTACTTGTGTGTTGTTACGACTTTGCACCGCTATTCCGACTTTGAGGTGGTCCCGTAGCGCTCGTCACCCGTTTCGTGACAGAGCGTTGGTAGCGAAGACTCCGAGTCAGGCGTCGGTGAGAAAAACAAAAGCGACTTTATACACTATATACAGGTCATTATACAGGACATGAAGGGATCGGCACTGGGGCCGAGAGCTCACAGCAAACGCGACTGTTCTTGCACGGCGACGTCCGGCGAAAACGCGTGACACATCTCACTCCAGTCGAGAGCGGCACTCAGCTCCCGGTGGGTCGGCGGATCCGGTTTTTTCAGGCGGCCGCTTCGCGGCTTTATAATCCCCGAGAAACCATTGTCACTCAAACGGCCCAATACAAAGCCAGCACTCGACGGTCGTCCGAGAAGTCCAACCAGCGACCGCGCTGGCCACCCGGTTCAAAGTTCGCGCGCGCGGTGACCTCCAGGGAAAAGGAGGTGCGGCGCCGGGCTGTCTGGCACTCGGTTGCACGTTTGGACATGTTGCCCGCCGATGCTTCTCCGCAGGACACCACTGCCTGACGGCTCAGCATCTTGACTTGTCAAGGGAGAATTAGGGCGCTGTGCCTTTCGGCGCAGCCCCGGGTTTGTCCAAAGGGCGCTCGCAGGATAAATTCTACATCTTGCAGATTCGGAGTCCGGGCTTGTGGTAATGGCACAACAGCATCCCCGTCCTCAGATACGGCGCCGGGAAGACGAGCTGCCTCCACGTGGCTCGGATGCGAGGCGCGCACGTTCGTCAGGCTCGTCCAAGTTCACGTCCAGTGTCGGGACGCCAGGTAACTTTACGTGCCCAGGTCCAACTCGCCAGGACAGGAGCTCTGCTCACCGCGTTGTCGCCAAGGCACCTCGACCAGCTCCGCTCGGGTCGTTCCTAAGCCCTTGCTTCTCGCCGCTGGTCCCGGTTGGTCGTTCTGCAGCTTGCAAAACCGACCGGAAAAGGCAACACCCAACACGAACAAGTGCCCTCTGTCTCCCGCCAAACACCAGACAAGGCCATAATCCAAATCAACCTAACTAAATTGCTATCTCTCTTTTTGCTCCCGCTGCAACAAGAGGCAGGTGTACGATCTGGTACACAAGGCTCAAACAACCAGTTTTCACATTAACAACACACCAAAATTTCAGGAACAATTAATAATCAGCAATAATAATGACAATTAGAATGGTCCCCCCTGAAATCACTTGGACCGAAAACACACTACTGAGGAAGCAAATGAGGTCATTCATTTTTCCCGGCGATATTTTCGCGGAATCCGAAGCTGCTTATATTTGCGACCCTGCTTATCCGTGTAGCGGCGGTACAATAAGCCAGATTCCTTGTAAAATGAAACCCTCTTTTTTTTCACTCCCCGTTTGACGCTCTTCCTCAGATCGGCTAGTGAACAGTCTTCCTGTTGCTCCCGAATCAGAGTTTCCCTTTCAACTGCAGCCTGCTCCTGCCAGCTGGCGGAAACCGGAGCGAGTCTGGAGCCCGCGTCGCCTAACTGCGGCGTCGCGTCCATATCGCGGCTAGCACTGCACGTGTCACTCCCACTCACTTCCAGGACCCGCTCGCCTAGGCCAGCCTCCGAGCTCTGCCTCTCCCGTGCCTGCTCGCCATTCAAGTTACCTTGATCGTTCCGTGTGCCGCACCGCTGTTCGCTCATCGACGCAAAGTCAAGTTCCCTCGACAGCGGGCGCGCTTTGGATCGCGTGAGGGCCATGTACGCCACGTCGGCAAAGAACGATTTGCCCTGATCCTTCAGCAGCTGCTCCGAGCTATTTGAGAAGAGGTAGGGAAAGTGCTCCGGGAGGGCGGCAGACACAGCGGCTTCTGTGTTAAGTTTCCCAAACTCTCCTTCAACGATAACCGTTGCGATGGGTAAACAGACACTGTCCTCCTCGGCCACTTGCCGTATCCTAGCGCATTCTCCCGTAAAATCACTCGAGGAGACGAAAGACGGGTGGACAACGTCCATAGTTGCTGCAGAGTCCCGAAGTGCTCGGCACTTCTTACCGTTTACCTCAATTTCCTGCACATAGGGCTCCAATTGTCGTATGTTTTTGTGCGTTTCCTGTATTGTTGCAAAAGCAATTTTCTCTTGGCAGTTCGCAGCGATGTGCCCTTGCTTTTTGCAATTATAGCAGGTTAACGGTTTCCGTTTTTCAAAAGAAGGCGTCGTATCGTTTCCCTGTTTGGGACCATCGCTATCATTCTGAGATGCATTTTGTCCTTCCCTTATAGTTTCTTTGGTAAGGGACTCGTCTTCCCGAAACTCGCGACGCGTGATTTGCTTCCGGTCGTCGGGCTTCCCGGAAAACCCATCTCTCCTATCTGCTTTTTCTACGCGCACTGCCTTGCTCTGCAAGCTGCGGCGGGTGTAGTACTCTTCCGCTAACTCTGCTGCCTTGTTTAGCTTAACCTCCTTTAGCCTATCTTGCAGCCAGAGCCGGACATCCTCATCAATGCAACGGTAGAACTGCTCCAACGCGATGCATTCGACGATTTTGTCGCGGTCGTCGTAAACCTCTTCGCCCTTCAGCCATTCCACCAGGTCGGCTTTTAGACGAAACGCGATATCAGCATTCGACTCCCTGCCCTTTTTTGCATACCGGAACCTCTGCCGGAAAGCTTCGGGCGACAATTTGTACTTCCGCAGTAGCGCTTCCTTCACATCACTGTAGCTCTCAAACGCCTCTTTCGATAAGCAAGTTATTACGTCTGATGCCTCCCCAGGAAGCAAGGCTAACAGATTCTGTGCCCAGAGGGATCGCTCAATGCTATTCCGTTCGCAAACGTGCTCAAATTTCACGATGTATTTGGCCATATCCTCTCCGACGACAAAGGGTGGAAGTTGATCGCGTATTCTTGGACCGTTAGAAATGAGACTAGGCGCCGGCGCGGTATTTCGGGTCTCCAACTCTTTCATTTTAAGCTCGTGCTCGCGACGTTCCCTTTCTGCCTGCCACTCCCGACGTTCCTTTTCTTTCCTTTTCTCCTCGCAACGTTCCTTCTCCCTCTTTTCCTCCTCGCGACGATCCTTTTCTTTCCTTTCCTCCGTTTCCCGACGTTCACTGATATCCGCCCAGGCCTCCTCGGCTTCCTGAGCCGTTACGTTCCCAGTCCTCATGACCTCAAGGATCGCACTCTTTCTTTTGGTTGAGCCCAACTCAATGCCACACTCCTCACAAATTTGGAGAAGTTCCTTGACCTTGTACTTCTCCATCGTTCACACTGTCCTCCTGCTGTTTACCCTTCTTGAATATACCTGCCGTACGCTACTATAATGCTACTAGTAAGACATATGCAAGTATTTCACACACTGCCCTGTTTACCCCCTCAGCATCCCCTGGTTTTCAAAACACTCTCACTAGGCTTGAAACACACAAGGTTAACACAATGCAACACCAAATCCTTCCCTGAGCTACTATAACCTGTGTCAGAGAAAGTCTGGTGTTTGAGGTAAACTTCAGGCACTCACCGCGCCGAGGTAGCCGATGCCGGTCAATCCCGTAGCTGCCATCCACTGTTACGACTTTGCACCGCTGCCACCGCTATTCTGACTTTGAGGTGGTCCCGTAGCGCTCGTCACCCGTTTCGTGACAGAGCGTTGGTAGCGAAGACTCCGAGTCAGGCGTCGGTGAGAAAAACAAAAGGGGCTTTATACACTATATACAGTTCATTATACAGGACATGAAGGGATCGGCACTGGGGCCGAGAGCTCACAGCAAACGCGACTGTTCTCGCACGGCGACGTCCGGCGAAAACGCGTGACACATCTCACTCCAGTCGAGAGCGGCAGTCAGCTCCCGGTGGGTCGGCGGATCCGGTTTTTCAGGCGGCCGCCTCGCGGCTTTATAATACCCGAGAAACCATTGTCACTCAAACGGCCCAATACAAAGCCAGCACTCGACGGTCGTCCGAGAGGTCCAACCAGCGACCGCGCTGGCAACCCGGTTCAAAGTTCGCGCGCGCGGTAACCTCCAGGCAAAAGGAGGTGCGGCGCCGGGCTGTCTGGCACTCGGTTGCACGTTTGGACATGTTGCCCGCCGATGCTTATCCGCAGGACACCACTGCCTGACGGCTCAGCATCTTGACTTGTCAAGGGAGAATTAGGGCGCTGTGCCTTTCGGCGCAGCCCCGGGTTTGTCCAAAGGGCGCTCGCAGGATAAATTCTGCATCTTGCAGATTCGGAATCCGGGCTTGTGGTAATGGCACAACAGTGTGCAGTTATATCCGCACTTTGAGCACCGGTATGCACATAAATGTGAAGGGCGTACTGAGCTCCAAACCAAGAAGTTAGAAGCAATATGCATATCTCTAACTGCGCCATGTCGCTGTTGGAAAATGAAAACGTGTATGGGCAACCAGCGCTAATGTTCCGCCTGCCAGCAGCAGCCCCATACAACACACAGCATAGCAAGGGCCGGAAACAGTCTTCGACAGCACATGCTGCGAATTCGCGTCACTAAATTAACCGCTTATCTTCAGGCATATGTGCGGAACTCCGGACCTGACTGGGCAACGACCTGCTATGGCATACCGTAACGGATCTGGGTGGCAAGATGAACAAGCGAACATTATACAGAGCAATGTGGTTTACTCATCATTCCGCGGTGGCCTATGAGTGTAGGCGAATTACTACTAAATTTTATCTTTTCATAAATTCAGTTTTGAAACTAGCAATGAGTCAGGGCGAAATTCTCTAGTTAGATTTATTTCAAGACGGATTAATTTAAACAGCAATAAAAAGCAAAGCGATGTCGGTGCTTACCCTTCTTTGGATACAAGGTTGACATAGTCTTCCTGGTCTCTTCGTCTAACAAAGCGTAGACACGTCTCCTTCTCGATAAGGATCATGGCATCCGTGATTATATCGAGATTTTCACGTGTGACTGTGAGAGAAGAAACAGTATGGCTGTGCCGGTTAGAACTAAGAATTGCTTTCAAACGAGATTACACTTTTTTTTTTTTGCAATAGGTCAGGATGTCTCGGAAGCACTCAAGGCCAAAAGACAATTGCCCAGACAAACCATCTCTCGGTTCTATTGTGATATGCGCACGTAAATCGATGAACATTAAAAGAACGTAAAAATGAGGGGGATCAATGAGTATTCATGCAATAGTAATTCGTTAGCATTAGTTTACACCTTTGCGGCCTTTTTGCACGTTCCCGTCTTCCGCGGAGTGCTGAGATAACCACTGACTAAATGTTTAAAATGAATGTTTGCGCTGTCTTTATACGGAGTATGTCGAACATATCGGACGACCATGGGCCATCTACTCTCAAATCTAGAGAGGGGCCCCTGCGCAGGGCCATTAGTATGGCCTTGAAGTCCGTAAAGTGGCAGGTAAGGTACCTTACGGATACTATGGCAGACTCGTTGTGAAAGACTATGTCGATGCACGAGCTTCGCTCGGTGGCGACGGACCGCCCACGGGGCTTGGCAAGACGAAGGTCGACGCTTTCATCGAGCTCTTGAACGAACTTTCGGAGCTTCTTGATGTCTTGGTTGAACGACGGTCGGACGTCTTCATGACATAGCCTCGGCATTTTTCGGTCGGCGTTATAGTACAGCATCACTCCTACCACAAGTAAAAAGCGCGGCACCCATCGTTAATTTGAACGGGCGCGAAATGCGTCCGCGATGGACAAGAACAGCACCGAGAGCGGCGCTTCTGCGCCGGCGTTGATAAAGTCCCTTGATAATTATCAAGGGGCTTTAGGCATTGAGAGCGCCGCATGCGAAGCAAAATTCTATTACCGGGTGGTACCCCTCTCCCATCTCTCGTTCGCACCGCCTTGAAATCCTCCTGCAATGCGCGTGTTTGGGTACGTCTCGTGCCGCGCGCGGTGTGTGCCTACGTGTGTGCGCGTGGACATTTCATAGGAAGGGCGATGTAGACTGTTTCACATTTAGGGGAATACTCGGAGCGCATTGCATTGCGATGCGGCTAGCGCTTGAGTCAGGCGGCGGCAGCAGCTCGCGCAGGTGCTCGAGGGGCGGGATCTTGAACGGCGTCGTCTGCTACGGCGGCGCGCGCTGGCCGCATTGTCGGGAAACGTTGTACTGTCAGTTGCAGGGCGCCGGTCTCATCGTTACTGCGTGAAATGAGCCGGTATTCTTTACTAAGCGTTGTGCGACGCCCATTGATACGCATCGAAGGTAAGTTCATCGCTGAAAAGTGCAGGGTAGTCATAGACGACGTACTGATTCCATACATTCTTGACGGCCCGTTTCTGGAAGGCGACTACATATTCTAACGCGATAGGTCGCCGATCCACACTGCTCGTGTGGTGCAACAACTGTTGGAAGAGCGCAGAGTCACTCTCTTGTAGTGGCCGCCTCAATCCCCGGGCCCCAACATCATTTAAAATGTCTGGGGCTAGTTGAATGTATCGCTGGCGCACCATCCGCTCTATCAGTCGCCCAAGAATAGGCTTCGATCCACCATCGTCAGCGACTGAGACGTGCTGCGAATGAACACATCCCTGATCAAGTCATTCTACACTTCACTGCCTTCCAGGATGAGCGCTGTCGTCGCTGGCGCTGGGGACATGACGAGATACTAACTGAAGTTCCGAGCGTAAGGTGTCAGTCCAATTCCCCGCCGGCGGGCAGGGTCTGTCTGGTGTAGTGAATGATTGTCGAAAAAAATACTTGCAGCTCATTGTCTTAACCTAACACATTCCTTTAAACGTATCCGTTTGTTTCATCGTGTTCGACCCCCATAGTTATCATTGTTGAGTGTTTTGTTTTGCTTTCGAGTCAAACAAAGACTGAGCACGTTGCGCGCACATCTTGGTGCGTCTTGTCGCTGCTTATTACTGTAGCACACACAGTGAAGAAATATACGTGCATGCGGTAAATACCCCGGCCTTTCGAAAGAACAAACGAAGCATGCTGTCAAAAGAAGTTTGTGGAACTCCATTATCGCCAATGAAGGCTCAGAGTTTGGCGACGCACAACGTTTAGTAAAGAATATCAGCTCAGTTCCCGCAGTACCGATGAAATCGGTGCACTGCCACTGACTGTAGCACGCTTCCTGACAATGCGGCCAGCGCGCGCGCCGCCGTAAACTCCGATCCACACGACGGACCAAGTCCGCGGGCCGCTCGGTCACGTGATACGACGTCACGGCCCGCCGCGGTCCGGTCCGGCGCAGAGCACATCCACACGGCGGACCGCCATAGCAGACGGCAGAGCAGACCAACCAGCTACACTCTCGGCCAGAGTGTTATCATTGTTATAATTGCGGCTCGAGTCCCACAAACCCGGGAACTGCTCAACGAGGTATACAAAATAAAAAAACCTCCTCATCACTCCAAGAGGACACGGTGTTTAAAAAGTATATCTGCTGCACGCACGTGTAGGCGGAACGGCGGACATGAAACGACGGGCTTGACTAGCTTTTGCTGAGCCGAAAACTAGATTGGATTTGGCTGAAGACACTCTGTTGCCGGACAACATTCGTTGGCTAAGTCAGAATCGCTGGGGTGTGCATGCGGTCCGCCGCCAAAACGGAAGCGGGCAAAGCCTCGGCGATTTGTTGGACCGCGAGGGCCGCGGTCTTGCGCGGGCCAACGGTGCTACGCACGAACTGGTGACGTCCTATCACGTGATGCGCGGACCGCGGTCCAAAAGAGCAATTTGCTCCGTCGTGTGGATCGGCCTTAACAGACGACGCAGATCACGACTCCGCCCCTCGAGCGGAACGATTTCATCTGCAACGGCTGTAGGTCCTACATCCGTTGGAGATGAAATCATTCCGCCAGGGGAGAAACGAGCGCTGGCGTCTAGGATGAAATAGTGTTCCTGTATATATACAGGAACACTAGGATGAAACTTGTGCCGTCGTCCATAGACAGACACGCCCAGAGAGAAGAGAACGGACTTTAGAGCAACCGGCGAGCAGCCGAGCGCCGGTGAAACTGAGTGTTCATTGTACGTGCTTTTCATGCCGAGGAGGCCGGCGCCGCAAACGTAAACATCCGCTCGTTGTGCAGATGTTCACGGCGGCGGCGCCGAAACACTCGTAGATACAAAGGTCGCTGTTGTCGCGCTGATGCACAGGACGCGTGTTTACTCACGGGGCGGGGTGCTGATGGGGGAGAATCGGGCAGGCAACGAGTGGGGAGTGCATGAGAAACACACAAGTTTGCCATGTGCGCGTGTTTCACAAGGTCGATTGCAATCACGTTTTCACGGCCGTTCACAGAAACAGTAAAAGTCTTTTCTCCGCGCTGTAGCACTTCGAACGGGCCGTCGTACGGTGCCGTGAGGGCGGGCCCGATGCCTTCGCGGCGCACGAAAACGTGAGTTGAGGCAGCTAGGTATTTGCTCACGAAAACGTCGTAAGTGGAGGGCTGTCGCAAGCGCTCAAAGAGCGACCGAAGTTGCTCAGCGTAGGCATGAGGCGAGATGTTGGGGACCGCAGGTGGCGCCAAGAATTCACTGGGTAGACGTAGTGGCGTCCCGTAGACCATTTCGGCAGCAGTACACCCGAGGTCCTCTTTTATCGCCGACCGAATACCTAGTACAACTAGCGGCAGGTTGTTGACCCATGAAGTTCGAGAGTCGCGGGCGATGAGGGCGGCTTTCAACTGGCGGTGAAGCCTTTCCACCATTCCATTTGCTAACGGATGGTATGCAGTTGTGTGGATGTGGCGGATAACGAGGATGCTAGTTAACGCTCCGAAGAGCTCACTTTCAAACTGTCGTCCGCGGTCGGTTGTTACCACGCTGGGGCAGCCGAAACGAGATATCCAACCGGCTACGAAAAAGGACGCCACAGTGGACGCCGTAATATCGTGTACGGTAAACTTCAGGCCAGTGCGTGTAGCGGTCAACCAGGTGAGGATGTATCGTTTACCACGCGATGAAGGCAGCCGACCGACAATGTCGATGTGAACGTGGTCAAAGCGACAGTCAGGCGGACGGAATGGTTGAAGTGGTGACTTGGTGCGGCGTGTCGTTTTTGCACGTTGGCAGCGCTGACATTCTCGAGCCCAGCGGCGGACATCTACGTTGATGCCTTGCCACACATAACCGGAGGTGATGAGGCGCTGAGTGGCACAAACACCAGGATGGCTCGAGTCGTGTAGCTTGCCAAAAACTTGACGACGGTGCGAGGAAGGCACAAATGGACGGGACAGCCTGTTGACATGTGGCAGACGATCGTAACGGAGGAGAACGGCAGTGGCACCTCAGCAAACGAGAGAGATCTGGACCCTGCACGCAGGTCACGCAGCTCGTTCTCAAAATGTTGTGCCTCTGCGATGATGTCGAAGTCCACGGCAGCAGTGGAAAACGCGTCGACACGTGAGAGGGCATCGGCAGCCGCATTAACGGGTCCCTCGATGTACCGTAGGTCGACCGTGAATTCGGAGATAAAATGCAGGTGCCGAATTTGCCGGGACGTGTGTGTGCTGTGGTTTCCGCGGAAAGCGAATGTCAGTGGCTTATGATCCGTCAGTACGTGGAACACGGTACCTTCGAGAAGGTGGCGAAAATGGCGAATGCCAAGGTAGACAGCCAGGAGTTCACGGTCGAAAGTGCTGTATCGAGTTTCTGCCGGCTTCATCTTCTGCGAAAACAAACTGAGTAGACACCACGAATACTGCTGGAATTGTTGCAGAACTGCACCAGCGGCACTGGAGGAGGCGTGGGTGATGAGCCGCATGGGCGCGTCAGTTAGGGGATGCTTCTTGGCTTCTTGGAAGGCGGCGTCTGCTTCGGATGTCCACTCCAAGATCGCAGATGGTACCTTTGGAGCCTTCAGCATGTCGGTCCAGACGTAGAAAGATGCGCGCTATATTAGGCAGGAACCGACGGTGGAAGTTCAGAAGCCCGAGAAATTGGCGGAGCTTGCGAAGCGACGTTGGGCGTGGGCGTTGGGCGTTGAGCAACGTCGTACAGTCCACAAGCTCACGGGAGCGGAGATTCACATTCAAACCGAAATGGGTAAGAAAGTCCGCACCTAGTATGGCGAAGCGCACGTCGGCGAGGATGAAAATCCACCGACATATGCGACGCAGGCCCAGGTCAATGGTGAGGGACAGACAGACAGACAAAGAACTTTACTAATGGTCCTGAGGAACAGCGTTAGGGTACCTCCCTTTTCAGGGAGTCCCCGTAGCCGTCGCGGGCCGCACCCACGTCGGGGTAGGAAGATCGTGGTCCTCCGCCCTGTCGCAGGCCCTCTGGACAGCCCATAGTTGCTCTGAGAGGTCGCCGCTTCTAAGGGTTGCCTCCCAGTCGGTTAGAGTGGTTAGCGATGAGCTGCGTAATGCAGGGCATTGCCAGAGCATATGGAATAAGGAGCAGTACGCCTCCCCACAGTCTGGACTGTGGGGTTCTACATTAGGCGCGAAGTGACTGAATCGGCCCCTGGAGGGGAACGACCCCGTTTGTAGCATGCGAAATACCGACCATTGTGGTCTATTAAGTTTAGGGTGTGGTAGCGGAAAGGCCCGTCGAGCGAGTTGTGAATGTGCCAAGATTTCATGGAAGGTGAAAAGTGAATCCCTGTACAGTCCTAAGTCGCCGCCCGTGAGTCCACCTGAACCGCCGCGGTTTGTAAGACCTCGCGCGCAGTCATGGGCCAATTCATTGGCGTTAACAACCTCAGAGTGCACATTGATTCCCATATGGGCCGGGAACCATTTGATTCTATGAAAACCAGCAGCCTCCTCGCTGCCGACGATGGCCGCCGCCTCCTTTGAGATCGAGCCGGAGGCGAAAGCTCGGGCTGCAGACCTGGAGTCTGTAAAGATATTGGGACGTAAAGGGTCCTTCAGTGCTATAGCTGTAGCAACCTGCTCGGCTACTGTTGCAGAAACCTTCCGCACGGATGCTGAGTTAATGAGAGTGCCGTTGGAGGCAACCGAAACTACGGCATAGTGATCAGAGCGCTCGTACTGGGCGGCGTCAACAAAACATGCCAGATTCGGAGTGGCCGCAGCCGCTTTTAACAGGGAACGAGCCCTGGCTACACGGCGTCCTACATTGTATTGAGGGTGGACGTTACGTGGCATGGGATCTACCTTGAACGAATCTCGGACCACGGGTGATAGGGTCACGTTGCGCTCCGTGACTTCCTGGTGACCGCATCCAACGGATTCGAGGATGCGTCTCCCCGCTCGCGATGATGAGAGTCGTATTATTTGGGCCACTCGTTGAGCCTCGATCACCTCTGATAGGGTGTTGTGCATGCCTAGTTGCATGAGACGCGCGGTGCTGGTAAAGAGTGGTAAACCCAGCACGCGCTTGATGCATTTGCGCATGAGGGCGTCGATTTGGCCTCATCCCGTTTAGACCAGCGCAACGCGGAGGCTACATAGTTAACGTGGCTCATCAGAAACGCGTGGTAGAGTCTGAGGAGATTGCTCTCGCTTAAACCCCCTCTGCGGTTCGAGATCCTGAGGATAAGCCGAAGCATATTCTGCGTCTTCGAGGTAATGCGGGCTATAATCTGTGAGTTGCCCCCACGAGATTCCAGCAAGAGTCCGAGGACCCTGATGGTATCCACTCTGTGGATTTGTTGTCCGTCCCTCGTATAAAGGGCTATGGGAACTTGATCTAAGGGTGTGGAGCACCAACCCCCCATCGTGTGGGCCTATACAATAGAAGTTCGGACTTGGTTGGTGAAAGACTCAGGCCCGTGTCTAGTACGAAGTGTTCTGTGATGTCGAGCGCCTCTTGGAGCGCACTCTCAACTGCAGCGTCAGACCCTCCCATGCATCACACGGTAATATCATCCCCGTAGAGGGCGTGACCCGTTACTCTTACTGTGGCCAGTCTGTCCGAGAGGCCCTTCATGGCGATGTTAAACAGTTGGGGAGAGATGACCGCCCCTTGCGGGGTGCCTCTCGCTCCCAATGCATATTCGTTGGATTTGATTTGCCCTATTTTGACAGTGGCCTTTCGATTCCTCAGGAAGGAGCTAACGTACGCATGGAATCGTGGCCCCAGGCCCTAATCCGAGATGGCGTCTAGCACGAACCGGTGCGAGATGTTATAAAAGCCTTGGATAAGTCTAGAGCAAGGATGCCCCGAGTGTCTCTAGTATCGCCATCAATGATTTGCTTCTTTATAAGTAACATGACGTCCTGTGTGGAGAGTGGCGGCCGGAAGCCGACCATGTTGTGAGGGAATAACTCATTAGTTTCTATGCGCCTAGACATACGGTTGTGAATGGCATGTTCGGCTACCTTACCCGCGCAGGACGTAAGCGAGATGGGTCGCATGTTCTCCGGCGCAAGAGGGTTGCCTGGTTTCGGGATGAGCACCACTGAGGCTGTCTTCCAGGAGCCGGGGACGAGGCCCGTTTCCCAAATTTTGTTGACCTATCCGGTGAGCAGCGCAACTGATCGTTCGTCCAAGTTGCGGAGGAGCTTATTGGTGATGCCATCCGGGCCCGGTGCAGAGCGACCGTTGAGCGTTTGGAGCACCTCCCAGATTTCGGATTCCGTGAAGTGGGCGTCGAGCTCACCCACCGCTCCCCCCCCCCCCCCCGGTAACCAGAATAATCCCCGTCATTGCAGGAGCCTAGCGGGAGATACTGTTCGGCCAACTCTTGAAAAAAGACGTGCTCAGATACACCCGACGCCTTTTGATTATATACTATGCGATCGATGGCTAGTCTCTGATTGTTTTTGCTTTGCGAATCGTCGAGTAAGTGTTTGAGCAGGTTCCATTTGCCCCCCGTTCTCATCTGCCCATCAACCGAGGAGCACACTTCATTCCATTGTTGTTTGGACAGTTCGATGGCATGAATTTCTATTGTCCGACTGAGCTCCGTAATTTTCTTGCGAAGTCGGCGGTGGAGTCTGTGCGTTCTCCAGCGTCGCAGTATGGAGTTTTTGGCTTCTAGGAGGTGCGCAAAGCGCGCGTCCATCCGATCTACTTTTAGGTCGGTCTTAACCACCTTGGTCGCAGCTTGTACGTCCTTCTGTAGTCTTGTGAACAGACTATCGAGATTATCGTAGTCGGTCTGGTCCGCCTTCCGCATTTTCCGGAAGGCATCCCAGTCCGTCACTTTGAATTCCCTGGTAGGGGATGTGCTAACTGTTAGGGTAAACTCCACAATGAAGTGGCCGCTACCCAGTTTCTCTTGCAAATTTTGCCATCCTGCTCCGGGGGCGTTCTTGACGAACGCCAGGTCCGGAGTGATGTCTCGGACTACCGACGTGCCGGTTCGCGTCGGGTATTGAGGATCCGTAATCAATTCCAGTGAGCAGTCAGCAACTGCCTGGACAAGGAGATTGCCCTTCGTGGATTGGCGGGGGTATCCCCAGACATTGTGGGGTGCATTCAAGTCACCCGCTATCACTATGGGGGCTCCCTTGCTCAGGGCCACCGCCTTTGTCATGATTGTGCGAATGCCTGCCGTTGATCAGACGGCGCGCTGTATATGTTCAAAAGGAAGACACTGCTCTTAAGCCAATTGTTAGGGATAATTTCGACCATATTGATTTCCGCCCTAGTTTTGCCAATTGGTAATTTGTGTACTTGAAAGGAGCACTTCCGTGCGACCAATGTTGCTAAACCCCGCCTTCCTTCCTCCCGTATCGATACAACCCGCTATCCCGGGAAGGTGGGCGCGTCATCGAGAGTTTCTTGTAACAGAATTACGTGCGGTTTGACCGCCTATGCCGAAATGAATTGCTGAAGCGGAGCTTTGCGCCGTTGGAAACTGGCACAGTTCCACTGCCACACAACCAACTTATTGGGATTGACCGCCATGGTGATTGCCTTGGATTGGCCATTCCACCATCTTGTTGACGAGGACGGCTCTTACGGGTAAAGTTGCCCGACAGGGCTCCATCGAAGGCTGTCTAGCTGTAGCTAATGCGGCCTGTGCACTTTCCAGGGAGCGTTGGCCATATGTTGCGATTGGGGATGTATTCACAGCTTGCAAAGGCGCAGTCTTCGGACAACGGTATCGGTAGTGGCGGGTGGCAGGAATGACGCTCACCTCTGCGCCAGTGTCCACAAGAAAGCGATGGCCTGCGATCCTGTCTGTGATGTAGAATAGGCGGCTTCGCGTAGCGGCTGAGTCACGCGCCGCCATTAGTGACTCGCTTCCATGTTTCCTTGCCAACGACAAGGCTGTCGACATTTTGCAGCGCTGGCGCCGAACCTGGTGTGGTACCAGCAGAAGCCGTCGGAATTGTGTCTTGGGCGGGAACATGAACGCGAACGTGAGTCACCTCTAACCAGTGGAGAGCGACGAGGCGTGTCCATCTGTATTGCTGCCATAGTGTCCATCAGCCTGTCAATTTTCTCCTCGAGGCTGGATTGCCGGGCCTCGAGGTCTGATGTGACAGTGGTCGAGGACACCGCGGAGCTTGCGCCGGAGTAGTCGTTCACGCGGTCCGCGAGCTCTGCCAGTTTGTCAAGAGGCATATCATCCGCAGCTGCCAAAACCACGAGAAGTGTCCGAGGCAAGCGTCGCAGAAACAGCTCGCGCAATAGTGGACTCTCGGAGTCTTGGGTACGGGCGCCAAGTAGCTGTCGCATCCGATGTAATAGCTGCGACGGTCGGCGATCGCCGAGTTCTTCCGCGCTGAGGAGTTGCTGGAAGCGGCTTCTTTCGGATACGGTTTTGCGTGTGAGCACTATGGCCTTCAAATGGTCGTAGGGTGCAGCCGGATGTGGGGCTCTCATGACGTCGTCGAACTCACCAGCTACCTCGGAGGAAAGTGCTGAGACGACATGCAGGTACATCACACGTTGCGATGGGATGCGCCGCAGATCGAAGTGGGCTTCTACTTGCGTGAGCCACACGGCGGGATTCTTCGGCCAAAATGGCGGCAGCCGCAGCTGGGCATTGGAAATGGCGTCCGTGGCAGCGCTGGGGGCAGGGATGTCGCCTGTCACTGTTGACTGGGGCTGAGGAGCCGGAGCGTCGTTGCTGGACGCTGTAGTGTTCATTTCGTCTTCCATTGCGTGTGCTTGCTACGTCCGGGTCACCAGGCTACGGGGAACCTGCGCTGGATAGGCGGCGCCGCGTCGAAAAGAGTGCGTTGCACGCCGCCCTGGCGACGAAACGCGGCATATTACAGCCGCTCGACCAGACGACACACACGTGCGCGGCCGTATTATAGTTCGTAAGTTTCCGTTTTCGCGCCGCTTCAAGTTTTCGTAAAGAAGCTAGCGCCATCAAGTGAAGAAATGACGAAAGAAGCTTTTTAAGCTTTATATATTTTTCACAGTGTGTCACGGCGAGCACGTGTGTTTTTTTAACGGTTGCCCCGTGAGCCGTTGCCATGCTTGCGTGTCAGCCTGCCTAGAAAATCTAGCAGCTATGGCTCCGGTCGTGCTGCGCTCTGGTTTCGAAAGTATTAGTTGGCCTGAAGACATTCCATATTTCTCTGGCTAGAGATAAAAAATTCTGATGGTACTCCGCCACAGCAGTCAATGTAGAAGAAAGCTTTATCACATCGGCTGACTCGCGCAAGCAAAGGTTTGAGTGCGCCGCGGCTGGATCCGTAAAAACGCTGGCTGCATTTAGCACTAATTACATAAATTTACTGGATGCATCTCAGCGCCGAGCCCTCATTCGCATGCGCATTTTTAAAAACACATAGGCGGCTTAGTCGCACGTGCGCCGGTAGTATGCGCACACAACTCGTATTACATAGAGTTATTGTATGTGCTACCATATGCTACCTTTCGTAGCATATACAGTAACTCTAGTATTACAAGGCAGCTTCCCTCCCACATAATTCTTGGCAATGAATGGATAATATTTACCTTTCGTATCGTTCGCTTGGTGCGGTGGCGTTGGAAGGGGCTTGGCGGTGGTATTGCGAAGGGAAAATGGCCGGATGGTGCATGCTATTGCTCATTTTGTTTCCGACGAAATGCCGACTGCAGATTCTGCTGTTTGGTACTGTCTGCCATGGCTGACCGTCTTCACTATCAAATAAACCCAGCATACACCCGAAATTCGATTTAGAAACCAGCCCGACACCGCTTGACAGGGCGACAAGACGGGAACTTACTCCGCTCGCCTGACTGGTTGGATACAACGCCGCCTCCGTTCTTGTTCGTTGAGTTTAGATAGAAAGATCAAGGAGGATACATCCTCCCTCATCCCGACATAGTTTTGGCACTTGTATACGCAACAGCATCGTCGGCGTCCTTTTGTTTTCCTTCGATTTTCAGGGCACGCAACGCCACTACCAGTAGCAATTTTCGTCCGCGGGAGCGGCTGCATTGCGCACGTTTTGACCGCCAGGGCGGCGCTGCAGGTGCCGTGAAAATTCCAGCGTTGTTTCCCCATAGGGGCGCGAAATGTGTCCGCTATGGACACACGCGCGCAGAGGGAAGAGAACGAACTTTGAGAGCAACAGGCGAGCAGCCGAGCGGCGGTGAAACTGATAGCGTCCTTGATCACCCGCACCGGTCCGCACCAGGGCGCCTTGGTGCGCACTTTCATCCTCGATCAACCAAGATCAACCGCACTGGAAGCGCACCCTGTTCGAGCGGTTTTCCGTTGCCCCGTCTCGCACCGAGAAAATTGGCGGTGCGCCGGGGTGCAATCCCAGCAAACACTGCGCGACGCGCGACGCGCGCGCGTACTGCCCACTGCAGAACGGCAGACGCTATGGCCCGCTAGCTGCAGTTGCACCGGAGTTGACGGAGTTAGCTAGTGGAGATGTCGGCAATGAGAAAGCAAGCGCTGCTAGTTGCCGCAATCTATGAGCTTTCTTCAAGTTCGTCTGACAGCGAAGACGACGTACATGCTGATCGACCTCGTCCAAGAACAATGGGGTGAACAGCGGCCGCTAGTGGACAGGTTCGTTGAACGGGTCTTCAGGAGTGGATCGTAGAATTAATTATAAAATCCATTGGTGTTTGCTTGCAACCAGGTATTTCGGAGCACGCAGTTTGACAAGGTTCGAGCGCTTGCCGTGGATGCTGAGCACCTGCAAGCAATAAAATGTGTGCGTGCGCGTGTTCGCGCACGTTTTGCGCGCCAGGGGCAAAGTAGCGCTGCATGCAAGCATCCTGAACGGGGTGCCGTTTGGTCCTCGACGTTGACCCTCCGCAGTGCGTCACCACCGCGGTGCAAAGTGCACCTTTCTGTTTTCGGGGCAACCCCGGGGCAAGGTGATCGAGGACGCTATAAGTCTTTATTGTACATGCCCTCCACGCCGAGGAGGCCGGCGCCGCAAACGTAAACATCCGCTCGCTGTGCCGACGTTCATGGCGGCGGCGCCGGAATCGAATCCTCTACATATACAGCACATAAAACAAACGCAGCCACAAACGCACCTATGGGAACGCGGGGCACGTTTCCGCACTTGTCCGGGAGCGAAGGGCGTTCTCGCTGTTGCAGCGTGAATCAAGAATCAAGCCTCTATTTCGTAAGGTTTTCGTAAACTAGATCGGGCATAAAGCGCTGCGCAAGCAGAAATTTCCAAGAGGCACCAATATTTCTTTCGCAGCGTTGAAACAGCTTCTATCCGGATACGCATACAATGCAGATCGCATGCCGCGCTTCCGAACGCGTAAAATCGCAAATTGATCTTCTGATCGCTATACTCCGTTCCTTACATAGCAGTCAACGTGGTGGAAGCTCTGCATGAAGTTCGGCCAAGAAAGGTTGTCACTCCGTCCGTTCCGTCTATGCTTCGCGGCATGCCAACAGCGTTCGCTCGCGCAACCATGCACATGCGAATCCTCGCGACGGGTTTCAAATAAAAAACCGCAAAAGAACAACAAAAATAAAAATGATTTAAGACAACGCAACAGCAACCGTATACCACAATGTGTTTGTGTCTAAGGACCAGAATTGTTCCATTCAATATTGAGCCCATGTAAAAATAGTTGCGAACAAATTCGGGCAGGAACTGTCGAACTATGTTCTAGTCTGAATGAATCCAGTGCAAGAGTGCATCTCCGGCCTCAACAACGCTCACTGCTACATATGGAACGGAGTATAGCTTAAGGATTGCTTTCTCCTAATCTCTGGCGCTTTCTTGACGAAGATTTCCGAACCTCTAGCAACATTAATATTCATTGAAATATCTTGGCCGACTCTGAAATTCATTAAATGCGATAAACCCTTAGTGCACAATATAACACCACGAACTTTTGCACTGTTTAGCGTAATGATTGCAGAGGCAGACTGCTAATATGTTTATGGGAATATGTTATGGGAATATGTTTATGGGAATTTCCGCTCTTCCTTTGCCTCGCAGAGTTCCTGCCACAATTTCAGAAGCTGGAGCCTGAGGACGCCCTATTGCTGACGCCATTCGACTACGACTCGGTTATGCTGTATGGATCGAATTCATTTACCCGTACTCCAAATCGCCCCTCCATGCTGGCAAAGGATGGCAGTAGGCTCAAGGAAGTCTACGACAAAAACGGGCCTAGTTCGTCGGATTTTCGTCGCATTTCCAAGCTGTACAGATGTAGGTAGTGATATCGGAATCTCGTGCGCCTGATGTCATTTCACAAAGAGTACATTCCATCAAAGAAGCCCAGAATTGGTACGAACATGCCTTTAAAAAGACGCCACAAGAATAAAAAAACGGGAATACGTGCAGAGAAGGAAATGGCTATCGTTAGAAAGACCTGCAGTACTTGTGGGCCTCACTCGGTGGTCGGCACCTGAACGATAAGACGCGCTACCGAACAGTGCGAATACAGTGTGATTCGGTGTTTTATTAGGCTAAGAACACGCCTTCAAAGAATAAATGCTCTTGACTCGTCTGTTTCTGGCTTACCTGACTGAGGTTATTTTTACGTACGTGTAAGATTTGTCTTTCCGCATGCATGTGTTTATATCAATGAACTCCACCTACGTGATGGAGTCACATCAGAGTGGAATCCACGCCCAGGTACCGGGTGCACTACTGGAACCGGGACTGTGCAGTGCACCACGTGGAGGTGGCATGATCAAGCGTATTTAGTAGTTCAACGTCTCAACTATTTTCGCGGACACGCGGCAAACGGCTACGGTTGGCTGCAGGAGCTTGTGCTTCAAGCATTTTAGTAGCACTTTTTGCATCGCCAACACACGACCATCGATGAGCCCGACGTTGTCACAGCAGAGCCGAATTCAAAGCATTTCTGCCGACAACTCTGGCATATTTTCACAGGATTGTTAAACGCACGCCGGAGCAAACATACGCGCACTCATACGCCCGCAAGCGCGTATCTCCCGTCGCGGTTGCATAGCGGCTATTGCATGGGGTGATGCAGAACACGAGGTCGCAGGATCAAATCCCAACCGTGGGGGCCAAATTTCGATGGAGGCGATATGCAAAGACGCCCGTGCCCTGTGCACTGGGGCCACCCTAATGACAATTAATTACCCTAATGACCAGCCTAATAATCCCTGGTGGTCAAAATCAATCCGGAGTCCCCCCATTACGAAGTGCCTCAAGATCAAATCGGGGTTGTGCCACACACACACACGCACACGGGCATACACACACACACGCGCACACACACGCACACACGCGCACACACACACGCGCACACACACACGCGCACACGCACGCACGCACACGCGCACGCACGCGCACACACACACGCGCACACACACACGCGCACACACACACACGCGCACACACGCACACACGCGCACACACACACACGCACACACACACACACACACACACATATTGTCACGAAAGGAAAAGCCAGTCAGTCAGTTCTAAGCGAACGTCCGTTTACAGTTCGCACCCAAACCGTTTACAGTTTATTCAAAAACATGGAACCAAAACCTCCACAGGGCGCGAAGGGACGCAAGGGCGAAATACGTCGAAAAGTACCTGGCCACAAAAAACACAACCGTATACACAGATGCTGCAGTAATCACCAAGCAAAGAGGCACAAACATAATAAAGACAGCTGCGATAGTAATAAGCCAGGACTACAAAGAGATCAGCAGCGCGTCAATGAAGGACTGCTCGGTAACGGAAGCTGAGGAAATAGCCGTAGCTCTAGCGGCAGTGGAGTGGTACCGATCCGAAAGGTCTTTAACGATACTCACCTACTCGCAAGCTACGTGTCGGAGTTTCATGAACGGCAGAATAGGACGCAAAGCGCTTCACATCCTCCGCTCCTGCAGGGCTAACAACAAAGTCAGGCATACAATTTTCTGGGTACCGGGACACGCTGGAATAGAAGGGAACCTAAGGGCGGACAAGGCAGCTCGAGAGCACACAAACCGAGCGGCCACAAGCACCGACCCTGAGGAACCCATACCAGTCAACCCAAGCTACTCAGACATTCTGAATTACTATAAGGGGGTCCGAATCAAATACCCTCCACCCCACAACAGCCTAAATCAGCATGAAGCAACCTCTTGGAGGAGGCTGCAAACAGGAACATACCCAAATCTAAACACACTAAGCAAGATGTTTCCAACCCAGTATAGAGACATTTGCCCCTGGTTCGGCGCCAAGCCCACCTTATACCACATTACATGGGAATGCGTTCAGAACCAACAATTCCTTCAAATAAAAGACTCGAGTGCGGAGCAGTGGGAGAGGGTGCTCTCCAGCAGCGACCCGAAAGTCCAGCATGGCCTAGTAAGGCACGCTCACCGAGTAGCCACCCTCAGTGATGCCCTGGAATAGGGGCGTCGACCCTGCGCGGATGGGGAATAAGACCGTGAAGACGGCCGGCCACATCTGGCACCGCTAATTTCTAATCAATTAGAGCAAATAAAGTTTTTCCTCCTCCTCCTCATACAGTTCGTTTTGCAGTAGCTACCACGCGCACTTCTTCTTCCTCGACTTCTAGTGTAACTAGTGCGTGCCCATTACGCCTCCCTCCAAAAATAAATAAATAAATAAATAAATAAATAAAGTTGGGGAGATGTCAAATGCCACAAGGAGAAAATAAAAGAAGTGAGAAAGACAACGGACGTGGCGACAGGGGACGCATCACAAAGTTTGTGGATGAGAGTCAGCGCGAATGGTAGGGCGTCATCCTGGTAACGTGAACAATGTCAGAGAAACGTGGTCTGCGGGAGTGGTGCGAAGTGTCGGCTGGAATAATTTCGTAGTTGACAGGACTTAGACGACGCAAAACTATGTAGGGGCCAAAGTATCGGCGCAATAATTTTTCTGACCGGCCTCGTTGTCGTATAGGGGTCCAAACCCAAACAAGATCTCCCGGGTTGTATGTGACGTCTCGATGGCATATGTTGTATCGACGAGCATCTTGACTTTGTTGGGATAGAATTCGTTGCCGTGCAAGGTGCCGCGCTGCTTCGGCACGCTGAACAAAGGCGTCTGTATCTGGTGCGGTAGGTTGAGACGAAGTTGGTAGGAGCATCACGTCGAGCATAGTGGTGACGTCGCGTCTGTAGACCAGACGAAAAGGAGGAAACCCGGTGGTTTCTTGTAGGGCAGTGTTGTATGCGAATGTCACATACAGGAGCAGTTCGTCCCAATTTTTATGATCCGTGGTAACATACATGGAAAGCATATGCGCAATCGTTTTGTTGAGACGCTCAGTTAAACCGTTAGTCTGCGGGTGATACGCAGTTGCCGTACGGTGCGTTGTTCCGCTCAGCTGCAGAATATCTCGGACCAACTGGACAGTGAAGGCCGTACCACGGTCTCTGATGACGACAGCGGGAGCACCATGTCGAAGGACGATATTTTTGATAAAGAAGTTAGCAACATCTGAAGCAGTAGCTCGCTGAACGGCTTGTGTTTCGCAGTATCGAGTGAGGTAATCGGTGGCGACAACGATCCAGCGGTTATCAGTCGAAGACTTGGGAAATGGGCCGAGTAAATCCATCCCGACTTGTTCATAAGGTGAACAAGGAGGTCCGACAGGCTGAAGCAGACCGGCTGGTTTCAGTGGTGGAACTTTGCGACGCTGGCAATCTCGACTACTTCTGACGTACTGCTTCAGGGTTTTTGTGAGTCTTCGCCAATAGTACTTTTGCTTGATCCTCGCGAGAGTACGCGTGAAACCAGGATGCCCGGACGTTGGTTCGTCGTGGCATGCACGTAGAACGTCGACGCGGAGAGTAGCGGAAACAACGAGCAGGAAAACGGTTGCCGTAGGGTGAAAGTTCCGCCTCTATAGGATGTCGCCACGTAGGCAGAAAGCGGACAAGTGACGCACGAACTGCCGTGGGGGTTGGGTGGCGGCTTCCTTCAAGGTATTCAATCAAGGGCTGGAGCTCGGAATCTTGGCGTTGCTGTTGAGCAAGGTTTAAAGACGGGAGAGTACAAAGAAAGCCAGAATCGTCGTCAGTATCTAGTGGTGCGGGTTCGACGGGGGCGCGGGAGAGACAGTCGGCGTCAGTGTGTTTCTGGCCAGACTTATAGACGATGGTCACATCAAATTCCTGCAACCGAAGGCTCCATCTTGCGAGACGGCCTGAAGGATCTTTGAGATTCGGCAGCCAGCAGAGAGAGTGGTGGTCGCTGACGACACGGAAGGGGCGTCCGTACAGGTATGGGCGGAACTTCTGGATAGCCCATATGACTGCCAGACATTCTTTTTCAGTTGCTGAGTAGTTTTTTTTCAGCAGCAGACAAGGTTCGGCTGGCATACGTAATAACGCGCTCAATACCAGCTTGAAACTGTACGAGTGTCGCTCCGAGACCAACGTTACTAGCATCAGTATGCACTTCTGTGTCAGCCTCGGTGTCAAAGTGACCAAGGATCAGTGGTGTCTGTAGACGTCGCTGAAGGTCGTGGAAGGCGTCGGATTGTGCCGGGCCCCAAACAAATGTGACGTCGTTCTTGATGAGTCGTTGCAAAGGTTCGGCAATTTCACAAAAATTGGGTACAAAACGGCGGTAATACGCGCAAAGCCCTAAAAATCGGCGGACATCGTGTTTTGTCTTCGGTATCGGGAACAGAGCAACTGCCAGGGCTTTGTCAGGGTCAGGGCGCACACCGGTGCTGCTGACAATATGACCTAGAAATTTGAGCTCCTCGTAGCCAAAGTGACATTTTTCGGGCTTCAGGGAGAGGCCGGCGGTGCGGATAGCTTGAAGAACCGCCTCAAGCCGCTGGGTGTGTTGTTCAAACGTGGTGGAAAAAACAACTACATCGTCTAAGTAGACTAAACACGAGTTCCACTTGAGGTCAGATAAAACTGTGTCCATCATACGTTGAAATGTGGCCGGAGCGGAACACAATCCAAAAGGGAGGACCTTAAATTGATAGAGACCGTCGGGTGTTATAAACGCCGTTTTTTCCTGGTCCCGTTCGTCAACTTCAATTTGCCAGTACCCACTACGCAGATCCATTGAAGAAAAGTAACGGGCATGTCTCAGGCGATACAAGGAGTCGTCAATTCGAGGAAGTGGGTAAACGTCTTTTTTCGTGACCTTGTTCAGTTTGCGATAATCGACACAGAATCTTAGTGAACCGTCTTTCTTTTTAACTAATACAACAGGTGAAGCCCAAGGACTTGTCGATGGTTGAATCACATCATCGTCGAGCATTTGTTTCACTTGACGACGAATAGCATCCTGTTCTCTTCGCGACACGCGATAAGCGTGTTGGCGAACAGGTTGGACGGTCGGTTCAGTGATGATTCTGTGTTTGATTAAAGGAGTCTGTTTGACCTTCGACGTGG
This sequence comes from Dermacentor andersoni, assembly GCF_023375885.2. NCBI lineage: Eukaryota > Metazoa > Arthropoda > Arachnida > Ixodida > Ixodidae > Dermacentor > Dermacentor andersoni. The sequence continues at coordinate 105,668,772 of NC_092819.1, forward strand.
TGGCGAAACAGTCGCTAAATGACGATAGCAGAGTAAGGAGCCTCTCCTTCTCGTTTTGGTCTAGCTGTGGGTTGACGTTGATGTGACTGGTCAAGTCCACATCGCTGGGTTCCGGAATCGAGATTGTCGTTACCGAAGCACAGGCGTTGGACTCGGCCACCATTTCAAAGTAGGCCATGGTGGTATGTCTCGCAAAGTGCTTGTATTCGCCACTGAAGTTGGTAACTAGAATCGTGGTTTGCCTATGTTGGAGCTCTACGAGACCTCGTGCGACGCCAACTTCGCGATCCAGCAATATGGTGAGGTTACCTTCGGCGATGCCTATTCCTAGTTGTTCTTGGGGGCATTCAACGCGGACGAAGATGCTACTTCGAGGCGGTAACGTCCCGCAGTCATCGACCACGCGTAAAGCCGCGCGGTGATGTTCATCCTCCACGCTCGAATCTGACGAAACATAGTTAGAAAAAGTCACGAACAAGTCACGAAGGTTAATGATCGCCCCATATTCCTGGAGAAAATCCATGCCCAGTATAACTAGCCGAGAACACTTGGGCAGCACAAGGAAAGACGCTACGAAAGTCGAAGTGGAAATTGCAAGTCTGGCGGTGCATCGTCCAATGGGTGACACGAGGTGTCCTCCAGCCGTAATCAGATGCGGGCCGTCCCACGCTGTCAGCACCTTCCGTAGCCGAGTCGCCAGTGAGGCACTCATAACCCAGTAGTCAGCTCCCGTATCTATAAGTGCAGTTACCGGATAACCGTCGATTGAAGCAGTAATAGCAGCAGAAGTTCTTTTTGCAGTTTCGAATGAAGGCGTCAGCGGTACGTCGCGAGAGGATGGCGTCGGCGGAGGATATTTGACGGTTCGCATGACAGCGGCCTCACCCCCGGAGGTCGCCGTTTTCAGTTTCCCCGGCGCGGGCTTCCACCGTTGACTCCAGCGGAATCAAAGGCGGGTCGAGCACGGTTCGGTGACGCGTACCGACGAGGTGAAGGCGACCGTGACTGTCTTCGCTGTTGGGCAGGAGGAAGCCGGTTACTTTCTAAGTATTGCTCGATTTCGTGCGGGCGTTCGCCATAGCGCGGGCAACGGGCGTCCGGATGGTATCCCCGCAGACCAATCCGTCGGTACTGGCAATCGCGATACATGTGACCAGCCTCCCCGCAGTGATAGCACAACGGACTGTTGTCGGGGGCGCGCCATACTGTAGATTTGCGCGGACCAGGATTAAAGGGTGCTTGCGGATTCGTGCGGTGGATCGGACTTGGGGAGCGTCGAGAAATCCCAACAGGCGGCTGCGAAAAACGGCCCGTCGACGGCGCGCAAGCCCGAAGAGCATCCGCGTACGAGTACGTGGGAGGTTCGGGTCGTGTTGGTGGCGAGGGATGAACCACTTTGCCGATTTCTTCCCGAATGACATCCGTAAGAACCGCGGCACTGGGAGGTGCCGGAGCCGATGCATAGCACTTCTGCAGTTCTTCTCGAACAATTTGTCGTATTAGCTCGGTAAGTGACTCCCTGTCATCATTTGCAGGTACGAGAGAGCATGCAGCAGTCATGGTGGTCTGGCGTTCATACTGCGAGAGCCGCTGCCGAAGCATACGTTCCATGACTGTTGCCTCACGAACGAACTGAGGGACTGTTGTAGGAGGATTGCGCACGAGGCCCGCGAATAGCTGTTCCTTTACGCCTCGCATTAACAGACGCACCTTCTTGTCTTCTGGCATTAGTGGATCGGCCCGACGGAACAATCGCGTCATGTCTTCGATGAACATGGCGACGGTTTCGTTTGGCATTTGGAACCTCGAAGACAGTGCCTGTTCGGCTCTTTCTTTCCTTTCGGGAGTGCAGAAGGCTTCGCAAAGCAGTCGGTAAAACTCCTCCCAGCTGGTAAATGAGGCTTCGTGGTTCTCGTACCATACTCTCGCGGCGTCTAAAAGGGAAAAGTAGACGTTCTTCAACTTACGGCGATCATCCCAGTCGTTAAATGCGGCGACCCGGTCGAAATGGTCCAACCAGTCTTCAACGTCCTCAAAGGCGTCGCCATGGAACGGGTTAGGCGTGCGAGGCGCGTTGAGAATGCATGGTATGGGAGCATTTGGGATCCCCTCGGTTTGGCTTGCGGTAGTTGAAATCTTCCTCACGGAGCTTGCCAGGGGACTGTATTGCGGTGGAAGACCTTGGAGGCGACGGCTGCTTCAATAGATTTCTGCCGTCCCCGAGGTACTGGCGCCGGTAGCTTCCGGTTGAGGACCCGTAGGCATACGATGGATGCGTACCCAGCACCTCCACCAGTTTGTCACGAGAGGAAAAGCCAGTCAGCCAGTGCTAAGCGAACGGCCGTTTACAGTTCGTTTTTGCAGCCGCTACCACGCACACTTCTTCTTCCTCGACTTCTAGCGTAACTAGTGCGTGCCAATATGTAGTGAGAGATCCAGGGCTTCGTGTGGGCTGAGGGGGGCTTGTTGCCGCACGGCCTGTGAGATGTGGTGCAATTTGTGCTGAGGGAGGTGCACATCACTCTGAGGTCGAATTACGACTGTGTGGAGCGCAGCAGTGTGCAGGGGGGCGGTAAGATTCTTCTTCTTGTATTGAACTGTTGTCCAGCCGTCTTCAGCAGCGTTCTCGGTTTGCTAAGTGTCCATTACATTGGCTGGCTCGGTTGCGGCGGCAGGCGGGGTAAAGTCCATCATAAGTGAGCGAGGCGCCTCCGATTGCACGTTGGCGTCTACGGCACCCGACACCTCGTGGCACGCAACCGCGCGCGGTAGCGCGAGGCTGGCGTCGACGGGAGTGGGGGTAGGCTCCAGGATTGCGTCTCAGCTCCGGCGTTAGGCGTAGCGACGTGGTCGCATGATAAACCCTCGTAAAATCCAAAAGATGGGCTGACTTGTGGAGGGCAGGACATACAGCCGTTCCTTGAGCGAAGCCCTGTCCGAGGATAATGTCGTCGATAGGCTGGTAGCAGGAAAAAACGATGAAACGCATGACATTGTCGGAGCTCGATGCGAAGGCGTCTTGACTGGTCGACGCCACCTAGCGTCCGACAGGAGGACGAAGAGCCGACGCAGGGGCGCTCACATAACGCTGTCCGACGACAGCTAGGAGCACGAGGACGCATCGCAATGGCTTGCCGCGGTAGGGGGACGTGAACAGAACGTCGCCTGAAGGGGCGTGGCTTCGCTCTCGGTGCAGCTTCCCAGTTCTGGTTGCGAGCGCTCTGATGGCTGAAATTCTTCGGGCCACAGTTTCGCAGGTAATGGCATTTTCCTAGATCCAAAAGCGGATAAGCCTTCCACGAAGAGCTCGATTCAATTTCATATTAAGATGGGCCTGCTCAAAGTAAACGCTTGAGAGTTAATTACTGGATCTTTTTTTACAAATAGCCACTATTTATCCCGCATCAGCTGTCAACCCTTGGCCACCACCAATGGCGGCATGTCTCTGAAAGAACAATCTTTTTATTTCTATGCATCTATTTTAAATATTTCTATGCAGAAACATCTGGTATAGTAAATATGGTATAACACACAGACACTTAAAGAAAGAACGGTGACAAGGAAAAAGTCAAACAGCCAGGTGACTGTCACGGTGCGGCATTATTCGATTCTGCGAAGTACCCATCAACGGGCCCCGAAAGGTTGTGGAAATAGAGACCGGCGAGCAAGACCGTTATTGCCGACCACTCGAGCAAGCGGGCGTAAGAAGTCGAAGGCAGGTTCAGAAATTATTGTCTTTTTTTCGCCGGCGCGACCGGGACGCCCATACAGTTTTTCGTAGGAACTCCTGTGTATTCTCTACCCGCGCGTGCATTGAGAAGCTTGCTAAGAAGGCGGGGCTGCGAATAGTCTGAAATATTTGGTGTGGCTGTGCAATGCTGTGTCCACGAAGTGCTGACAGTGTATGTGGTGCCTCTGTGTAATCCGGTGTCCACGAATAGCTAACAGGGCATGCTAGGGTGCCTCGATCCGCGCTACTCCGTACAGGGCGGTGACACGACAGGCAGCGCCGCCATATTGTGTCCGAGCACGCAGTGGCGCGCTATGGCAGACACCGCAAATTTAGCATCTGGGTTTGCTGATTCTAATGAAGTTAGTTTCTTTGGTGGTTTTACACGTGTGTGTATCATTATATTTACATCTCACCTCAAAAGCAGAGGTGAATTGAACGTTTGTAATAAAGCAAGTGCTAGAGTAAGCTTCGAGCCTCGAAGACCGCGAATTGTTTTCGGTGCGTCTTCGCTTATTTTACGAAATGTTTCGAAATTAAGTTCGCGCTTGTGGCCCAAACCGAACGTTTATGGAGCTACCATTCATCACCCGCCGTGGTTGTTCAGTGTCTATGGTGTTAGGCTGCTGAGCACGAGGTCGCGGGATCGAATCCCGGCCACGGCGGCCGCATTTCGATGGGGGCGAAATGCGAAAACACCCGTGTGCTTAGATTTAGGTGCACGTTAAAGAACCCCAGGTGGTGCAAATTTCCGGAGTCCTCCACTACAGCGTGCCTCATAATCAGAAAGTGGTTTTGGCACGGAAAACCCCATAATTTTGAGCTACCATTCAACATACAGGCGCAGAAGGACGTAATCACCGCAAGACGTTTTCAACTACGTTGTAGATCAGATAAGTCGTGAATTGCAAGATCAGCAAACAAGTAACAAAAAAAAAGACACGGCAGCGTTAGCAGTATTTGATTTCTTTCTTTTTGTGGAGGGAGATATCGCGCATGCGAAATGTACCAACGCAAAAGAGCATGTGCGCTATAAATGCAACGTGTGGTGTACTTCCTTACACACTGAAAAATTAATATCAATGCAGCCATCTAGGATAATTCTTGAGTCTCTTAAACAGACTCAGGCGCTCGGCTTGTGATTACTTCCTGCGCGAACGCTAAGCAGTGCAGAATATTTTGCTCGAAAGCACAGAAAATTCTGTTATGACACTCCAAAATGAACAAAAGCAACACTGACATATATTTCAAAAAGAAAGGAAAGGTTTATTGTCAATGCATAACCGCACAAAACCACAAGAAGACAGCTAGAGAATATATAAAATGACATCCTATATACAGCTCACCAAAGCTTTCATCTGCCTGAAGCCTCATCAGCCACATGCATACAAAAACGTTGGGTGCATAGACTCAACAGGAGTAAGTTTATGTGCTGCTTAATTAAGAGATTAAATAATTTCAGTTCGAGTTAACACCTGCAACTGTCTTGCTGCGATACCCATCGTCCTCATTGCTATTTGGTTGGCTCAGCCAGTGCAAATAAATGCGGCGCCGCAACGTCACAAAACACTCCAGGAGCTTTTTCATGACATTTGGATGTTCAGCGCATTCAACCGATGGTGATGAAACATTGTGCTCAAGCAGGCTTCTTAGTGTCTTGATTGGCTGTGTTAGACGGCAAATGTTTTTTTCTTCGGAAAATTTTTTGAACACAGCTTCACATGAAGACACAAACTTTAACACAACATAGCTTACGTATACAAGGTTCTTGCTATCTTTCACGTATTCTTTCATGCTAACAAGAGCATGCTCCCCGGAAATGTCATCAGTTGTTAGGATTTCCACGCGCGAACGCAAGCCTTTGGTGTCTTTACAAAATGACGAACCAATAAGCCTGACAAGTGGGCCACGATGCCGCTTTCATCTTCACTCAAAGGTTCTGTTTCACCAATTTCATGGCTCGCTACTGAGTCTGCTATTTCGCTTTGTACCTCCTTGATTTCTTTAGCAAAGAAGTCTACCAAGTAGCTGCTATCGTCAATTTCATAGCTTGAATCATGTGAAACCTTCAGAAACTGGCTGACCGATACTATTTTTAGAGCATTTTTCAAGTCGCATGCACTTGGCAGAGGTGAAACCATTCTTACGACTGAAAATAAGTTTTCTAGGCAGTCCTGTGTCAACCTTCCTGTCAAAAAAGACTTGTAGCCACATTCAAGCAGTAGGACAGAGTGTAGTTTGAGCACCACTGTTGTTGCCATTAATAAGCCTTCTTGACATGGCTTCCACACTTTCTTGACCCCAATTCCCAAACCTTCCATTACTCTTACTGTGAGTCGAAGTGTTTCAATGGCTTCTTCATATTTACTCTTGTTCGTAAAACTCAAACCGACAACTGGGTGGCGAGATGTCATCAGAGTGTACCATGTAAATATGAGCTCGAAAAACCGGGCAGTAGTTTCTGCTTCCAATGGTAGCGTTCCAGTCTTGATAAAATATCTTATGGCTGATGGGGCTTCTCGGAAGAACTGCACTGCTATTCCTACTTTCATTTTTGTGAAATGTCCTTTCGACAGATGCGCACTATTCAGATTTGGAACCACTCGCAGCTGTTCTGTGTCCAACTTCAAAAGAGTTTCTAAATGATCTATGGTGACCTGACTACTGGGCAAACAGAATACTGAAATGATTTGTTCACTCAGATGCATAACATCTTTGCGCACAAGGTGGCCTCTGATGTTCTCAAGAATATGGGCTGGGTCTGGCATAAAAAACAGTGAGTTGCTGCTGTCCTGCGGATGAGGCATACTGCATACTGTGACAGAATGAGGAGATGACAAGTTCAGACTCCTCCACATTGCACGATTAGAGCTGCCCATATCATAAGTGACACAAAGCACACGCAAGGAAATGTCTCCACGAAGCTTCAGTAAATGAAGAACAAAGTATTTAAGCTTGTCTCCATTGACAAATGAGCCAGTATAATGGTATGCAATCATCTGCTTCCAACGCGAATTGATGCCACCAACCATAAAAACGAGTGCATGGTTGGCAGGCTGATCACATTCAGGGAGGGTTATCTTGCCAAGGAAGGAGTCACAGCCGCGGTCAAGCTCCACACCTTTTCTAATTTCCATCTCATCCTTTTCAATGTCGGTTATTGCTGAAAGTTTGGTCTCCATGACACTAAGGATTTCAGTGAGGACGCCAGGCTTGAAAGAAAGCTGCTGTAGTCGTCTGCACAGCGTTCGTCGTGAAGGTAATGGGTTGCCTTGTTCCAACAGCAAGTCATACCCAGTTGAACCACATGTAAACTTTAGTTGCAGTGCCTTCTTTGTGGTCTCACTGTTCTGGACACAACCTTTCCTGTTAGTTTTTTGCAAATCATCTTTCTGATTCTCATTAGGAAATTTAAGGTTCGCGGTCAATGAAGAAAGGTTCTCCTCCAGCTTCCTCGCTTTCTTTGAACTCGCCTTCAACTTCCTACTCGCCTGCGTCAGGCTTTCTTTCAGTTCGTTGTTTTTTCTTTCAGCGTCTTGAAGTGCTTTACGCAGTTCACTTGCGGACGTAAAGGAGATATTTTTTCCAAGGCTGCAGAACTCGTGCATATTTTCTTGGGAGGACCACTCTTCTTCGCTGCTCTCCGTAGAAAACATCTGAGCATCTGGTTCTCCTGTTGAGTGAAGTGGTGATGTGGTTTCATTCCCTTGAATTTTAACACCAGCCAAGGGAAGTACAGGTGCTGGCTTCTTTCTCTGCGTGGGTGCCGCTGTGCAAGACCAAAAAATAGACTGTCAAATGCTAGGCGCGGCACGTTAAACTTCATACAAAAAAAGATGGCCTCTGGCGCTATCGCACTTACGCCTGAAGTCGAAGAGTGTAGGCAGAGCGCTTGATTTAAGAAGCCGACGACCATCTTGCCACCTCCCCTCGAACTGGTCGTCATCAAAGTGACGCTAAAAGAAAAAAAAGTGTTTTGAATGTTTGAGTCACGAGACTGTAGGTGCGGAAAGATTGCACTGAGGATACGAGAGGCAAACTGCAACTCATTTTTATACCGCTGAGGTTATCAAGTTGCCTAACTTCACGATAAAATTAAAGGCAAGCATGAAGGCCTCTGAAAGCGCGGATCCAATACATAAATAGAAAGCAAGACACTTACCTCGCAAATTCTTGAATTGTCCGTGGCTTTCCAACAGTCGCGTTTCACTTGAATTTCCCACTTTTTTCTGCGTTCCGAGTCACGGGGAAACTGAAGGCACCTATGACCCTTCTCTGTTGCGCTGGTGCACAAAGGTACGCAGCAGCTTGGCATCGTAGAGTTTGCTGGCTATTAAACTGTGACACACGCTTCACTGCACATACCGAACCGTACAAGTCACCCCAGCAAATATGACCGCGGCCTCGTGGAAACTGCAAACACTTCACAACGCGACAACACAAGGTGTGCACACGTGAATCCGTGTCAACCGCTCCGACACAATATGGCGGCGGCGCGGCGCGGGCCTGGTCAAAAGGTGTCACCACCCTGTACGGCGGGAGGCGGCGCTGACATCGAGGCACCCTAGTGTATGCCTGCCGACAGCGCCGTATGGCCAGCCGTGGTCGTTTCTGCTGTGCTTGCGAACGAAAAATATAGATCCGCCACAGACTCAAGGGTGTGCGTGCGTGGTGCAATACGAGCGCACGACCTCTAACTGCAAGGGGGAATCACGTGTTCCCTCGCCTCTGATTAAAACTAGCGCGGCTAAGACTTTGGGAGGCGTCGGGATCCAATTGGGTGAACTTGATTGGATCCTCACCAATATCTGCCGTTCCCCAACTCAGGGAACTAGGGAAAGAAGTTATTAAAACGCAGGTTATAGAGCAAGCTAAGCAGTCTAGAAGCTGAACCTACAATCTTCTGAAAAGCGTTTGCTCACGAGAACAAACTCCCCATAGCTTATGCCAGCCGAAAGCTACTTTCCCGGGGGAGGCCACCTGGAGGACAATGGTGCGCGAGTGTCTGGCGCTGGTCTGGGTAGTCCAAAAATTTTCCGTGTACTTGTATGGCGTTCATTTTTTTTTTTTTGTCCAAACCGACCACCAACCACTCAGCTACATCCGACAGACGAAACAACTGAACGATCAGGTGCTTCGATGGAGTTTACTACTCCTGGAGTATCAGTTGACGGTCACCCACATTAAGGGAAGCGAGAATGTGGGAGCCTAATATTTGAGTCGAATATATATAGGGTTATTTTGCAGTTGGAGATGTTTGTGTTGTATACATAGGCGTGTAATTTTCTGTTCGATTAACTTTCTTTTTCGCATAGCACATATTGTATATTGTGTGTATAGGGCTTTGTACACATGGAGCGGTGTTTCTCGGTTTTTCACAAAAATTTCACTCGTGAAACCAAATGTTATTTTCTATTAATCTGATAGCGGGGGGCAGTTGTCAAGGTGTGGAATTATTCGATTCGGCGGAAGCACCGATCAACAGGCGCCAAAGGGTCGTGGAAATGGAGACCGCCAAGCAAGAGGGTTATTGCCGGTGACTTGGGCAAGCGGCGTAAAGAAGTCGAAGGCAGGTTTAGAGATTATTGTCTTTTTGTCGTCGGCGCGACTGTGACGCCCCGACAGTTCTTGTAGGAACCCCTGTGTATTCTCTGCCCCACGCGTGCACTGAAAAACTTACTAATGAGGAATGCCTCCGTGAAATCCGGTGTCCACGAATTGCTGACATTGTAAGTGTGCCGACAGCGCCGTATGGGCGGCCGCCGTCATTCCTCCTGTGTTTGTGAAGAACTATAGAGGCCCGCCACGGGACTCAAAGGTGTGCGTGTGTGGTGCAACACGAGTACACGACCTCTAAATACAGGGGGGGGGGGGGGGGAATCACCCGTTCTCTCGCCACTAATTAAAAGGGGCGCGGCCAAGGCCTTGAGAGGAGCCGGGATCCAATTGGATGAACTTTATCGGATCGTCACCAATATCATCAAGTTATTCAAACGCCGGTCTTAGACCTAGCTAAGCCTACAATCTCCTGAGCTGAGGCTACGATCTGCAGAAAAGCGTCAAGGAGCTAGTTCCGTCCAATATCACCTGGGCCGCCTAGCCGAGTTACTAGTTTACGTAAGAGACGACAAACCAACGCCTGCAATGAAGCTCACGGTAGTTCCCCTCAAGTTAGCTCAACCTGCTCGAGAGAACACGTCAGACCTTGACCGCCGGGAAACCCAGCCCAGAAATTGCATCCACCGCAACGAGATCGGCTTGCCAGCGTTCTTCGGGAACGCTCTGCCGCCGACTCCACGCTTTATGGGCTTGCTGCTGCTACTGCCCGGCCACACGTATGCCATCATTTGTTTTGTTTTTTTAACTCTGTTTAGTTGACCACCGCTAAGTGTGTTTGGTGCAGTGTTATTTTTATATTTACTGTTATACTATCCGTTGTATTTCTTTTGTCTTCATAATTGATCAAGATTAAGTGCATGTGTCTTAGTGTTCTTGTGGTTTTTGTGTTTCTATTATTGTTTTTGTCATTGTGAGTCGACAATTTTTTTTTGTCTTTCTCCCGACTCTGACTCCTTCGCTCTGTTCGCTTGAGTGCAGAACGACCAACCGACTTCTATACCCCGTCGACGACTTCGCGCCGACGGCGAACGGATGACAAGCCGTGACAGTGACGTAAATGCACTGAAACCGCTAGGCCCACAAACCACATACCAAATACATTTGGACATATGGTCATTTCACATAAATTTAAAAGAGACAACACAGAATGCATTGGAACTGAAAGTCAGACAATTCGTATACACGAAATGCAAGTCACAACCCGATGTCATATAAGCCACTAGAACCTGAAATCAACTGTTATACACTGAATATAGAAAACACCAAATGAGGTCACAGTGATTAAAACGTTTATGGGCACACAAAGGAATATGAAGGCTATATGCTCACGCATTTCTGTCGACTCAAAAAATTTATCGACTGTTAAGTTTTATAAGGACAGCTTTGCACGTGGGTACCATTTCCTTGGAGCAAAGCTTTCTTTTCCTCTTCTTCCCACTAATCGGGTGCAATCTTTCCGAGTAGACACCAACTTGGTCCACTATGTGTATGGCAAGGCGTGTGTGCCCAAATTGGCGACTTTGACCACTGGGCATGTGTCCATAAGCAAGCTGTATGTATATCGCTTGACGTGTTAACATCCCTGCCTTTATATATATTGTCACAGTCGGTAATGTGTGAAGAAGAGGACTATGATGGTGGCCTGAAAGACGACGAGGAAGAGGGAAGTTTTTATCGCTGCTCTACGCTTCTTGGCCCAGCCATTAAAAAGCCATCTGTAAATAGACGCACGCTTCTTCCTTTTCGTAACATCATTGGTGGAGGTGCGGGGTAATCACTTGCGCAAGACGGAGCTCCCAGCGGACGTAACCTGGCCACCATGTCATCCGAAGGAGAGAGTTCAACCACGGCCCCGTCGTCACCACCGACGGTCATCCTGGCCCAGCCTCGCGACCCTGGCATGTTTTCCGGGATGGACAACGTTGACGTCGATGACTGGTTGCAGAATTACAAATGGGTCAGCGCACACAACAGGTGGGACAACACGCTTATGCTGGCCAATATAATATTCTACCTCAAGAAAACGGCACGGGTATGGTTCGAAACACACAAACAAGAGATTACGAGTTGAGACCAGTGCAAGCAGAAGCTTAGAGATTTTTTCGGCAAGCCCGTCGGTCGCCAACGTGCTGCGAAGAAGGACCTTGGGACCCGTTTACAGACGTCCACTGAATCTTACGTGGCGTATATCCAGGACGTCCTCGCTCTTTGCCGCAAAGTAGATAACAATATGGCAGAGGCAGACAAGGTCAGCCACGTCTTAAAAGGCATCGCGGACGACGCGTTTAACCTGCTTGTTTATAAGAACGTAACAACGGTCAATGAGATCATTAACGAATGTCGCCGCTTTGAAGACGCAAAGAGTCGCCGCATAGTTCACCAGTTTACGCGGCTACCCAATACCGCAGCTTCATCGACGTGCGAAGACATTTGTCCACCGCGTGAGCCCACCTCCTCCGAGAACGTCGTACGTATCGTTCGGCGAGAAATCGAAGCAGCGTCTCCTGCCACGCCTGTGACGCAGTGCTCTGATGATTCCATGCCGCTTGTGTCGCTCATTCAGTCGGTCATTCGCCAAGAACTTGCCAATGTAGGTCTTCCGTCAATCTGCTCCGCCAGCCGTCCTGACTTTGCTTCGTCTGCTGCCTCTTCCCCGGTTCACCGGAGCCAATATGGTCCATATCCGGGCTATCGCAACCCGGCCGAATGGCGCACCCATGATGATAGACCCATCTGCTTTTACTGTCGACGTGTGGGCCACATTCCTCGCCACTGTCGAAGCTCCTGGCTAGCCCACTCTTGACCAAGCTTTCCCGCCTACCGCCGCTCCCCACTGAATCCCCGCCCGCCATCCCGCTCCACCGAGCTTGAAGACGCACCTGACAACGCTCGAGCCCCCGCGACCAGCTGATCACCATCACCCCATAGTCGCCGCTCCGGTTCGCCCCAGCTGCGTCGCTCTCCATCACCAGCTTACCGTCGCCGCTCTCCGACGGGAAACTAACTGGGGCAGCTCCTGGAGGTGACGCTGCTCTAGAAAACCGGCCTGAAATTCCTCTGCTGACCCTGCCTACTAATCGGAACCTTCTGGACGTAGACGTGGATGCTATGCCCGTTACAGCACTCATCGACACTGGAGCCCAAGTTTCCATTATGAGTGCGGAGCTTCGAACGCGCTTGAAGAAAGTACTGACTCCTGCTCCGACTCGACTGCTCCAGGTCGCCGACGGTGGAACTCCGGTGGTGCTTGGAATGTGTACTGCTCGTGTCAGTGTCGCCGGTCGCCACACGTCCGTTTTGTTTAGTGTGCTCGAACGTTGCTCTCACAATGTGATCCTCGGACTCGACTTTCTAGCCGCCCATTCTGCTCTGATTGACTGTTCCGCCGGCATTGTACAACTTTACCTACCCCCACCTGTTCCCGTTGACCTTCCTGCTCAAGCTCCAACTCAGCTTTGTTCCGCGGATTTTATACGCCTGCCATCTCTTGCAGCAACCTGCATCCCTGTCTTAGCCTGCCCACCTGTACCTGACGGAGACTACGTCCTTACTCCCGCGACCTCAGTCCTGCTTTCTCACAATGTCTCCTTCCCACACACCATCGTTTCTGTTGCGAACAATCAGACATGTCTTCCCATCCTAAATTTCGGACAGTGCCCACAAGTAGTTCCTCGAGGCATGTCTCTTGCCACGTTGTCACCGACGCACGAGTGCCACATTTCCGCTCTATCTGTTGCGCCGTCTTCGACCAATGATCAATCTCCGCCGTCTACATCAGCCCCGACCGACGACTTTACAAAGATGAGTGCACCGGACCTCTCGACCCAACAAGCCGCAGAGCTCCGTTGCCTCCTCGAGTCCTACTCCGAAATTTTCGACCTGAACGATCGCCCTTTGTGTCAAACTACGGTCGGGAAGCATCGTATAAATACCGGCGATGCAGCACCTGTTCGCCGACGCCCATACCGGGTGTCGCCTTCTGAGCGACACGTTATCCAGAGCGAGGTTGACAAGATGCTTGCCAAAGGGATTATTGAACACTCTTCCAGCCCGTGGGCGTCCCCTGTTGTTCTCGTCAAAAAGAAGGATAACAGCTGACGATTCTGCGTTGACTATCTTCATCTAAACACGATCGCCAAGAAAGATGTATATCCACTTCCCCGCATTGACGATGCTCTGGATTGTCTCCATGGTGCCACTTATTTTTCATCTATAGACCTTCGCTCTGGATAATGGCAAATTGCCGTGGATGAAATGGACCCTGAAAAGTCCGCATTCGTCACACCAGACGGCCTATATCAGTTCCGGGTAATGCCTTTTGGCTTGTGCAATGCCCTGGCGACCTTTGAAGGGATGATAGACATGCTCTTGCGTGGTTTAAAATGGTCCTCCTGTTTGTGCTACTTGGATGACGTCATCGTATTCTCTTCAACTTTTGCGACTCATCTTGAAAGACTTTCATCTGTTCTTTCTGTTTTTCGCACCGCTGGCTTGCAGCTCAACTCGTCCAAGTGCCACTTCGGTCACCGCCAAATAACCATGCTCGGACACCTCGTCGATTCGTCAGGCATTCGCCCCGACCCCGCTAAAGTTAATGCTGTGCAGAATTTCGCCGTACCAACTTGTGCCAAAGATGTTCGCAGCTTTATTGGCCTTTGCTCGTGCTTTCGAAGGTTTGTGGAAAATTTCGCCCATGTTGCCCGTCCCCTGACTGACCTCCTGAAGAAAGACGTTCCTTTCTGTTGGGGCTCTGAACAAGCGTCTGCTTTCTCGCAGCTGATCACGCTGCTCACCACGCCTCCTGTTCTCGCCCATTTTGACGCCTCCGCTCCGACAGAAATCCGCACTGACACTAGTGGCTACGGCATCGGCGCAGTTTTAGCTCAACGCCAATGTGGGCACGACCGCGTCATCGCCTACGCCAGCCGCTTCCTCTCTCCCGCAGAGCGCAATTACTCGATTACTGAGCGCGAGTGTCTCGCCCTCATTTGGGCGGTGGGCAAGTTCAGACCCTATATATATGGTCGGCCATTTACAGTTACAACCGACCACCACGCCGTTTGTTGGCTTTCCTCTCTTAAGGATCCCACCGGATGCCTCGGTCGCTGGGCCCTACGGCTGCAGGAGTACACATACACTGGTACAAGTCGGGTCGTCTACATCAGGACGCCGACTGCCTGTCTCGTCATCCCGTCGATGTACCGGACGGCTTAGTGGATGTCGCACCGATCTGCGTTCGTTCGCTCTCTGCTTTGCAAGACATTGGCTCTGAACAACGACGCGATGAGTCGTTAGGCCCCATTATCGAACGCCTGCTCTATGATCCGTCTGACCCATCCCTTCGCATGTTCGTGCAACAAAATGGCATCCTGTATTGCCGCAACATGCACCCCGACGGGCCCGAGCTCCTGACCGTCATTCCGTCTCATCTGCGACAGACTGTATTGCAGCAACTGCACGACGTTCCCACCGCTGGACACCTTGGCGTTACGCGGACCTATGACCGAATTCGGCGACGTTTTTTCTGGCCCCGTCTCAACCGCTCCGTTCGGCGCTATGTTGCCGCGTGTGAGTCGTGTCAACGCCGGAAAAGACCAGCTGTGCCTACTGCCGGACTGCATCAGCCTTTGGATATACCAGCCGACCCTTTTTTTCGCGTTGGCGTTGATCTTCTCGGACCATTCCCTATATCGAATGACGGAAATAGGTGGATTTCCGTCGCTACGGACTATACAACTCGCTATGCCATTACTAGAGCCCTACCGACCAGCTGCGCTACGGATGTCGCTGATTTCTTGCTTCACGACGTTATCTTGCACCACAGTGCACCTCGTCAACTTCTCGCCGATCGCGGCAGATACTTTCTTTCCAAAGTGATAGACGACCTACTTCGATCATGTGCTACTAAACACAAACTTACTACCACTTACCATCCTTAAACTAACGGTCTTACCGAACGCCTGAACCGTACATTAACTGACATGCTAGCAATGTATGTTTCCTCCTATCATCGCGACTGGGACATTGCTCTACCATTTGTCACGTTCGCCTACAATTCCTCGCGCCACGACACAGCTGGCTATTCACCCTTCTATCTCCTCTTCGGCCGTGAGCCAACTTTGCCTTTCGAGACACTCCTCTCGACCACGCTCGACTCGCCGACAGAGTACACTCGGGATGTCATAACCACAGCGACCCAAGCACGCCAGATTGCCCGCATTCGTCTTCCTGCTTCGCAGACACGCCAGAAGTGCCGTTACGACCAGCGCCATCACAACGTGCATTATGAACCAGGTGCTCTTGTGCTAGTGTGGTATCCAACTCGGCGTGTTGGTCTTTCGGAGAAATTCCTCTCGCGATACTATGGCCCTTACCGCATCCTTCGCCAGGTGACCCCTGTCACATATGAAGTGTCTCCGCTGGATGCGACGGTGCCTTCACCTCTCTCTGACATCACCCACGTCAGCCGTCTCAAACATTACCTTTCTTGGACAGATGAGCCGCACCAATAAGGTGCTTTTTCCGACGGGGGTGATGTCACAGTCGGTAATGTGGGAAGAAGAGGACTATGATGGTGGCCTGAGAGACGACGAGGAAGAGGGTAGTTTTTGTCGCTGCGCTACGCTTGTTGGCCCAGCCATTAAAAAGCCATCTGTAAATAGACGCACGCTTCTTCCTTTCCGTAACATCATATATATATATATATATATATATATATATATATATATATTGTTGTATATATATTGACGGGTGATGATCGTAGCGTTATAGTAGCGCAGCTCGGCCTCACCAACTCTTCGTCCTCCTCGTCTTCTCTTCTTTCCTCTTGTCCGTGCCTTTCTTATCTGTTACATTTCCCCGCAAGCAGACGAAGCCCGTGGGGCGAGTCAGGATGCACAAGCAGGGAAGAAAGGCTTCAGGCGAGCAATATGAGTCAGTTCAGTTCTGCTTAATCGCCGACCGTTGCACAGTAGGCGAGCTATGACGTAAGTTAGTTCGCTCAGGCGGCCCACAACTACAAATGGGCCTGAACATTGCGACAAGAACTTTTGGCACAATCCACGCTTGCGTTTCGGTGTCCAAAGAAGGACCAAGTCACCTTTTTCCAACTATACTTGTACGTGACGGTCGTCGTATCGCTCTTTCGAACGACTTTGCGAGGCCAGAGTACGAAGACAAGCTATTCCACGGGCTTCTTCGGCGAGACACAAAGTCTTCGATACAGAATCGTCACTGTGCAGAACGAAGGGCAAGAAAGTATCGAGAGAGCTTCGCGGTAAACTTGCATAGAGGAGATAAAATGGGCAATAGTTCGTGGTTTCGTGTTTAGCCGTGTTGTATGCGTAAGTGATGAAGGGCAGCACGTCGTACCAGTTCTTATGACTGGAGGAGACGTACATGGCAAGCATGTTGGTCAGCGTTCTGTTCGTCCTTTCAACGAGGCCATTGGTCTGTGGATGATACGGCGTGGAATGACAGAACTGTGAAGTGCACGAACGAAGTAACTCTTCAATGGCATCAGCCGTGAACTGGCGACCACGGTCGCTGATGATTACACGTGGTGGGCCATGACGAAGGACCACGGAACGCAACAGGAAGACGGCCACGCAAGCGGCAGTGAAAGATGATATGGCTGCAGTTTCTGCATACCGTGTAAGATGGTCTACGCAGACAATTATCCAACGGTTCTTGTTGTTAGACAACGGGAATGGACCCAAAAGGTCAATGCCTACTTACTCGAACGGCGTGTTGGGCGGTGTCAATGGCCGAAGGGGACCCGGGGAAGCGGTGGTCGGTCGCTTGTGACGTTGGCGCGTTTCACAACTAGCGACATACCGCTTGGTTGTTTCGTACATCTTGGGCCAGTAAAAGCGCTCCTGCGTGCGGTGTAGCGTTCGTACAAAACCGAGATGGCCGGATGTCACATCGCCATGCATGGCGCGTAGAACGCCGGAGCGAAGGCTCTCCGGGACAACAAGCAGAAAACGCGCTCCATGCCCGGAATAATTAGCTTTGTAGAGTAATTTATCACAGACGGCAAAGCGACCGCTGCCTTGAGAAGTACGGGCGGCGACAAAAAGCGGATCGAGGGTAACATCACTCCGTTGATCTCGGTGAAAGTCTGCCGCGTCAGGGAACGTAGAAGTAACAGCAGCGAGACAGTCGTCAAAATTCTCCGCATCGCAGTCGGTAGCCGCAAGAGGAATCCGAGAGAGGCAGTCTGCGTCAGCGTGACGACGGCCACTCTTGTACGACACCACAAAGTCGTATTCCTGGAGGCGCAGCGCCCAACGTGCGAGGCGACCAGAGGGATCACGCAAACCGACCAGCCAGCATAAAGAATGATGGTCGGTGATAATCTTGAATGGTCTAGCGTAAAGATAACACCGAAACTTCTGTATGGCGAAAACAGCTGCCAGGCATTCCTGTTCCGTAACCGTATAATTGCGTTCAGATTTGCTCAGGCAACGGCTGGCATACGCGACAACATGTTCTGCGCCACTGTGACGTTTTACAAGCACCGCTCCTATCCCCATTCCACTAGCATCAGTGTGAACTTCAGTCGGGCAAGATGGGTCGAAGTGACGCAAGAGCGGTGCTGACGTTAGTATAAACTTCAATTGAGAGCATGATGCGTCACACTCTGGTGTCCAATTGAAGGATGCATTTTGTCGCAAAATACTTGTCAACGGGTAAACGCTGTCGGCAAACCTGGGAAGAAAACGACGAAAATATGAACATAGGCCAATGAATGAGCGAAGTTCTCGTGCTGATTGTGGTGGCTTGAAGGAGCTCACTGCTTCAATCTTACGAGGATCGGGTCTGACGCCATCCTTGTCAACTAAGTGTCACAGGACCAGTGTTTGACTTTCGCCAAAGTGACATTTTTTTGAGTTTAGAAGCAGTCCAGCTTTCTCGATGCAGTCGAGAACAAGGCTTAGGCGTTGATTATGTTCTTCAAACGTGCGGCCAAAGATTACAACATCATCGAGGTAACACATGCATATCCCCCACTTTAGACCACGTAGTACTGTGTCCATGGATCTTTCAAAGGTGGCAGGAGCATTGCAAATGCCAAAAGACATAACATTAAATTCGAATAGGTCATCTGGAGTCACGAACGCAGTCTTTTCCTTGTCGGCAGGGTCCATAGGTATTTGCCAATACCCCGATCGCAAATCAAGTGTTGAGAAGTAAGAAGCAGCGTGTAAGCAATCAATGACGTCATCTATTCGCGGTAGTGGATAGACATCCTTCTTCGTCACTGCGTTTAGATGTCTGTAATCCACGCAGAATCTCCAGGACCCATCTTTTTTTCGGACCAGGATTACTGGGGCTGCCCATGGACTAGACGACTCTTGGACGACACCTTTGTCCATCATCTCCTTGACTTGTTCTGCAATACCTTTTCGCTCGGAGGATGACACTCGGTAGGGCTTCTGGCGGATGGGGTGTGCGGAGGCGGTATCTAATCTGTGACGAGCGCGGGACGACGGTAAATGAAGGGGTCCATCTCCATGCGTGAAGTCGAATGCAGCCTCATGCCTGGCAAGGACATGTACCAGTGCTTGCCGTTCCGACGTACCGAGAGCCTTGCTCATCATGCCAAGCATTAGCTCTTCAAAATGGCCATTATCGCAAGGACAGCAAGCTGTAGAGACGTCCGTAGTTAGGGCCGCCATTGAGTTACATGCGACTTCATTGAAGAGAGCGATTTTCATACCGCGAGGAAAGACAACCGGCGTGGCGGAACAGTTCAGCGCCCACAATGTGCCGACTCCTTTCGTCATGCACACGACAGAGCAGGGCACAAGTACATCTTTTTTTGCGCAGTTTATGCGGAGAGGCCTAACTGCAAGGTCAACACAATCAGCGTCAACAGTAGTTGCAGAAGCACGAACGGGCGTCAGGCACCACGATGGTGCAATCACTTCATCAAGAACACTGAGTGTGTCTGTGTCCCTGTCTTCGCCACGCGAGCTTTGTTCGGAATCTGCTTATATAATTAACTTGTTCAGTGGTATTTCACCACAACCACAGTCCACGGAAGCGCCGCACTGTTCAAGAAAATCAAAACCAAGAATAACATCGCGCGAACAACGAGCAAGAACAAGGAATTCCGACACAAATCTTTCCCAGCCAGCAAAACACTCACAGCACAAACACCAAGGGGATGAAGCCACTCGCCGCCCACTCCACGAAAGGTAATACCGTCGTTCCAAGAAAACATATCTTTGTGGCCTAGACGGTTTTTGAAAGCGAGGCTCATCACAGACCCAGTCGCCCCAGTATCAACTAACGCCATGGTCGGTATTTAGTCAATCGAGGCATTCACTTTGTTTTTGAGCATCACAACAGGCAGAGGCATTTCTGGCAAAGACCATCCGGCGACCTCAACTCCACTCGCCGCGGATGCTAGCTTCCCGACGGCGGTGACGAATAACGGCGCCGAGGAGACGGAGAGCGACGGGGACTATTATTTGGTGGCGTCAAACTCCGCTCAGAACTTGGCGAATCGCTGCGTCTGGTCTCTTGTGGGAAGTGGTCCATCGGAAGGAAATCGGTCGTCTGCAAGTCATATGAAGTACGGGTTCTGGGTGGCGAGAACATCGGTAGTGTCCTTCGTGATTGACGGCCTTGGCGACAATACCGTGCTATATCGCCTGTGGAACCGCAGTTGTAGCACACGGGAGGGTCGCGGTTCACAGCATCTTCTCGAAACGGATGCTAGGCTGCTGCGGGCGGCGAGAAGGTTCGTTGTCATGTGGATAACGTGTCTCTGCGCCTCACTGAAATCCGTTATATCGCTCATAAGTCACGTCGTGGTAGTAGGGTCGGTGCTCTTCTTGTCGCGGCCTGACAGAAGTCACAGGGCCTCGGGGGTAAAAACGCGGCTGCTTTCGTTGTGGCCAAGCGTCATAAGTAGCGCCTCTGTCGTAGAGACGTCGCTGCTGTCGGGGTGCGAGAAGGATGCCACGTTTGGCTCAAAATCTGGTGGTAGGCGGAAGCTATGAGTGCCTGAGTGTGTCACTTGCGCGTGCAGGCTGAGCTCTTCCCGAACTATTTGTCGGATCGTTGAGGCAAGATCGAGGGGCTGGTTGCTGTGCACGCTTGCAACTGTCGTCACATTGGTTAGCCTGCCAAACTTCGGCGTGATGCGCCTCGTTTTCAGCTGCTCGAAAGTACGACAGTGCCGAATGATGTCAGTGACGGAAGCCAGGTTCTCTTTTGCGATGAGGAAATTATAAACGTCTTTGGCAATTCCTTTCAGGATGTGCCCGACTTTATCTTCCTCAGACATTCCAGAGCCCACCATCCTGCACAGTTTTATTACCGCCTCAATGTAGGTCGTGCAGGTTTCGCCTGACACTTGCGCACGTTGCAGTAGCGTCTGTTCTGCCCTTTTCTTTTTCGGCGCGGAGTCGCCGAATCACTCTTTGATTTCGGAAACAAATCTTCCCCATGTTGTGAACGTTTCCTCGTTATTGTCGAACCACAGCAACGCAGTGTCCGTTAGAAAGAACACGACGTTCGGAAGCTGAGCAGCGCTGTTCCACTTGTTAGCGGCACTCACCCGGTGATAATGGATGAGCCATTCCTCGACGTCTTCGTACGATCTTCCGGCGAAGGGCCGCGCATCTCTCAGTTGTAGAACGGAACATGTCGGCGCAGCTGTTGGAATGGGCCGTTGTTCGTCTGCGTCGTGGGACTTATTCAACTCCGGTAGATTCGGTGGGAGTCCAGCAATGTGACGGCTCCGTCGAAGAAGTTCTGGTTCAGAATCCGTCTTCGGTTGTCGATTACCCAGCACCTTCCACCACAACTGTTACGAAGCGGTGCGAAGAAATGGTTTTATTTTGCAGGTGACGGATGATGATCGTAGCGCGATAGTAGCGCAGCGCGGCCTCTCCAACTCTTCGTCCTCCTCGCCTTCTCGTCTTGCCTCTTGTCCGTGCCTTTCGTATCTGTTACAATATATATATATATATATATATATATATATATATATATATATATATCTTCGCATATCTATCATACTTCATTGTGCATACACATGTCATCAAGATTCTTCTGTCGCCACGCGGGCAACGGCTCCGTCTTCCTCACATACAGCTTGCACAGCCAATATACAGACGACGAAGTATTGCTCCTGTCATCCTCTCCACCACTGCTACACTAGTAACTCGGGCAAGCCTCGCGTCATTTAGGTTCCAACATTGCGTTTGAGTGAGTGAGTGAGTGAGTGAGTGAGTGAGTGAGTGAGTGAGTGAGTGAGTGAGTGAGTGAGTGAGTGAGTGAGTGAGTGAGTGAGTGAGTGAGTGAGTGAGTGAATAAACTTTTATTTGGTCCAGCAAAGCGCGATAAAACGCGCACCCGGCTAATCCCACGACGGGACTGACAGATCTAGTCTGCCGGCCCGATCGCGGGCGCGCTCGACGGCCAGGATTTGATCCTCAAAGACAGGACTTCGCAGGAGCGCGTCCCACTCTTCCTTGGTGAACTTCGGGCCCAGCTACCCGCACTCCCAGAGCATATGAGGCAACGTAGCTACCTCACCACAGGCCACGCAAGAACTATTTGGATAAATCTCTGGATATATGCTATTAAGGGACGCCGTTTGATCTGTTCTCCATTTTCTTGTAACTGGAACAGCAGTTATTAGGCAATGGTTAAAACGTAAATCTTATTTCATGAAAAAAACTAATC
Source organism: Dermacentor andersoni (assembly GCF_023375885.2). Classification (NCBI taxonomy): domain Eukaryota; kingdom Metazoa; phylum Arthropoda; class Arachnida; order Ixodida; family Ixodidae; genus Dermacentor; species Dermacentor andersoni. The sequence goes on from NC_092819.1 coordinate 105,690,829, forward strand.
TCCTTTCTCATTAATAAAATGCATTTAAGTGACGTAAACTCTTTTATAGGATTTATGGCATGCATAGAGGCTGACGGAACTCACTCACCAAGTGCATAATCGATGTCGTATGGTATGACTCCTCCAGGCCACAGTTTCCTTGAGTAAGGTGTTGCAGTCCGCTGCGCAGATTCAATAGTTCCATGCGTTCCCATGGCCTCGAACAGCAAATTTATCTCCGGTGTCGAGGATCTCAACATAGGCGTTTAAATCAGCAAATTTCTCAGCGAAACAAATTTTGTATCTATGTAGCAATACGGAAAGTAGACCAAGTTAGTATACATAAACGGTACAAAGCATATACCAGCATCTCATTTGTATAGCGACTCACCTTTTTTTTTTTTACATCGAACCTGTCTATTGCTAGGGTCTCGGGATTTTTTGTGGCGTTGCGTCTACAGAGAACTATCATCATCAATAGCCCATACCCCAATTGGAATGACTCATAGCCCCTTAAGGCAGGCTACGACCACTCAACAAAATGAAGCGAGCAGCGTATATGTTCTTTGTAATCAAGCATACAACATACAGAACAGCTTATGGTTTTAAAATGGACATGGTCAAAACAACCATCCGAATCACATAATTGATACGGTACTCCTGCACTTACTTGCAATGCGAAGCCCGTGTCCGTATACATTTCCCGGCAAAAATTACCGTTGCGATGTCTGCCGCGTCGACGGCAGCTTGCTTGTACCATGCGAAACGGGGAGTGACGTAACCACACCTTCGTACATAAAAGAACCCGCCAAGCAAGTGATTTGTGTTGTCACAGTGCTACGGGAAGGCCACGTGTCGTGAAGACTCCTCAAGACCAGCGGGCATAGGAGGCACGGCGAATTTCTCTTCTCTCTGGTCCACTTTTTGTAGCTGCATGAAGTAGCGGCGCAAGCCAAGTCGCAGGCCGTCAAAACGTCTCGGGCTAATGATCAGGAAGGTTCGCCAAGTGAATTATTTCAGCCTATGTCGCAACTGGTAATCCTTGTACTTGTCCCTTACAGCTTCGCTGTTCAGCTACCTTCACAACGTGGATAGGAAAGCATTAGTTGTGTAAAATATGTTCATGTGTATTTTATGTCGCACCATGAATTAAACTAGGAGCAGCCAAGCTGTTGAAGGAATATTTAACGCACGTGAAATAATCAAGAAGAACGTTCTGGTACAGCTGCTTATTAATTGTCCTAAGAAATAGGCTCACGCCAGTCTCGTGGTGCCCTTCCATGACGATGTCTCCTTCAATGTCCCCAGGTTGCATCGCACGAACCCCTGCATGAAAAAAGCGTGTGAATATAAAATCGTGTTATGGCAACATAATTTCTATAATTTAAAACAAATCTTTCGCGATTAGCAAGCAACTTTTCATCAGAGAAAAAAAATCTATTTTGCTCGGACAAATAACTTTTTTTGGCGAAGACAGGCGCATCCTTTGCCTGCGCAAGTAAAAGTTACACCGTTAACTGCCTCGCATATCGACCGACTTCTTTGAGAAGCTTCCATATACAGCGTTTTAGACCATTATTCAGGTAAGCTTCCAGAACATATGTGTGTACTCCTTTCCGGCGCAGCTATATATGAATCGGATCCCGGCGTTTCTTCGTCTCTATTGATAAAAAACCATTCCAGGAAAAGAAACGAGACGTGCCTATGTCCATTAGAATTACGCATGCAAGACCTACTCTAGTATGTGTTTCAATAAATTGCGAAACAAGTGTCAAATCCACATGAATGACGATGAGGCGCGTTCGAACAAAGTGAAGTTCGTAACGTTCACCGCATGCGTTTTCCAGTAACGACTATTGTTGCATGAGCTGTAGTTGCGAGTAGACGGCAACTGATTTCAGTGAGTGACGTCGCTACACTTTCATGTGTAAAAGGAGAACACACCTACCAATTGATTTTATCTGTGTTGTGATAGCGCTATGGGAAGGTTCTCGTCGTTAGGACTGCCGTAGAGCAGCGTGAATACGACCAGGGGTGTCGGGAACAGGAACATCAATATGCACAAGAGCGTCGTGGTCAGGCTTGGCAGGATGCAGCGGTTACGGCCAAAAGCAAGCCACGCACGATTAGGATGCCTTCTACACTTTACCTTTTAGTTACGTACGCTACATTCAGTTGTATCGCTATCCATAATTTCATGTAATGCATCTCTCCATCGTTCAAGGCTATGCCACATTGGCCTATGGAATCATGTGATACCACAGCTTCGCTGGCAGACACCCTTCACATATGGGATTGGATCAGAGTTTTTCCGTTCTAAGCCGGTTCATTCCCATAATGAAAAATGAATAACTCAGTAGCAGTCACGAAATCCTGCATGTGCATCACTGATTAACTAAATTCGCACAGGAAGGAGAATCACCGATTCGGTACGCCTTGTGAACGCGATGTGGCCACGAAGCACCAAACCACCCCATGAGTAACAGGTGTGCTGCATCCTTTGGCAGTGGGTGCCGTCAACCACTTCAATTGGGTGTCGTCAAACCACTTCACGCTGCTTCCCCATCCTGATATGTCCTTGTTCCTATGGGTGGGCAGTGCAACCCGGACGAAAGACGAAAGTAAGTACACAATACGAGCTCGGACTAAAAAGTTGCTTATTTTTTCAACCAAGGGACTAAAATATGCAGAAAATGTAAACACGTGTGAAGTGACGCTTACAAGGGTGAAATCGGTGTTAGCCTATCTTACCATTAAAAAAATAAACCAGTGGTTAGTCTGCGATCGTATTGTGTACTTCCTTTCGTCTTTCGTCCGGGTTGGGCTGCCCACCCATAGGAATATGTTCAATCACCAACTCACCCAGCTCTCCGCGGTAATTCTGATATGTCCGATTGTCTTCGCTCTTTAAATCGACCTTAACAAGCCTTAGATTTTCCGCCCATCAGCACCACAACACACGTTTATATTATTGTCAATTGGAATCAATTATTCGTTTAATGCGATAGCAATTATATGCACACTCCAGGTGCATTTCCCTCGTCAGCGTGGCCGTGGTAATCCGTATAAAGTCCAAGTGCGCTAACATCGTGGCCTCGCGCGCTATACTGTGGGTGCGAGTGAAAGCATGCGAGGGTGACTCGAGGATCATGGCTCGATCTCGCGCGCGCAAGGGAGGAAACCAGTGAGAAAGGGCGGCGCTCCATCTTCGATCCCGCGATAGGCTTCGTGGACGTTGTTCTACTCCGACAGTGGCTGCATATGGCATGGCTGCGCGCTGCTGCGCAGGTCCTACCTTGAAATCGATCTGCGAGTGGTAGGAAGTCTAGGGCCAAGGACAGCTGATAGCTTCGTGTGCGCTGTTTTCTATAAGCTCATTTCGCGTTGAAGTGAGGTACAGCAGGATGTAGAACGCAATCCCACCGCGTTCTCCTGTGCCTAAAGCGTGTGCCGAGCTTCGTGTGCTCGCTATACTATTCGCTCGCTGCTGCTGGCGCCCTTCCTCACGCCAATGTTCGTGTTTGAGATTAGATGCGTTCATGTTTCCCTGTGCGCAAGTGACACCATGCTTGTTAATTAGTTAGTAAGCGAATATTTGAAGTTTATGCGGCCGATAGAACTACTATCCTAAATTCGTATAACTGTCTACTAATGTGTTATCGCAATCGGCGCCTCGCTTTTTGGGCGTGACTGTGACGTTTTTGAACCTCACGAGTGCTATACATCAATGGTTTCAACAAGAGGCGGGAGTTATTAGTGGCTAACTTTTCATAATGGTTGCTAGTCGAAAAAGAACTTACAAAGAAACTAAGTTCGTTGTAGTGCCATCAGAGTTGAAATAGCGTTAAGTCTGCAGCAGTCCGCAAAAAAAAAAGTGGATCGTTGAAACGTGGTTCAACAATGGCATGGCGAGTAGTTCGTGTTTACGCGGCTAGTCCTGACGATGCGCTGTTCTGGTGTGATGAACGCCTTTTTGCGAGACTGAGACCAGCGTAGAAAGCAAAGGCAAGTAATTTGCACGCGAGAGGCTTCCGCGGGGAAGGGTCTGGCAGAGGGCAGCTCATTCTGGACTTTCGATGCCGAAGTGCTTGTGTTGCAATTACAATCAGAGTCTATGCACCGAAAGCCCCCTTTTTGTAAATGTATAGGATGTCGATGCTAACGTTAGCCAAGCTGTTAAAGAACACAAAGATTAAAAGATTACATTAGAAGATGCGATGTTAAGACCTACGACGTTCGGTCGTCGGACCTCTCAAAACCGAAGACCACAGGTCTTGTAATCGTAACTTGCATCGCAATATTTTAATCTTTCTTTTTGTTTGATCACCTTGGCTAATATTAGCTGGGAAACACGGTATGGCGTGCACTTGTCTCCCAAATTTTTGAACCCTTCGTCTAAAGCTACGCTTGGGCAGAAGGTCCGCCAGAACGACGGTGTGCAGTGCAAACGCGATAAGCAGTACCGCACTGCCGCGAAACTGCCTTTGAGTGGCTCAAAGATAGCTCATAACGAAAAGGAGAAGGATTTCCCGATTATTTCTGTTACCATGAGGAAGACACTTCAAAGTACCATACAGCACACGATGACGGTTGACTGTGGGGTCGCTCGTTATTCTCCATTGGATCTCAAATGAAATTCAGCCGACATGTGACCACCCGCCGCGGTGGCTTTCTGCGTGTGAAGTTCCAACGCATGCCACCTCGTGGTCATGGTGGTTGCATTCAAATTGAAGTAGAATGCAATCCCACCGTGTTCCCTAGTGCCTAAACCATGTACCCAGCTTCGGGTGCTTTCTTTAATGTGCCGCGTTGCTCATATCCCGCGTACCTCTCGACGATAAACGGGCTGATGTGCGCAAGGTCGTTAAGAGCGTTAATAAATTAAATAGCTATCCGAAAATTGCTATGCTAAAATACGTGCTAGAGGCCACAATTGAGCTATACCATCCCGCATTCCCTGAATATTACGCAAATCACGTTGCTTTTATTGCCAGAGGGTGCGTGCAAAACTTCGTAAAAATAATTTTTGTCGTAAATTCTGAAAAACTTTCAGTGCGCAACAAACATACACTTACTCCATTGCATCAAAGACGCTGAGAGAGTTAATACAACTATCAAAAAGTGAGGAAAGTCGACTGTATTACTGCACCACAGTTTTACCTGCGTGTATCTCGGAACGGGGCACTTCAGGAGCGGGAGCAGCTTCTGTCTTCCATGCCGTTGTAGCCAGTAGCACCAGAGCAACTTTTTTCACCGCTGACATACTCACGATGCTGGCCCTGTTCCGAGTAGGTTGTTCTGCGCGGTCAAGCAAGAATGTCACGGAAAGGCACTTTGCTGCAGAGACAGATATGTGATATTCACGAAGCAATTTCACTTATCATGAGCGAACAGAGCTTCTGCGATGCTCACCCCCCACCTGGCCAAGATCAGCAATGCCTGCAGCTGTATCAGCGAGTAGTCTAAAATCTCGCGTAGGCCAGCGAGGTGAAAATGCGACGCACCCGGTGGAGAGCGTGTTGCAGGGGCTGAGAGTGCTTTCCGCACATTTGGAAAATTCCCGCGTCAGTCATGGGCGCTATTGATTGCGAGCATTGGTCTCCTGCAGCAGACTTCCTGCGGAAATATTTCGAGGGCAGATTTTGCTATGAGCAATATTCCTGTAAACAATATATTTGGCCACATCTGCGCCACACCATTTCACAAACCGCTTGGTGGGAAAATATCCGCCAAGCGTGAAGAAGAGGGAGAGCACGTTCGACCGGGAGTCCCAGTCACATTGTAGCGGCTGCTTGGCGCGAATAAAACAAAAAGATGACGCTTTATTTCGCCCGTGGTTTTTCGGATGCCGTTCGCGATGGTGAGGTTATATTTCAAATGCTCTGTAAGTGTTTCCCCACTAATGATAAAAGAATTATTATAATTCTTGTGACATTATATTCTCGCGATCACTTCTTGCGTACTAAGTGTAGATTGTTCACGTCTAGCGCTTCCGCTGCGAGCGAGAAAGCAATATCGTGCTCTGTCGACCGCGAAATCGGCGCTCCGGTACAAGCGCTTGGCATGGCGTTGTAAGGCCCATCTGTTACTGCATCCCAGCTGGCCGGATACCCAACCACAAGTCAGAGACCTTTGCTCTCCCGCACTGTTGTTGTTGGCGTTTATGCAATTCACCTCCCGCATTTCCGCTCACTTCAACCCCTTCGGTTGGCCGTTGTGTAACTGACTATCTGCGTTGTCGTCGAGTGGTTAAATCCCAACTTGCTCACTACATTCGATGGTGTCTCTTTCTGACGCTTGCTCTGTCTTTTCAACGAAAAACATCCGGTCTTGTAGCCCGCTTTAGAGACTAACATTCGTGCCACTCAGCCAAACACGAGGCGAAGTACTATGGCTTGCTTATAGCGAAGGCATTTCAGACTACAGCTCGCTTAGGCGTCTCGAAGTAAATAAGCAGCTCGAAGTAGAGCGGCAGTTATATTCTCGTCTTCACGAGGAAATTGCTTTCACTGAGCGACATAGCGAAACAACAATGCTGCCGCTAATAGTAGCAAGTATTATAGTCAACTTTCACATTACGTCTTCATTGATTTTGCGGATGGTGGTTAAGCATGTCCACTCTGTTCGTTTTTATACAATTTGCAAGAAAATATATAGAAATTCAGAGACGGCTGGTAGGCCCCGAGTGTTTTTGTCACTGTTGTGGCAGTTTACCACGCAACAACACCGGGCACCTCCGCTATCCGACCGCTTAACACTCTCGAAAGAGCTGCGACGAGAGGAGCAACTTCGCATACATCACGGGAATCGCGTGTGTGTCACTGCGCCGGTGACCTGATACGTGGAGACGCTGCCCTCCACCAGGGAAAGGAATGGCACTGGCGTCTGTCCGCAAACTTGATGTTGGGAGCCCTAAGGTTTTCGTCAACGTCGGGAGTTTGATCACAACAGCAGCAGCCGCATTCCGAAGGTGACGAAATGCGCAAACGCTCATGCACATTGATTTACGTAACGCGCTAAAGAAACCCAAGTTGTCAAAATTATTTTCGAGTCCCCCACTACGTTGAGCCTGATAATGAGATTGTGGCTTTTGCACGTAAAGCATCATACTATAATTCAAATTTAACAATTCTACCCAGATTCGATGCACCGTGTGAGGCAATGACAGCACTCCAATTCGTGTCGCTGTGTATTCTGTGTGCTACGTAGACAAAGATATGTGGTGCAGGCAATGTAACGTGTGACGTCAACTCGCCCCTCTCCTACTGCAATAAGCGCTGAAGAACTAAGACATTCTTCCTATACATAGGCGTCAATTACCGTCACTCAACGCAAACAGCACATAAAGCTTCTCTTGCATCATCATCATCATCAGCCTGGTTACGCCCACTGCAGGGCAAAGGCCTCTCCCATTCTTCTCCAACTACCCCGGTCACGTATTTTGTGGCCATGTTGTGGTCATGTTGTCCCTGCAAACTTCTTAATCTCATCCACCCACCAAACTTTCTGCCTCCCCCAGCTACGCTTTCCTGACTTTGGAATCCAGTCCGTAACCTTTAATGATCATCGGTTATCTTCCCTCCTCATTACATGTCCTGCCCATGCCCATTTCTTCTTCTTGATTTCAACTAGGATGTCATTAACCCGCGCTTGCTCCCTCACCCAATCTGCTCTTTTCTTATCCCTTAACGTTACACCCATCATTTTTCTTTCCATAGCTCGTTGCGTCGTCCTCAATTTAAGCAGAACCCTTTTCGTAAGCTCCAGGTTTTGGCCCCGTGCGTGAGTACTCGTAAGACACAGCTGTACGTTATACACTTTTCTCTTGAGGGATAATGGCAACCTGCTGTTCATGATCTGAGAATGCCTGCCAAGCACACCCCAGCCCATTCTTATTATTCTGATTATTACAGTCTCATGATCGGGATCCGCGGTCACTACCTACCCTAAGTAGGTGTATTCCCTTACCACTTCCAGTGCCTCGCTACCTATCGTAAACTGCTTTTCTCTTCCGAGACTGTTAAACATTACTGTAGTTTTCTGCACATTAATATTTAGACCCACCCTTCAGCTTTGCCTCTCCAGGTCAGTGAGCATGCATTGCTATTAGTCCCCTGAGCTACTAAGCAAGGCAATATCATCAGTGAATCGCAAGTAACTAAGGTATTCTCCATTAACTCGTATCCCCAATTCTTTCCAATCCAAGTCTCTGAATACCTCCTGTAAATGCGCTGTGAAGACTACTGGAGAGATGGTATCTCCCTGCCTGACGCCTTTCCTTATTGGAATTTTGTTGGTTTATTTATGGAGGACTACGGTGGCTGTGGAGCCGCTACAGATATATTTCAGTATTTTTACATACGGCTCGTGTGCACCCTGATTCCGTCAAGTGCATACCCACTGGTCTCTGCTGCGGCGGATGGAAGGGATGCTTCCAGCGGCAATGTGGGTTCTCGGCCGAACAACAGAATGAATGGGGAATAACCGGCAGTGTCAGGACGCGAATTATTACATGCAAAATGACATAGGGTAGGGCAAGATCCCAATAAGTATGGTCGGATGAGACATACCTTGCAAGCATGTCCATTAGGGTGTGATTCAGACGCTCCGTGAGACCATCAGTCTGGGGATGGTAAGACGTAGCGAGCTTGTGCATGGTTGAGCAGGACTGCAGGATGTCGGCGATGGCTTTAGAAAGTAATGTCCGACCACTGTCAGTGAGAAGCTGGTGTGGAGCACCATGCTGCAGAATCACGTCGCGTAAAAGAAAATCGGCGACATCTGTGGCGCAGCTTGTTGGATGCAATCTGGTTAACGTGTAGCGCGTGGCGTAATCTGTCACCACAGCGACGCACTTGTTGCCAGACGTGGATAGAGGGAAAGGGTCAAGTAAGTCCAAGCCAACGCGAAAGAATGGCTCCAAAGGAATGTCGAGCGGTGGAAAGCACCCAGCGACAGGGAGCGTCGATGTTCTTTCTCGGCGCTGGTATTTCTACATGCCGTAATGTATTTCCGGACGGAGAGGGAAAGGCCAGGGCAGAATAAGCGTGGGCGAATCCGGTCGTAGGTGCAGGAGACGCCAAGGGGACCTGCCGTGGTAAATCTTGAAGTTCTTGGAGAACAGCTGACCGGAGGTGCTTGGGAATGACGAGCAGTGACAGTAGGGCAGAACCGTTGGGGCGTACATTGCGGCGGTATAATACACCAACCCGAAGAACAAACAGGTGAAGGGACGAATCATATGGCGAAGATCCCAAGCCATCAGTGATGGCGCGCAAGGTGGGATCACGGCGTTGCTAGTCGGCAACGTTTAGCAGCTGAGAGACGGAGAAAACGCAAGCGTCGGCATCGTGCCCAGGTTCTTCGGATGGTTCGTCTACTGGATGGCGTGATAAACAGTCTGCCTTTTGATGTAAATGGCCCGACATGTACGCTACTGCATAGGAATATTCTTGCAGCCGCAGAGCCCAGTGACCTAGCCGGCCGGTAGGATCCTTCAATGAGGAAAGCCAGCAGAGTGCGTGGTGGTCCGTGATTACAGAGAAGTGCGTGCCATACAAGTACGCATGGAATTTCGAAACCGCCCAGACGAGAGCCAGGCATTCACGATCTGTAATCGAGCAGTTGCGCTCCGCTGCTGTGAGTAGGCGACTAGCGTAGACGGTAACACGATCTTGACCCTCTTGGCGCTGGGCTAAGAGGGTTCCGATACCGCGACCAATAGCATCGCTAAGCACTTCTGTCAAAGTGTGCCAGAATACGTGGCGTGGTGAGAATGTTGGTGCGGTGGGCAAACGCGCCAGTTTGAGTGCGGCCCCACGTAAACGGCACATCCTTCTGTAGAATAGCAGTAAGTGGTCGGGCAATCGCTGCGAAGTCTTTAACGCAGCATCGGAAGTAGAAGCAGAGTCCTACAAAACATCAGACGTCTTTGACAGACTGAGGCACTGGAAACGACGTGACAGCACGAATTTTCCCCGGGTCTCATTGAATACCGGAAGCGTCGACGAGGTGGCCCAGCACTGCTATCTGGCGATGACCGGTGACACTTCGATGAACTTAGTGGGAGTCCAGCCTCGCGGAAGACATGAAGAACAGCTGATAATCGCTCAGGGTGGTTCTCAAATGTAGGCGAAAATACGAGAACGTCATCTAGATAGCACAGGCATGTTGACGATTTGAACCCTTGAAGCAAAGCGTCCATCATACGTTCGAACGTTGCTGGGGTGCTGCATAGACTGAATGTCATTACTTTGAATCTATCAAGAACATCAGGGGTGAAAGCGGCCTTCTCTTGGTCCTTTTCATCCACAGAAATTTGCCACTAACCAGACCACAGATGTATTGATGAAAATTAGTTATCACCGTGGAGATAATCGAGGGCGTCGTCATAGCGAGGCAAGGGGTAGACGTCTTTCTCTGTAATACGGTTTAGATGACAATAATCTACGCAGAAACGCCATGTGCCATCTTTCGGCGCCAAAGGGCTAGACGAAGGTTCAACAATGCTTTTGTCAAGCATGTTGTTCACTTCATCTTGAATAACCTTACGCTCTGGAGCAGAAACTCGATATGATCGGCAGTGAATAGAACTGGCATCACTAGTATTTGTGTGATGCTTACCAATTGAAGTCTGGCCCAATTTGCAATTGGTGAGGTAGAAGATGTCGTGGTAGGAAACCAAAAGGCGATACAGAGGTGCTGCTCGTTGAGGCAATAGGCCCGCAGCAACCACGGGACAAATTGTTGTGTCAGGGCAAATAGCATCCTGTGAACATGGTTAAGAATCTTAGCAGACGTCTACTGCAAACGTCGTGACGTCGTCATCTCCTATAGCACGCAGCCTTGCGACCGATATGCCATGGGGTAGAACTTCATTTGTCAGGCCAAAATTTACGACGGGGATGCATGTCCGGTGATCGGCGACGGTGACGACGGAGTGATATTACACAGTAATATTACGTGAGTGACGTAATACGTCACTCACTGACGTTATACGTCAGTGAGTGACGGCACAGTGATATTACGCACCAAAAGGACATCAAGAACAGGGGCGCTTTGACGTAAAGCTATTCCAAACTTTTCTATTCCAATTCTGCAATCAGCCCTCCGCGATTGGGCCAAAATCTTTTAAGAACGAGCCCCATTTCGCCTGTCTGTCACGCGACAGCACGAAAACCACGATAGCTCCACACCTGATATGACGTGTACACAGTGAATATGCATGATTTGAACGAACAAAAGAAAAATGTTTCTTTCTGATTCGACGCTTTATCCCCATTAGCGCTCGGCTATTGGTCAAGCGTCTACGGGCTGCACGCACCTCTCCTGCCTGCCACGCAACATCACAATACCGCAAAAACTCACCGCATCAAAATGACGTGTACGCGTTAAAGATGCATTAATAAGCCGAACAAAACTGAATTTTCTTCTGAATAGCCGTAGGCTGCCCCGTTCCGAAAGGAATAAAAGATGGCTGCCGCTGATCAATCAGGCACTGGCTACTCGCACCTGACGGAGAGCAAACCGGTTTATTTGCATGTAATAAGACTTCTTGCGTGGCTCTGTAACGTTTTCGAGCACTTTCAGTGCGTCTATGACCTCGTTCTGCCAACTCCTCTTTGCTGAGGATCCGTTTTAGCGTCATTCATTAGCTTCGTTTGCATGCTGCCGTGATTTTCGACGAGCCACCGCAAGCAGAGTAAGGGAAAGTGAACCAATCGCAGACGCTAGCACCACCCTCTTCATCTAGTTGCGATTTTCAGTGCAGTGCCTCGGCGCCATCGAATCTCTCTTCACTTGAGCGTGCTCCTCGGCTCTTGTGAGCCAACTCAAGCTATGAAAGTACAGCTTATGCGTTAAGACAAGATAATGCGGAGCTTAAGAGGAGGCTCGACGAGCAAGAAACGAGAACACACGTCAAGCGGGGGCGTGGGAGAAGTAATTTCAGATGTTTATGAAGAGATGCACCTAGAGCTGAAATTAAAAATAGCAGTGGTGGCAGCGGATGCTGCACAGTTAAGTGCTGGCGGACCAAATCAGTCCTGTCCAGAGCTGCTCGGCCTCTGTGTCCCGACGTGGGAGCGGCCCGCATCAGTCCCACACTGATCCCTCAGGACCTAAATAAAATTCTTCATACCATACTGATGGGTTACTGTCTTAACCAAAGAATATCCGTTCTAGAAAAAGAGAAAGAAACGACAACGAATGAGCACAAATATTCTGGCTGGCATTTGAAGGAAACACTTTGGTCCTTGCGTTGCAAAATAACACGGCAAGGAGAGAACACCAACACCTCATGGTATGGCTGATGTGATGCTGATGTGTCCGTTAATGTATAACCCGGAAATGTTTTAGCCATACGGGTCTTGAGGCCGATTTCGGTCACCTCGTGTGCGGCGAATTTATATGAGCATATAGTGCTCAACAGGCTTTCATCGTACCTGGAAGACCATGGGCTTTTACCAAACGCGATCCTTGTCTTTCGTCAGCACCCATAAAAACAATATATCCTCTTTATATGGAGAAAGATGTAATAGGTAAGTGAATTACAATGAACAAGAAAGTCAATCTAACGTTAAACGTAACGGGAACTTTTGATAACGTCTCACACAAAGGGATACTTCTGCACGTCAGCCGCTTCAACTGCGGAAACAGGGGGTGCAGTTGCATGAATGACTTCCTGTCTCACCGTACAGCAACGGTAGAAATAGGAAACCTGAGGTCCCAAAAAGTTTACGTCCAGGCCAAAGGTGCGCCCAAAGTAACGTAATTTTCCTTCTTCTTTACATGAGGCAATAGAAGCTTTACATGAGGCAATAGAGAGAACGGAAATGCACCTAGCAGCATGCGGACTACTATGTATCCATACCAAATGGAACTCCTGATCCTGAGAAAGAGAACAAGAGGGTGCACACCACAAGAAAGGTAACTCTGAAGGGAATGCTCATCCTGTGGGTTAATACACTCCGTATACTCCGTATTATCTTCCAAAAAGATGGAGTGGGGCTTACCATAGTGCATCTACTTCAACAAATAGTGAAAATGGTACCAAATAGAAGACATGAATTAAGGGAACAAGACACCATAAAACTCGAATAAGCATTGGTCATTTGCAGAATCCCCTGGGCTTAGAGCGTGTACGTGCTCAGATTACAGCCTCGATGCAGCATATTCTCAGTTATTGCAAGTGTGTGCAAACAGGGTCCAATCGCGGCACCTAGTGCCATGTCTGGCCGATTCCGCAGAGGGTTGCAGTAGAGTTACTGTATATGTAATCACATATTAGGTTACATTTCAGTGCTTTTAGGTCACAGTTGCTTAGAATAGAATGGCACGTCTTTAGTTATTGAAATAAAGATTTAGCGCTTATGGTGTAGTTTCGTAAGCAAACGTTCATGGCTCACGGCATCATCAACCAAAAAAAACAATAAAAACAAAAACCTCGATAGCTCATGTCACAAGCGTGCAACCAGGAATTCTGACAGTGTCAGCTTCCGTCGAGCACATTGGTGGGCTACTTCAATTTGTGGCCGAAGCGTGATGGCTGCATGTACCAGCATGCCTCGAGAACAGCTGTGGCGAGTGCGTAGAACAAATCACTGCCGCATGTAGCAGCGCATACATTAAAAAACGTGCCTAAACGGCTACAAACTGTTCTCAATGTTGCCACCGGAGTCATGGAGCACATGGCCTACGCGTGCTATAAGCAAAGCTCCATTACATGACTAACACGAGTGGTGGAACATGTAGGAAAAATGACACTTTTTTAATACGAGAAATATTCGCGTGTACTTCAAAATAATGCTTTTTATATACACTTCCGATTTCGCTTTTACCCGCCGTGGTTGCTCAGTGGCTATGGTGTTGGGCTGCGAGGCACGAGGTCGCGGTATCGAATGCCGACCACGGGGGCCGCATTTCGATGGGGGCGAAATGCGAAAACACCCGTGTACTTAGATTTATGTGCAGGTTAAAGAACCCCAGGTGGTCGAAATTTGCGGAGTACCCCACTACGTCATGCCACATAATCAGAAAGTGGTTTTGGCACTTAAAACCCCGTAATATTTAATTTCGTTTTAAGTCCTTGGCTGGGTTCTGTAGCTATAAAGCGTACCGGCATGACAGCACTCACACCTCAACAATATACGCCTGTATGTTTGCTGGTGTAAATGTGCGATGCGTACGCGCATGTGAATTGAATTCTGGGGCTTTACATGGCATAACCCCCATTTTATTGAGAGGCACATCGCAATAGGGGGAACTCCGGATTAATTCTGATCGCGAGAGGATCTTTCGCGTGTCCCTGATGTACGAGGCACGGGCCTCTTTGCATTTCGCATCCATTGAAATGTGGCCGCCGAGGCTGGGATTTGATCCTGCGACCTCACGTTCAGCAGCACCTATCCAATAGCCGCTATGCAGCTGCGGCGGGTGGTGCGTGCGTGCATGCGTGCGTGCGTGTGTGCGTGCGTATGTTTGCTTCTGCGTGCGTTTAACAGTGCTAAGAAAATATGCCACAGTTGTCGGCGGAGGTGCTTTGAATTCTGCTGTGCTGCGACAACATAGTGCTCACCGATGGTCATGCGTTGGCGATGCGAACAGCGCTACAAAAATGCTTGAAGCACAAGCTCCTGCAGCCAACTCTAGCCCTTTGCTGTGCGTACACGAAAGCAGTTGGGACGTTTAAGCACCATAAATGCCTAATAATCCTGGCTCCACGTGGTGCACTGCACAGTCGTGGTTCCGCTGGTGCACCTTGCTCCGGGCGTAGATTGCCACTCTGATGTGACTCCCTCACGTAGGTGGAGATCATTGAAATTAACACATGCATGCCCAGAGAGAAAACAATTCTTACACGTACGTAAAAGATAACCTCGCTCAATTAAAAAAAAAAACAGACCAGTCAAGAACATTTATTCTTTGAAGGCGTGTTCGTAGCGTAGTAAAACACTGAGTCACACTGAATTCATGCTGTTGTGTAGCGCCTCTTATCGTTCAAGTGTCGACTGTCAAGTGAGGCCCACAAGTACCGCAGTCTTTTCTACCGATAGCCGCTTCCTTCTCTCTACTTATTTCCGTTGTTTGCCTCGTGTGGCGTCTTTTTAAAGGCATGTTCATGTCAATCCTTCGCTCCTTTGACGACATGTTCTATTTGCTAAATGACATCAAGTGAACAAGATTCAGATATCTCTATTTGCAATTGTAAAGGGTGTTAACGCATATAACATGCGGCCTGTTTAGCTCGGGTTCGTCGTAGACATCGTTTGCCAGCATGGAGGGAAAGCCGGGACCAGGGGAAAATAAATCCGAGCCATAGAGCATAACTTAGTCAAAGTCGAATCCTGTCAGGAAGCGGATCTGGCTAAGCTATATCTTTATATATATATTTTTATATATACATATATATATATATATATATATATATATATATATATATATATATATATTATATAATATATTTTTATTTTAACAATGCCGGGATGTCGACACGAAATACCACGAAACACCCTGATTTTGAAATGGTCCTCAATTGCTTTTTCCTTTTGCTAAAGTTTTGGCCTATAACAAAGAATGGCTTTCTGTTTCGGCACATCGATGACACGGGCGAACAGATGAATATGCAAGCATAAGAACAGACATGACGAGTGCCATGGCTGTCCTGTCAGTCATCCTGTCTGGACTTATTTACTGTACGTGTTTCAGTCTTACGCGTGTTGGTCCCCATGTCGCAAAAAAAATTTCGCACAATAGCGCAAGAACTCCTAACTTGCGATGTTTTTCTTTCCGATTAGTCTTTAATGTCGCTCTTCCCTTCGTCATAATTAACACCCAATTGTGGCGTAAACGCTGTTTCTCTAGAAAGCGAGTCGATGTATATCATGCAGTATATTTATGCCTTTTAACCACTTTTTCTGGATCTTTTTCATTTCTTTATTTTCTTCTATCTGGTTTTTTATTTCTCGGCCAATTTATTTTTTTTTAATTGCTCCATTATCCATAGATCTTTATGGGGAGCCACTACAGCTTCTCAATGTGATTTTCATAAGGCAGCATTTTTTATGTACTATACGAGTGACTTGCACAAAGCACTGAATTTGCGAGTTCGGCTCTTTTTTATATATTTTTTCAGCTTGTATACAAAAATTAGGTACTTAGTGCCGTTCAATGCTTTATCCTTTCTCACACTAAAGCAGTTTTTTTCGCAATTTTCTCGATTACCGGAGGACGGGGTCCCGAATCAGAAGTACGGAGCACAAGCTCTAGAAACAATTAGCCAACTTGGTCAACGAACAAGGATTTGAGATCATCAAGGGAATTCTCGTTAAATAATATTAAGGAGTCAAGATCAGGACAATGAGGCCACGAATAAATGCTTATTGTTCCTCTCTCTTTTTTCTCTCTCTCTCTCTCTCGTAGTGGTCTAGTAGCTAATGGAAATAAGACATTCAGAAACAATTGCCTTGCTGTACCGGAAACTCATTCGTTCAATAAAACCTTTTATGTTGTAACTGTACGTCTTTTAATAGTACAAAGGCGATAAGGGCCTAACATTGAGTGCCACTCACATTTGTTACACTCGTTCATAAGGACTCACGATCAATCTCACTTGTGAGAGCGTAACGTGATTCCGGCAAAACATTAAAGCACACACAAGGTTCTCAATACCATGTATTGAATCGTTAGCAGACAAGAGATCGGGCCGTGTTCTATGCTAAGAAATCTGCGTAATAAATCTCCTCCGCATTTTTCATGTTAATATTGTTACGTGAAGCTGAAGCCGAATACTATTTACAGTTTATTTACAGGGAAGCTCACGGAGGCCAAAATGGCGACGCTATATCAAACGGGCACACACGTCGTCTTCGTCCTCCTCAGTGCAGCCACACTGTGGTGGCTGTTCCGTAGCATCACCCCCGCCTGTAGAAGCACCGTCCCGGTGCTTAATCTACACATCCACGGTGAAAGGTGTGTGGTATGGTTTTAGTCTTGCCACGTGAACGATGTCAATTGCAGCTGATGATGACACTGAGAGATCGGCGGGGATGATTTCATACGTGACATCGGTCACTTGTCGTACCACACGGTAAGAGCCAGTGTAGCGTGACAGCAGCTTTTCGGAAAGGTCCACACGTCGAACGGGTGACCAGAGAAGCACCAGAGAACCCGGAGAAAAGTGCACGTCGCGATGGTGGCAATCATAGAGGCGCCTCTGATGCTCCTGTGAGGCCTCGAGACGGGTGCGGGCGAGCTGGCGCCCGTGGTCGGCGTGTGCGATCGCGTCGCGGGCGTATTCAGTGGCGGAACGTGTGGCTGAGGGTAGCAAAGTGTCCAAAGGCAACACGGGTTCTCGGCCATATAAGAGATAGAATGGTGAATAGCCGGCGGTGTCGTGACGCGATATACGCGAACGTCACATATGGTAAGGGAAGATCCCAGTCGTGGTGGTCGGTCGCAACGTACTTCGAAAGCATGTCGGTGATGGTCCGGTTGAGGCGCTCCGTGAGGCCGTTGGTCTATGGGTGGTACGACGTGCTGAACTTGTGCTTTGTCGAGCAGGAGAGGAGGATGTCCTCGACGACTGCCGACAGAAAGCTGAGGCCACGGTCCGTGAGTAATTGGCGCGCAGCACCGTGCACTAAAATAATGTCATAGAGCAGAAAGTCAGCGACATCAGTAGCGCAACCTGTCGGGAGGGCTCTGGTGATTGCGTACCGTGTAGCATTATCGGTAGCGACTGCGACTCATTTATTTCCGGAGCCCGAGAGAGGAAATGGTCCAAGAAGGTCTAGACCAACACGAAAAAAGGGTTCGGGTGGGATGTCGATTGGCTGGAGACATCCAGCTGGAGGTGTGGAGGGCTTCTTCCGGCGCTGACAGGGCTCACAAGCGGCAACGTAGCGCCGCACGGAGCGGGCCAGACCCGGCCAGAAGAATCGACGGCGTACACGGTCGTATGTGTGCGAGACGCCCAAGTGTCCAGCCAAGGGAGCATCGTGAAGGTGCTGGAGGACAGTCGAACGCAGGTGCGATGGAGTGACGAGCAGAAGGTCAAGGCCGTGTGGATCAAAATTGCGGCGGTATAATGCCCCCTCCTCATGGAGAAGCATCCGGAGAGAGGCGTCGCCAGGAGTTGACTCCAGGCGGTCGATGAGGGCTCGTAATGAAGGATCGCGCTGTTGCTCGTTGCCTATTTGAAGCAACTGGGGCACAAAGAAAACGCAAGCGATGGCGTCCGCATCAGCCGGTTCGTCGACGGGGTAGCGGGACAAACAATCGGCATCCTGGTGCAAGCGTCCTGTCTTATATACCACGGAGAAGGCATATTCTTGCAGGCGTAACGCCCAGCGAGCGAGTCGTTCCGTGGGGTACTTGAGCGAGTATAGCCAGCAGAGAGCGTGGTGATCAGTGATGACAAAGACGAGGCGTCCGTACAAGTATGGACGAAATTTCGCAACAGCCCACACAAGAGCGAGGCACTCGCGCTCTGTGATTGAGTGATTGCGCTCGGCGGGTGATAGAAGTCGGCTGGCATAGGCTATAACGCGAACATCTCCACGCTGGCGCTGTACTAACACTCCTCCTATGCCGTGACCACAGGCATCAGTTCGAACTTCCATTGAAGCACATGGGTCAAAGTGGGCCCAAATTGGAGGCGTGGTAAGGAGAGTAGTCAGCTGCGAAAAAGATGCGGCATGGTCAGGACCCCAAGAAAAAGGGGCGTCTTTCCTCAAGAGGTCGGTAAGGGGACGTGCGATGGTCGCAAAATTTTTCACAAAGCGTCGGAAATAAGAGCACAGCCCTACGAAACTGCGAACGTCCTTGGTAGACTTCGGAACAGGAAAATTCGTAACGGCGCGAATTTTGTCCGGATCGGGGCGCACCCCTCTGGCGTCTACGAGGTTTCCAAGGACGGCGATTTGGCGGCGAGCGAAATGACATTTTGACGAGTTAAAGTGAAGACCGGCGTGGCGGAACTCGTCAAGAATCGCTGAAAGATGGTCTAGATGCGTGTCGAATGTGGGCGAATAAACGACGACGTCGTCCAGATAGCACAAACAGGTGGACCACTTGAACCCCTGAAGCAAAGAGTCCATCACTCATTCGGAGGTGGCGGGGGCGTTACAGAGACATAAAGACATCACCTTGAACTGATAAACGCCGTCAGGGGTAACAAACGCAGTCTTCTCTCGGGCCATGTCATCGACGGATATCTGCCAGTAGCCGGACTGTAAGTCGATAGAAGAAAAATAGGTGGTACCGTACAGGCAGTCTAGAGCGTCATCAATACGTGGCAAAGGGTACACGTCCTTTTTTGTGATTTTGTTCAGGTGGCAATAATCTACACAAAAGCGCCACGTTCCATCCTTTTTTTTTTGACAAGTACGACGGGAGATGCCCATGGACTACAGGAAGGCTCGATAATGTCCTTTGCAAGCATCTTTTTGACTTCCTGTTGGATAACAGCTCGTTCCGACGCAGAAACACGATATGGACGTCGGTGAATAGGGTTCGCATCGCCAGTATTTATGCGATGGTTCACGACGGACGTTTGACCTAAGGGTCTATTGTCTAAGTCAAAAATGTCGCCATAGCCTTCAAGAACGCGGCAAAGAGCTTCAGCTTGAGCAGGTGTAAGGTCAGAGGAAACCATCTTCTTAATGTCGACGTCAGTACCGTGCGATGACGTCACGTTATGGGCTGAGCTGTAACGATCTTCCACTGTGAATGGTTCGACCTTATCATCCTGCAAAGCGCTAGTTATAGCCAAGGAGATCCCTTGAGGCAGAACTTGCGCAGTTAGCGCGAAGTTGACAAGCGGAAGGCAGGTGCGGTTGCCAGTAATTTTCAGCACAGTGTGCGGCACGGTAACACCATGTGTAAGCATAACGGCCGGAATTGGTGCGGCCACGTAATTGCCGTCAGGTACAGCTGGTGAAGACAAGTCGACGTGCATCACAGAGTGAGGCGATAGGTGATTAAAATCGATGCAGCTCAGATGGCTTGGAGGCGGGTCCACAGGGTCGGCAAGAAGAGGCAAGTCAAGGCGAAGTGAGCCGGCCGAACAGGCAATGAGAGCAGAATTATTGGCAAGAAAATCCAGACCGAGAATGATTTCGTGAGGGCAATGCTCGATGACGGTGGAGAGAACGACGGTGTGTCGCTCAGCAATGGTGAGTCGGGCAGAACACATGTCAACAATAGCGACAGTCCCTCCGTCGGCGACTTGTGCAACTCGGTTCGGGGTAGCCGTCAGAACTTTCTGGGGCCGACGGCGAAGACGGCAGCACTCATAATGGACACATGCGCCCCGGTGTCAATCAACGCGCACACAGGAACATTGTCGACGAGAACGTCCAAAAGATTCTTGTTCGTGGGTAAGGTGAAGCGAGGATTTCTTGCCAATGTCGTCAATGCAGAAGCTGCACTGTCTAGTTTTTCGGTCGGGGTTGCGGCGAGTAGGTCGGAGAAGGTGCTTGGCGTGAAGGGGGCGAGCGAGATTGGCGGCGGGAGGGAGAAGGCGAGCGGGTACGGAAAGGCAATGTCGGCCTTCACTTGGCTCTTTAGTTTGTTGTCCCACCAATATCTGTAGCGAATCTCCCTGTCGCCGTACATACGGTTACCTGTTTAAAAAACGGTACGAAGACCGTGTTGATAATCCATACAGAAAACTATTCACAGCACTTGTCCTTGCATCTACTATGTGTCGTTCGTCTCCCTACGCGCTGTTAATAGTTTTCAGCCCTCCTATTTGTGTTTGCTGAGTTCATTCACACGTTCGCCCCTGCTAGCTAGCCACATTAGTTTCTCAGTAAAAGCAACGCGTTCACTGTTCTGAACATGCAAGCCTAGCCTATCTTTCAATGTTTCTGAGGGACTAAATTGAGGTAGAAGCTATATTATTACTCCAGTGCAGCCTCTATCATAGCTTCAACCACAAGGTATATTTTTTTATCCATTCAGTTATGGCACAGACTCTGGAAGGGGCATTGCGCCAGAGCAGGAAGCGCGGGAATTAGCAAAAAACAAAGTTCAAAGATTTTATAGTGTTAGAGGGTAACGACGAAGCAACAAGTCCCTAACATATATAAATAATGCAATAAAGAAATAAAAAGACTGTATGAGTTAGAAAAAGAAGAAGACAAAGAAATGATACAAATTTTAGCAGGTAAGCATGAACGAACATGTCTCTAACAAGTATTAATAACGCAATACTTGAAGCAAAAATGATTGTATCCAACCTCGCCAGATTTGCACAGTAGTTTTAGTTGTGATGAATTATAAATGTTATGTTTAAGCGTGTCTGAAGCATACAAGTTCAAGAATGTCAACTTTGTCGTTTCGTATGTCATTTCAATTTTGAATCATGCGCGGCCATGTAGATGCATTGTAAGCATTGGTTCAGGCAAAGACATGCTGGAAACTCACAAGATTATGCAGACGTTGATGCCGGTGCATGCTATGGATTACTTTGTAAAACATGCAAAGCAATGCAATGGTTATTCGTGATTAAAGAGATAGAAGATATAGAAATGACAATGATACTTACGCTATAGTCTTAGTGAGGATCTCTGACAATGAAGCGGGCGGCGCTGTATTGAACTGACTCGAGAGTCGTTATTACAGAAGGTTGATGAGGTGACCAGAGTGGGGCCGCCAATTAGAGTTGAGGCTTCACAAATATCTGATAGGCAATTTGTCTCGTGAGGGTAGGCGTACCACGAAGCTTACGTTTAAGGTAACCAAGCATACGAGAGTTTTAACAGTTATTTTTCGATGTGGGCAGACTGTGATAGGTTAGGCGTAAAGAGAGTCCCAAGGCACTTGTCTGTATTAGTGCGTGTAACGGAGTTCTTATCGAATCAGTAGTCGATAGCAGAAAAGGTTGTTTTGCGGATGAATGTTATCAGCTTGAATTTATCGGTGTGTAACCTGATTTTTCAAGAAGAGCACCAGTTACTGGTATGGTCATCTCATTGAGGAGCGATGTCATCGGATGGTGAGCAGATTTTATCATGAGTCACGTGGTCATCTGCGAACAAGTGAAAGGATGACGTTGTTTCGGGTGGCAGGTCGTTTCATTAAATCAGAAAGAGTCATGATCTGAGTTTCACCCTTGAGGTACGCAAGATGTTACATCACTAATACTGCAAATGTAGTTATCGACGATGGTGAATTGTTTCTGGAATGACAAAGAAGTTCCCATGCAATATATACTGTTAGAAAATCTATGTTCAAGCATGAAATTTCAGGTACGAGAAAGCGATGATCATTGCGATCGAATCCCTTAGTGAAATTAATGAAAATGGAATTTGTCTGTGGGCGCGTATCCATGTTTATAGAAATAACTGTCTTGAACTTGTTTAGGTGTGCTTCGCACGAGATTTGTTTTATAAAAACATGCTGATGTTTGAAGAAGCTGTTAATTTCCAAGTGATTTGTTACATTTGAAAAGATTATGAGTTCTAGTAGTCTACTTCGAACGCATGTCGGTGATATACGGCGGTAATTGTTAAGAGCACTCTTATCGCAGGACTTAAGAAATGCTATAACTTTACCGACCTTTCAATCATAAAGAACTTCCCCTCTCCCTCTTGACAGGAAGTGTTGCGACAAGCGAGAAAGGAGTGTGCTGGAGGGTACTACTGTATATTTTAGCATTTCTGGGTTTGTGGTATCCATGCCTAAAGGGGTTGACAGCTTCATCTTATTAATCAACTCAGCAGCACAAGTGGTTGGTGTTGTAACTTCGACGGGGCGGCCGGACGGAGGACCTACGGCATGAGGCCTATGAATGGCCGGGGCGCGCAGCGCCGCAGAAAAAGAGCCGGACGGCTCAAGTCGCGCACCAGGCAATGAATTAATTTATTTCAGCGAGGGGAACGCAGCAGGCAACTTAAAGCGTTTGGCGCTGAGTGGCGCCCTGATGTAAACGACCCAAAACCGAAACCGGAAGCCAACACAGGATACCACATCACCTCTCCCTTGAGAGGAAAATGCGCTACTCGCTCTCCTCGCAACAAAAGCAAGTCATGAGTTACAGAAGAACACATGTTAGCACTGTAACACGCGTTCACATCATTATACAATGACATCTTTATACATGTTATAACACATGATGACATCTTTATACAATAGAAAATGACATCTTTGGTTTCCCCATGTTAAGAGAAACGCAAAACATGAAGACTGAAAATGACCATGATTGCATTACCGTTCTGAAGAGTTTCAGCACCTGTCCTGGGAAGACGACAAGATACACACTTGCACGCACAGATCACGCATGAAAAAGAGTTAACCGAGTACAAGTAGACATTGCGAACATCTGTGTGTGTGCCCCTGGGACAGCACTGATGTGTGGCTCATTCGCCCTGAGCCTGACTCGAGACAGCTCTGTGACTGTCGTGGATTGGATATTGTGCGTATAAAGCACTTTACAGTCCCAAGAAGTCGGGACAGTCCCCCCTAAGGATGCTAAAGACCTAATTAATGTTCAAAATTTTTCATATCCAGCTTTTCTGGACACGCACCAACTAGCGCCCCAAGCGGCCCCGGCACGAAGCCAGCGCGTTTTCAATGGAGCGAGCGGGTTTTTCGCAAATAACAAAAGCTGCAGGTCGAATATTGAAAAAGGCAGGTGACAGACATGTTCTGGAAGACAATCCACACGAGCCAAATGCAGTGATCACGATGTGGCAACCAAGAATTCTGTTCCCAGAGCGGTTAAAGATTCTGCAATGGAAGCTTGTGGAAACGACGAAAACTTGTGCTCAATTTTCCAGACAAAAACGGTAGCTGGGATAAAACTACGGCGTCTAACGTAAAAAGTCGCTGCAGCGTATGTAGTCCGCAGACTCAGATTTCGATTGATGCCAATATTGATTCTCCACACATAGCGTAACACTGTTCCCAAAAGCGATTTTTGACAGACAGTCGTGCAAGTTCACGTGGGTGTCTATAAGAACCCAAGCGTATCGCTTGCGGCAGCGTTGCAAACCTTGGCCGAGTCGTTTCATCGCTCGCACCTATTGTTCCGCATCATGCCAGCAGTGGGTTCGATGCGGTGGTGATTTTCTTCTTAACGCCACGTTGGACTCAGCTCGACAGTCTTCCACTAGATGGCCGAAACACCAGACTCATGATTTGGTTTCAATTTTGTTTCTCTCAGGAGGGCTCTTGAAATATTTTTTTTTTATTTTTGCTTCCTAAAACGTAGGTATGGGTTGCTTATTTGTTAAGTCATTGCTTTTATTATGTTGTATTCCTTGGAGAATATAGCAGCAAGCATGTGCATGTTCTTGTGTTACGTTAAAAAAGATGTATATACTATCGTGAGTTGTAACATGGACATACTCAGGAATTCTGGACATCGCACCTTCACCATCACCAAATTTTGACGTTCACCAAACCTTCATCACCTTCACCTTCACCAAATTCTAGACAATTTTATTTCTATGTAATAGGCGAGTATCAACAAGTTTCAACTGTCTGAGCCCAAAGGGTAGTCTCTTTTCACAACGTATGCATTTACGACACTTAGTCGGAACATCTCCGACCAGAACACTGCGTTAAAGCAGTGTTCTGGTCGGAGATGGGCGGTTATGTCACACGAAGGGAGCACATGGTCTTGCGCCCTCTCAGCATAGGACACACAGACTTGAAGAAGCGCGAAATTTAAACCATAAAGCGGTTTATTACAGCCGGAGTGTTCAACGGTTATGGCTGAGCGAGTGCCATTCAGTCTGTTTGCATGCGCGTGTTTTTGCGAGGCAGCAGGGAAAGAGAGGGAGTGCATATCCGTGTACATGCCTTGAGCGTGCGTGCGTGTGTACTTGCATTTGCGTGTGCGCACGTGTTTGTGTCTCCGTATTTGAATCTGCGTGCACACGAGTGCGTGTATGCGTGTGCGAGCATACGCGCGTTTGTGTGTGCTTGCAGTTCCGTGGGCCTGCGTGCGTACCTTTTTGTGCGTGTGCGCACGCATGGACGCGTATAAATGTGAATGCGGGCGAACATATACCGTATCTCTGTGTGCGTGCGTGCGTGCGTGCGTGCGGCGCGTGTGCGTGTGTGTGGATGTGTATGGGGGCGTGCGTGTGTGTGCAAGCATGTGCGTGTGTGTGTGCGTGTATGCGTGTGTGCGAGCGTGCGTGCGCGCGTGTGTGAGAGAGAGAGAGTACTTCCCCGCTTACGCCTACTCTCCGGAAAAATGGGATACAGAGTTCAAATCCATATTTAAATCTACGAGACAAGAACGAATGACTCTTCATTTATAGTACTATTTCTTTCTGAAAGTGATATCAACGCAAAAGCAAACGCCTGAGACGTCAATACCACCGCCCCATATTTCATCCCGATGACACCATTGATGGCACCGTCACCATCGGCACGGCTTCGTGAGCTGTTCAGCTTTGTTATCTTCCATCCCACGGCGGCAGCTCATTGGCTTCAAGCCAGCGACACGCTAAACCTGAACCATCATTGCGTCATGCGTCGCTTCTACGACAAAGCAAGCTTTCGGCGGCACACATTCGCTGCTATATTGATACTAAAACCATGAACTCTTTGTCTTCGAATAAACAGCGTTGATAAAGATCGAAAGCGGACTGGCCACCAGTAACACGCTCACGAAGCCCCACTTTTGACGTCATAAAAGGGTACGTGCACTCACTCTTTTTCCGCGTCAGTTGCGCTTTCCGACGCCGTTTAATTGGAAAATATTTGTTCGCATAGCTCTTACAGAAGCATGTTTAATCAAAACGTCTTCGCTCGGCAAGATAATCGCGAAGACAGGCTCCAAACTACTCATTTTCTTTAGCCATTTAAAATCAATACTTGAAAAAATTAACGTAGCTTCGATAATTACGCACACAACATCTCAACTTACTCCGTATCTAGAGGTTACCAATATTAACTCACATGATAAAATGATCTCACCAAGACTTATATTGGTTAGTATTTTTATTTGGTGCAGTTAAAACCAGCCTACATCTTGAAAGTGCAGTAGGCTTGTAATAAAGCAAGTGTGAAAGCATGGAAAGGTTTTCTTGGCGCGAATCAAGTTCACGGGTTTATAAACCCACGTGCCCAGCGGTGCACTTCTGCCTTTACAATGGATTGTCCTACATTATAAAAGAAGCTCCTCAGCGCTACGATACATCACACAAGGTGTGCGAGAACATTGTGTGCGCTCCCGATTACATTTCTGAGCGTTGCTGGCATCAGGCTGGATTTCCTGGCGTCATTAGAAATAAAAAGATGGGAGCCGCTCAAGCTTTGCCTTTAAGAGTGGAGCGCCCCCGATTGCATTCAAAGATCCCCGACTGCTGCTCACGCTTCCCGCCAACTGCAGCGTATGTAACTGTAATGTTTGCCGGGAAACGCTGGCGGTGAACGCTATGCACAAAGGTGAGCGTGCTGGTAGAAATGCGGCCCCTTAGGTGGGCCGATCCCGGAGGTTGTGCGCAGCCTCGCCAATAAAATTACGTACTTTTCAGGTTTTGGCGTTGTTTTGCACATTTATTATCTCAGTTTTAGAAGATTTAACATAAAAGGTATGCGCTATCGGTATTTTCTTTCATGGTGTTTGTTTGTGGGCTATCAGCCTCAAAATTCCATGAACTAAATTTGTCAAGACTGTAAGACAAGGTAGGTGGCAACGTAACGCGCATATACCGCATGTCATGTAGCAAGGCATGGCATATGCATATGCCTAAATTTGTGAGAAAATGTCTCCTCACTTACAACACCGCCGATGCCAACACCAGATTTTCTGAGACACGGGGTACTTCACGCTTTAGCATTAACGCAGCTGCCGGGAGGAAAGAATTGGATGTATTCTTCAGTGCTTTGAAACAGATGGAGCAGCGCGGACATGTACAGGCGCCGACAAAAGTGGTATTCCACGCAGCGGGAGCCGGAGCAGCGGCACACTGCATCGCGACGCCATCTACAGGCGGCATCTGGGATCGAGACAACCAGTGGGTGCCCTTTATTATCGCTAGACATGATCCCAGATGCTGCCTGTAGATGGCGTTGCGATTCAGTTTGCTGTTGCTCCGGCTTCCGCTGCGTGGAGTATACCACATATGTCGGCGCCTGTACGTTAGAATGAAAAGTACGAATGTATTGGGACGAGTGTTCGCGCCATATATTTTGGATGTCTAATGTTCAGACCTAAAAATGTAAATACTGTAATTTTGTGACAGTTATTGCTGACGTATGTAAAGTTGCGTGAAATATGACCTCCGACACAGAACCCATGATGGAACTGGCCCCTAGACTAAGACTACAGGGCATTGACACGCGACATAGTGGTTTAATAACTACCAGTAAACTGATAGTGTTAAACTCTGGAACTTTTTGGTATGTCTGCGCTGCCCTGCAGTCTTGGAGGCCCCTTGTACCACGCGCATTATATTTCAGCTAATATTTGAAGAAACAGTAACCCATTTTTTACGGGTAAGCTTCCTTTAGCGTTACCCCACAACTGTTCCAAAGTTATCGCTTAGCTCAAGACGCGCCTACATGTATTTCAAGTATCCAGAATGTCGCCACGGGTTCAACAGCGAAAGAGAATCATCTAATCAGATTTCGCGCGTAAAGCGAATACTGGCGTCTACATTCTCGATTACATTCAGCGCCTGCGATTGCGCTGCAAAGTACGGCCATAGAAATCTGATGAACCGATGCCTTGATTCGTAGATGAGATTCAGAGGAAGCCCTATTTTGCGAGCAGCCATCATTGTGCTTTGAGTGTTTTCTTTTCCAGCGCAAGCTAGCCTTTTTATTGAGTTATATAGACTACTTTACCTAAGGCAGCTGGGCGCCGCCATATGCATCATACTAGCGCCACCTGTCGGCTTTCACCGGAAGCGTCACTGCCGCGCCGTGCTGGGCTGTTATCTGCGCCGGCAGTGCCTTTTGGCAACGTGTTCGTATGAGGTGTACCGACGTTTGTGTCTGTGAATTCCTGCGGAATTTTTGTTACCGCGTTGCAGACGCATCTTTTTGCTCGCGAAGTCTTCATCGCTGCTAGGAAATGGCCACAGTGGCCACAACGAACAGCAGCACGCAGCCAGGAGCCAGCGGGACCCGCACATTGTCGGCTGGGGATACGATCGACATCGGTGAGTGTGTGCGCTCAACTCGCAATGTTTTTCGTGTCAATTTCGCGTAGAATAAACAATGCATGCTGTGTTTCATCGTTCGCTGTGTCCGTGATCGCGCAGCCAGCAATTACATACAGGTGCGTCTGTGAGTTGCACTTTGAACGGGAGTGTTAGCAGCAGCTGTCAGCTCGCACGTTTGTGGCGGCGCGGACACCGCATCTTCCCATCGCTCGCTATCCTGCTATGAACAATATCTTATCGCATGACTGGTCTGCAACCGAGCTGCTTAGGATCGCTTCGCGGCGGTGTCCTACCGAAATCTTCGTTGTCTGTTGCAAGTGCTTTCCACTCAGACATGTGCGGAACGACGCAGTTTGTACTGATCTGCGATCGCGGAAAGCCGTCTAGCCGTCATAATAATCCGCCCGCATCGCTGGCGTGCTACGAAGCCTCATCTGGCGTAATAAATGGAAACGATGTGGGAACGAAGCGATATCTACCGTCTCAGAAAAACGAGCACTCCGTGGTAGCCCAGTGGCTATGGTGTTGCGCTGTTGGACTTAAGGCCGGCCGCAGCGTCCACTGCCGTGCGTTGTGTTCACACTAAAGGAGCCGAGCTGGTCAAAGTAATCTGGAGTACCCCACTACAAACAGCATTTAATGTTTTAGTGAAGGGAATGTAGGGACGTTGCAGTCTGAGCCACGGGCATGACAATGTCGCCTCCAAGTGCATGTCACAGTTTTTTAAAATTAAATTATGGGGTGTTACGTGCCAAAACCACTCTCTGATTATGAGGCATGCCGTAGTGGAGGACTCCGGAAATTTCGACGACCTGGGGTTCTTTAACGTGCACCTAAATCTAAGGACACGGGTGTTTTCGCATTCCGCCCCCATCGAAATGCGGCTGCCGTGGCCGGGATTGGAACCCGTGACCGCGTGCTCAGCAGCCTAACACCATAGCCACTGAGCAACCACGGCGGGTGGACCTATCATCCTAAGAGCGTTTAGTCGCGACAAGCGATGATTGATTCTGGGCTTTTGGCGCGGTTCGTATTTTTCTTTTTTTTCCTTTTACTTTTTTTGATACGAAACACTAAACAAGAAATTCTTCCGTTATGTCAGGCAACACGATAACCGTACAAAACTGTAATCGCCGACAGAAGAAAAGAAACAAGCGGAAACGTTTAACACATTCTTCCATTCCGTATATACCCCCGACAATGGCATCACGCATGCTTAACGGCCAGAAAATATAAAGCACAACGAAACACTGAGCGCTCCAGTCGTAACTGAAGCAGGCGTGTTCGCACTATTATCAAATTTAGACGATAAAAAGTGCAACGGTCCTGACGGAATCCCGAACTGTTTCCTGAAACGTTACGCCGAGCCAGTAAGCAAATACTTATGCCTTATTTACAATAAATCAATCTCCGAACAATTTATCCCAGCAGAATGGAAAATTGCTAAAGTAATGCCCGTCTACAAATCGGGCAATATTTCTTGTCAGTCAAACTATAGGCCTATTTCTCTCACATGTACATGCTGCAAAATCTTGGAACATATCTTAAAATCCGTTACACAGTTCCTTTAGGCAAACAATGTCCTCCATCCATGCCAACATGGCTTCAGGACGGGCCTGTCTACCGTTACCCGACTCGTTGAGATACTACACGATTTCGCCAAAGCAATTAACGAACAGAAACAAATAGATGTAATTTACCTAGACTTCTCAAAGGCCTTTGATCGTGTCTGCCATGCTAAACTACTCCTAAAGCTTAAAACATACACTAGGATATTGGCCCATCTTTCGTTGGATTAGCAATTACTTATCTGACCGCCGC
This sequence comes from Dermacentor andersoni, assembly GCF_023375885.2. Lineage (NCBI taxonomy): Eukaryota > Metazoa > Arthropoda > Arachnida > Ixodida > Ixodidae > Dermacentor > Dermacentor andersoni. The sequence goes on from NC_092819.1 coordinate 105,720,762, forward strand.
CAGTTTGTTCAGTTAGGCTCCCACGCTTCTGAAACTGTACCAGTACTTTCTGGTGTACCCCAGGGTTCCGTTTTGGCCCTTATCCTGTTTCTTTTGTTCATAAATGACATAACTAATCAGATTGAATCCAAAATTAGGTTATTTGCAGACGATTGCGTCCTGTATAGAGAAGTACTAAACCGCCAAGACCAAATTAGTCTTAACAAGGATTTTTCTTCGATAGTCCAATGGTGTGAAAACTGGCAAATGGCCATCAACTTCGATAAAACAGTTTCAATGCCAGTAACAAAAAAGAAATCCATGCTCACTGCTTCATACGGCTGTGATAATACTATGCTTAACACTGTCACTCAGTACAAGTACTTGGGCGTTATCATATCATCAGACCTAGGATGGTCGGCTCATGTAGAGCATGTAGCAAGCAAAGCGGTGCGAAAGCTTATGTTCTTAAACCGGGCCCAGCGATACACTACGAGGGAGGCCAAGCTCTTGGCCTATGTTACAATCATACGCCCTGTCTTAGAATATGCGAACGTGGCGTGTTTTCCCTTTGCCCAAAATGAAATCGCCACTCTTGAGGCTGTCTAGCGAAAAGCCGCGCGGTTTATCTGTAACCGATTTCGGCGCACCGACTCGCCTACACAGATGATATCCGAGATCGGCCTTCACACACTAAACAGTCGTGCGATGCTGCACCGACTCAAATTTTTGTATCTCATCCTGCATAATCAGGTTCATGTCGATTCTAACACCTATATTTCCTATAACACATCCAGAGAAACCCGTCACAAGCATCCCCTTACACTCCAAGAATATTCTTGCACTAACAATACATTCAGCTTTTCGTTCTTCCCGCGAGCAGTTCGCGATTGGAATGCTTTAGCCCAGACGTTAGTCGCACAGCCCACTGTTGACGAATTTGTTGAAATTGTTGGCAAAACAGTACTATCAATCACAACTAAATGATGTTATCAACATGGTCTTTATCATTGTATTAATTACCAAATGTTTTTGGAAATGTGTGATATGAAATGATGTATGATGCTATCAATTGCATAACCATATGCTTATTCCTTCTTCCTTTTTGTCTCTTTGCAAAACATCATATGTAATTGAAATAAGGTCTTTGTGCGTTATGTTTTTGCCATACTTATTGCTGTTAACATAGGTCCATCAAACTCTACACTTACCAAATACCCTTTTGTATTCTTGTGTAAATGCTTGTACTACAATGTCTTCAGACCCTTCTAACCCACTCCTGTAGAAATCCCTGATGGGACTGAGAGGATCACAAAATAAATATATATATATATATATATATATATATATATATATATATATATATATATATATATATATATATATATATACATACATATATACATATATATATATATATACATACATATATATATATATATACATATATATATACATATCTATACATATATATATATATATATATATATATATATATATATATATATATATATATATATATATATATTGATACGGGAACAGCCGCCACAGTAAAGCTGCACCGAGGAGGAAGAAGCCGACGTGTGCCCGTCTTGATATAGCGTCACCATTTTGGCCTCCGTTAGCTCGCCTGTCAATCAAATTTTATATATATACTGCTACTGGTGGAGGTGCTGGGTACGCGTGTGTGCGCTCTGACCCCCAGGAACTGGAAGCGGACAACCTACGCAAAAGCCGACGGCTTCAAAGACTGCCTCCGCAATACGGCCTGCAAGGTCTGCCGAGGATATTCACCACAACTGCAAGCCAGACACAGGAGACATACGGTACGGGATAGCCTCCTGCGTCGCTGGTTCTCTACACCCCACGCTGGCCGCGGCCGTTCCATGGTTAGCTTTTTGAGGACGTGGAAGACTGGCTCGGTTGCTTCGATCGTGTGGCTGACGTCAATTATTGGAACGAACAGAAAAGGTTAAGGAGCGTGTACTTCGCCCTAGAGGACTCTGCTCGAACATGGTTCGCTAACCCTGAGCCATCCATCACCACCTGGCAAGAATTTAAACGGCAGATACGCGATACGTACACCAGTCCCGCAAGAAAAGAGCGGGCAGAGCAAGTCCTTCAGAATAGTGTTCAAAGGCCGGACAAAAGCGTTGGGATGTTCGCAGAGGACATGTCGCGGCTTTTCAAGCGTGCTGACCCTGGCATGGCAGAAGCGAAGAAAGTACGCCTACTGATGCGTGCAGTGAAAGAGCAGCTGTTTGCTGGACTGATGCGAAGGCCTCCAGCTACAGTAGCTGAGTTCGTCAGTGAGGCGACAACAATGGAGCGAGCCCTTCCGCAACGCTCCCCGTTCTACGATCGCTAAATCAGCCTGGGATCAGCATCCTCTCTCTCGTTGCCCTATGACACCGATGCTTCTCCGAGAGCTTGTGCGTAATGTCGTGCGTGAGGATTTCGATGGACTACAGGGAGTGCGATTTCAACCGACCGTAACATCCCTCACAGATATCGTCCACGAAGAAGTCCGCCAGGTGACATAGCCATTCGTGCAAACTAGACCTGAAGTCGCCCCCGTACTGACTTATGCGCAAGCAGTGAGACTACCTGCGCAACCCGGGAACCACTGTAACCCGACTTCTGAAGAACCGCTGCGCCACTTCCAGGGCCAAGCCTCACGTACAAATATGTGTGGGTCTACGAGCCCCCGAATCAATACGCGAAAGTCAGACGTGTGGCGCACTCCTTACTATCAGCCACTCTGCTTCCACTGTGGAGAAGCGGAACGCTTGTACTGTGCCTGGGCTATGGGCTGTGCCTGGGCTCCTGGGCTATGACCCTGGCGCTCGTCGCCCACGTGAGGGAGAGCGCCCGAGAGAAATCCAGCAATATCTGGCCAATGAGCCTTTGTCGCCCTACGCGCAGTTCCCACCGGTTGAACAGTCCCTACCAACGACACGATTTCCGTCTCCTCACAGGCGCCAGTCACGTTCACCACCTCCTCGACGATCGGCGTCACCTAGCCGCTTCACTACGTTCTCCACTTCCGTGGGCAACCGGCCCACGAGCCCAAGTCGGGCAAACTAACAACAGCGACCTCCGGAAGTGGGGCCGCTGTCCAACGGACTTCGAAAGATCCTCCGCTGCGACACCCCGACGACGGCGTCGACGACGACAACGATAACGATGACGACAGCGACGACTGCGTACCTTCGACACCTTCCTTCGAAAACCGTGGACCTGTTTCAGCCGACATACTCGTTTCTGTAGATAACCACTCCGTAACCGCTCTTGTCGATACTGGTGCCGATTATTCTGTCATGAGCGGACAACTGGTTACTGCACTTCGCAAGGTGACGACGCCATGGCCAGGACCTAAGCTCCGTACAGCCGGCGGTCATGTTCTCACGCCGATCGGCAAATGCACTGTGAGGGTAAAAATTCGTGAGGTCCTATTTGTCGGTTCATTTAGTATACTGGCAGAGTGCTCTAGGCAGGTCATACTCGGCATGGACTTTCTTCGGGAGTACGGCGCAATCATAAACCTTCGCGAGTTGCTTGTCACTTTTTCCAGCGAACACGCAACTCCTTCGGACGACTACCACCCACAGTCTACGGTGTTACGTGTTTCGGGTGACTGTGCTACTTTACCACCCCGGAGTACTTCGTTAATCACCGTACAAACAGACGATGATCCTCCCCATCTCAGAATCGCTGAAGGCAATCTGTCAGTCTTGTTGGCTCGACAGGTTTGCGTAGCCCGCGGCATTTTGCAGCTGTCGTCACGGACTGCTCAGATTTTAGTGACCAATTTCATTCGTGAATGCCCAGTACCTCCACCAGTTTGTCACAGACAAAGCCACAAAATACTTCGGTCGACGCTATAGATCTTTTATATATCGCTGTCCTGGCACCTTCGTCGTTGTCTTCACTTAGGAGCCACCCAACATGCCTAGCATGTGGCACCGAATTGCACCGAGTGGCTCTCAGCTGTGTCGAAGTCGTGGCAATATATATATATATATATATATATATATATATATATATATATGCACTGTATCGCAGTATATATATTTTAGCGAAGAGAGACGCTAGTGGGTTCAGCACTACTGGCTCTAAACGCTAGTGGGTCGAGCGCTCCTGCTCAGCAACGGCTCTAGTGTTTGGAAGCTGTGACTGCCCTGTCCGTCGACGTTGCGCTGCTCCGAGCTCTGTCAAATAAACACCTTTAGAATTGGTGGAGGTGCTGGGTACCCTCAGACGATCATCCTGGAACTCCGGTCCCGTACCCTACCATCTACCATGCCCCAAGACGCCTCGCAGCAAACGCATCCTCCTGCACCCACTGCGTGTCCCGGGGTGCCTCGTCATCGCGACCCTCCTATCTACACTGGAGCGGACGACACTGACGTGGACGAATAGCTCACGGCGTACGACAGGGTAGGCGACCATAACAAGTGGGACGAAGCGGCCAAACTGAGCCATGTTTTGTTCTACCTCGCTGGAGTGGCCATCCTCTGGTATAACAACCATCAAGCAGAGTTCCAGACATGAGGTGCTATGCAGGATGCGCCGAGTTTCTCGTTCACCCGAGTTTTATCCGAGTTTGCTCGACGGCAGTCAGTGAACGGAGATAGCGTGAAACGCGCGAAGGCTGCAGGCAAAAAAATATGTAGACAAAAAGCCGCGTATGAGAACATGAGCGCACCCTGCGCGGCACGCTGCTTTCACGTTTCAAGCGCAGACGGCTGCACAACGAAACGCGCCAGCGCCGCCTATTGTTATCAACGGATTATCGCAACTTAGCAATACCGTGACTGTCCCGCTGTCTGTCTGCACACTTGCCGTGAGCCGCTTGCCACGCCTTTCCCGGGCGCGTCAAGCGCGTGCCTCCTCTTTCGGGCACTATCTTCTATCCTCCATCGAATGCGAACAGGGTGCATGCGGCGCATTCTTGCACCTACGCTTTCGCTCAAACGAATACGTTAAAATACAACAAATAAAATAACAAAAATTTTTATTTCTTTAAGTATCTGTTTTTCGTTTTGAATGCTAGAAATTTCTGATGACAAACGGAGATCGAGCAAATTATTAAATTTTGCACTTCTTGCCGCGAGTGGCGACAGTGAGGCGACAGTGAGGCGAAAGCTTGGCCGGCGCTGGGTGCACGCTCGTGGCAGCAGACGACCGCAAGTGGAGTCCGCTGCTGCCACGAATGATGACGTCACAAAAAGAAAGCGTAATAAAAAATACATGAAATGCTAACGTTATCGTTTTTTGGTAAATGCACTACGCCTAAATAAGTAAAGCATTTATTTTATGCTGCGTTTTAAAATCGAAAATGACTGTGGGCGCCTACACACGCGTGCACGCAGTGGGAGGACCGTTGTGATTCCTTGTGGCCGTGTGGTGTGTACTGTAGTACTGGATCACTGTGTAATATCGTCAAGTACGAATAACGTTGTCGTTACGAAGCTAGAGAAGCTTCGAACGAACTGTGCTGCATCCACGAAACAGCACGACATTTCGCCTCATTTGGACTGTCGCTTTCGAAGAGTCGTGGTAACACAGCGCCGACAGCATAGGGTGCCGACACTGATAATGCATATTGCAGGGTGTGTCATATGTAGTGATTCTCTAAGTTGTGTGTACGCCTTCTGGCAAAGCCGGATGCCTGTTTGGCCTTGGTTTCACGTCGACACACTGCTCACGAGCTCGAAAACGCAGAAGTGGTGCGCGTCGGCATTGACGTCGATGTAGGGTGCATACACATTTCCAAATCGCTTTGCAAAGTAAGGGCGCCTTTTGTCGATGAGCAAAGTGCATTCAAACATTTCGCGTCGCCTTACGCACGCAGAAGCCTAGTAACGAAAGCCTGGACGTGAAACGCGAATCTAACAGAAAGGCCTGTTCCCGCCTGAAGGCAATGTCAGCAAGTGTCCGTGACGAGTGTCAAGTGACTCACACGAGGCTGGGCGTTGAAGTGTGTGGAGTGCCGCTGCTTCAGACTGACCAGGGCCCAAACCGTTTTCATGAACCATTTGAAATGCCCAGTGTATTAGTTCCTATAGATTGTGGTGCAGTGAGACAGCCATTCCACAGCAGCCATGAAAATTACCTGTGGAAGTAATAGTAATGCGATAGGCTTTCGTGGTGATTGTCATTATGTATCACATGCATCGGAGTGCGATCATTTACACCCTGTGCACGTGTTTAGATAAATGCTTTATCTTCTGAAGATACGGTACAGCACCTGGATTTTGAGTGGATCTTTCACTGTACAGGCTATACCAAAACCTCTCTACCTTTGTGTGCTTCATTTTTTGCCAACTGTCTTTGCTTTACAAAGAAGGCCAAGTTTCTCTTGTGCGACTTGCAGTCAACAGGGGTCAAACGCATGTGGTAGAGCATTAGTGGTACAACATTCAATTGGGGGCCATTGTACATGCACCCCTAGGGAATCATTTGCTATGGCAAATACTAACGTAGTGGCATTTCTTTTTTAAATTTGTATGCCTTAATAATGTTGTTAAAATATAGAAGTATGTTTGCAAATTTAATAAATTTTGAGATCCTGACGTAATTCCTAATGCATGTTGGTACACTATATTATTCCCAACGGACTCCTCAGTATCGCTTTTATTTCTCAGCATTCTCCCACAACAGGTATAGTTCTTTCATCTTTAAAACAAACGAAAGTCCTCCCACTTCTCGATTCTGGTGACTAAGGCATTTGTAGCTATATATAGATTAATCTACTTAGCCCCTTATTCAAGTAAAATGTTAGAATACATAGTTTATAAGCATACTGTTGAATTCATTGAATCGCATAATGCCCATGTAAGTTCTAACATGGCTTTTTGCATGGATTTAGTACCATGTCGCAGTCAACTCACGACGTCACTCATGCTTGTGTTTTCTAGCAATGTCAATCATGAATAATAGCTTGCACTTCATTTGCTTGCTTTTTTTCACATTGCATGGTGTGTGCATATTGTTCTTGTATGTATACCTGAATAAAAAATTCAGTTGCAAGTCAGTGCTCCAGTTGCGTTTTCACTGTCCTTCATACTTTGTGCACTGTTTCTATTCTTCCAAAAACGCACTAACTCATCCAGCTCTCAGTATGGAAGTTTAAAGTCAGCTGTTAAAATGAGAATCCAATAAACATGGAAACTGTCTGTAGGACAATATCAATGATTTTACTGTTTGCAACATGCAGGTTGTACATATTGGTACAAGAAGATTTCAAAGAGATATACAGACTCTTACAGTGTGCAAGGTTGAATGGTCCCGTCCCTGCCATGAATACTGCAATATCATCATAAGTGTGCACAGGTCTTGCACTGCAAGCCAGAGACTTGCTACAGGGCCTTCTTATTCTATTAAGTGTCAGCTGCTTGCATTCATAACGTGGTTGGCAAATTGCTTACCTATTTCCCATCTAAATTCCCTGCATTTCATTCTGCTGTATTCATCAAATTATTTTCAGCACCTTTCTTTCAATGACATTAAGGGTTACATTCATTTTGTGTCAAGGTGTTTTCTAATGCAGCAAGATTAAAGATTCTGACAAGTTTTCAAAGCTGACGCAATGGCAAAAATATGCTCAGCCATAAAGTGTGCTCATTGAGACACCAGGCACCTCGTCCCACAAAACATCAATCAATTCTATTTTTAGATAAAAGCACATCAGTTTCTTACTTGTCAAGCTACATCTCTGGGCGCCACATGGTCTTTCCAAAAAGAAGGTTGCACAAGTATTTAAATGCACTGTTTAAAAGTTTACTGTTAAGACCTGTGTTTCCTTCATTTCAGTTGCAATATTTGAGGTAGGTAGCAAGAGTGCTTAGCTTTAGTGCATCTACTGTTGACAGAGCTAAGCTGACATGAAGGTGAACCCAATGACCCAATCAACCCAATGTAAAGGTATGGCTTGATAAATACATGTTGTGCTGGAAAGGTGAATTAAAGGTCACAGAATTCTCTGGTAATGTAGCACACACAATACACCTGGGATACAATATGCAGATTACTTTGCAATTACTCATTTGCTTTCTTGGTTTGTGTTGAAGAAAGCTACAGCGTAACCATGCATGCTATAGTGTTATTTATCTTCATAACATCATAAAAAAATTGCAATTCATTGCTCCACCAAAGGCACCATCAGCCAGCTAAGCCATTCTTGACATAGAGCTTCTCAGCCTGGTCTCTACATATGTCAGCTTTGAGAATGGCTTTTCACACAAAGTTGTCACAGGAACTCTCGAAAGGAGATCAAGAACGCAACATAAATCTTCGGAAACTGATTTGTCCAGCCCAGTATCATTTTACGGTCCTGGCTTTCTTGATGCCAGTTTGGGACTTGAACAAGCTGCAGCTTAGCATGCAAGGTGTCGATTTATACATATTTCAGAGGAGTTAGACTTGAAAAGCCGTTTTATTATCCCCCACATTAAGGTCCAAAAGGCTCTACATGAAAACTATGAGATAAGCTTGCGTAAATCCCATGCAATGCGGGAATTGATGTTATGTGAAGTATTTTACAGGTAGTTGGCTATGCCAAGGTGAGGTGTTGCTATCGATCATTCCGAAATGAACATTTGTGTGAAACTTGCTTTTCAATCTCAAACGGAGGCGACAAACACCGGGTGGGTGTGCTACTGCTGAGACACCTGGATCTTTTCATGTGAGCCATCTGGTTCCAACGCAGGTAGCGTGAAAGTTGCATGACAAAGCTGGACTGACGACAACGCAACGAACACGATGGCATCACAAGCACTACACATCCACACATGTAGATAGTGGCACAAGCTAATATACAACTTGGGCTATTGGGTTGGCATAAAAAAATGTAAGAGTAACAACCCAATTATTGAAATCTTTCAATACAAACTATAACAAAAAATTTAGTGCTTTGTTGCGCCTATAAAACTACATCAAAAGATCGTACACTAACATAAGCAAATACACAATAAAAAGTCCATTAGAGCAAAAGCAATATTGTATTACTTATGCGACTTTATTTTATCGATGAGGCCATGAAAGTAGAAATGCCAGGTGACAACACTTTGCCAAAGCACAAGCAAATGTCTCGTTTAGTCCACTTCCTTTTTGGTGGACTTCAATTTGCTGGTCATTGATGCTTGTACATGTTGACATACCTCCTGCCAGTCATGGCAAAAGCTGATTTTTTATGGCATGCAGTTTTTCAACTCCAAGCCCAGCTGCTGCTCTTTTTTTAGCATAGCTTCCTTCAGTTGCAGCAATAATATAAAGTTAATATGTTTTGGGCCAATGTACAGGTATTTCTGTACTCTTGCATGTCATCCTATCTTTTTACTTCTCCCATTTCTGCCCAGAATGATGCAGTTGATTCAATTTCTATTGTTGCTTTTGTATTCCTTGTAATTAAGCTAGGAAGGCTGCATTCTCCACTCTTTTTCTGTCCTTGCTGGATTAAGCAACAAGCGAGAATACTGCTTCAGGTGGCGCAGTGGTTGCTTTATTTTGTCCTTCAGTGTAATAGCAGTTGCTACGAACTTAGCAAGAACCTGGTCCAGATGCCAGCAGTCCTTTCTTCACCTTCGTCACAGATGCCTGACAATGCAAATTATTGGCAGAAAATTTGCAGATCATGCACTTCAACTTGCTCACCAGCTTCAATGCATGTTGCTAGGCAACGCTTCAAGTAATTTATCCAGCTGACATATTCCACTGCCAACAAAACTTGTGTGTCTGTATCAGCATCACTCTTTTCTCTGGTGTTTGGTTGGATGAAGTTCTGCAAGAGAAGAATCTGCCTAACCATCGCACGAATTCCTGTGTATACATTAACCAAAATATTAATTGAATTGGTTTAAGCAATGTAGGTAGTTGGGCGAGTTGGTTCAGCATTGCAGGCTTGTACAAGTATATAAAATACAAGGACAAAAGAAAGGACAAGAATCAGTAGTGCAGTAGTAGTACGTGTGTGTTTTCCTTTCTTTTGTACTTGTATTTTAGGTGCATTTACACGTCTGAAATTGTTTAAGCATGTCGCATCTTAGTTTCAACTGGTATGGCTGACTAGATTTCATGTGGTTTTTTGTTTTCCTGCATGGGGTTTACATCTGAGAGAGAAAGAAAAGAACAAGGAAGGCCGGGTAGGTTAACCAGACGTTCATCCAGTTGGCTATCCTCCATGGGGGTGAGGGTATGAGGCGTTAAAAGAAAAAAAAAGGAGGCAAATCGAGATAGTTCACTTGCACAAGACAGATGGTGTCTATAAGTATCTTTTCAGATTCGTTTATTTTAGAAAGTCATAAGAGCATGTATGCATAGCTTTCTTCATTAATATGGCCAAGCACCCAGGATCCTAGCCTCTGTGAAAGGTCAACTATCCAGTTGGGTGGGTACACTCTAAAAGGGCGGACATTGGACATCAAAGACTGACAGGGGAGGTGTTCAATGGTCTTTTTGCAGTTACAGTGGTCACATTTAATAACAGGACAGTGAATTATAAGAACAGTGAATTTGTAAAGGCACTTGATCAAGTATGCCTCTAAATACCGGGGGTTACAAAGAAGGCCCACATGACATAGACAGTTCTAATAGAGCTTTCTCTCACCTCGAAAGGGAGATGGTGATGTTGCAGCAGGTGAAAACATCTTTGAAAGTGGAGGCTAGTGAGTAACAATGGTTCTTGAAAATGTAGCCCGAAAGCTCATCACTTTCAAGCAAACAAGATGGTACTCAAGCAAGACGGTGGAATGTTGAATATGTGCTCTGAGCCCTTTAGTATGTATAGCTATGTAGGCCGAGATTAGGTCTCTCTGCTGATTGCAATTGTAACAATTCAACTGTCAACAATCACGAGTGTATTTTACACACAGTAGATTCAAGAAAATGCTACCTCGAGACCATGGCTATATCACCAATTTAACCAGTTCAGAGCTAAACTTACATTTCAAAATGCTAAAGGTCTCGTTAACGGCCATGCGCTCAAGAGGGATTTATTTAGAATTATTTGTCAAGCATGCCATACATGTACCCACCTGTTGTGCTGACTAGGACAGGGACCATTGATTTATATTTGCAGAGGCTTTGTAACAGTGAGGGCTGTCCTTGGGAATTCAGTAGCCACACAATACACGATTTGTGGTGCAACCAAAAATATATCTGAGCAGTGCTCCACAAAGGCAATGAGAAAATCACTTTTGTGATAGTGCCTTTCGCATGGATGTAAGTGTAAGTCAGTGTGCTTTTTTCGTTTTTTTTTTTCTCACTTCCTTTCTTTAGTCCTTTGCCGTCTAACATGGAGAATAGTTTTCCAAGCCTGGGCCTGGGGCGTATCTAGATGCAGTTAAACTTTCTCTCGAAAGAGAGAGAAGAGCAAGATGTTGAAGATTTCACAGCCACTGACAGTCCACAGTACACTCTAAAAAAAGTTTACGCCCTTTGGGGCTTGTCTTGTCCTACAGCGATAATCGTCATATCTGCCTTACTTGCATATTTCCTTTCTTGAAAACTCGGCGCTCGATACTTTACTGTCGAGAGTGCTGTGTCAAGCTGATTACGCACAAGCCGTTCGTCACTAGGAAGTACCGGCCTCGCAGCATTAAAAAAAGGAAATGCGGGCATGACAAATGATGATTATTGTTTGGAGACAAAATACAACCCAAAGGGGGTAAACTTTTTTTAGAGTGTAGTCATAGCTTACATAAATCCACACATGGGCAAGGTCTTGTATGCATCTTATAATGGTCGACAAATTTGCTTTAATTAGCTTCACCACAACATAGACATTTTATTGGCTTAATTGTACAAAATGAAGTGCAGAGAAGCAAGGGAAGCATATGTTCTAATATATATGTATATATATACACACACACACACACACACACCTACACGTGGGCAAAGGTCTTGCATGTGTTTCTTAATGGTTGTTGACAGATTTGCTTTATCTTCACCACAATACAGACAAGTTATGTGGTGAGTTATACAAACTGGATTGCTGTGAAGCATACTGAGATTGCAAGGGGGCTCATTTCAACTCTCACGGGGGCTATAATAAGAGTCCCTAATTACACACGAGCGAACGCGTCGCCTCCGGTCACAGTATGAGCACTGAACCATCTAATATGTGTACCGACATGCATTCAGAGGTGTGTCTGGTGTGGTGCTTTAAGCCGTTGTTTTGCCTTCAGGATTCCTCTCGGTTCGCGCCCTCTTTATACACAACCACTCGCGAACAACAATAAAACCAATTAATAAACCCAGATATTCGCTGCAATGCATAATTGTTGTCTGCAAATGGGCTTTACAGCAGCATTAAGTATTATGCAGTGAAGCGCTGTCGGAAAAAAATTTAAACTCCGGTAAACACATTGCGCTTCATCATGTTTTCGCAATGTTCAGTGTCTCGCAGGTAGCCAGTATATATATATATATATATATATATATATATATATATATATATATATATATATATATATATATATATATATATATATATATATATATATGCAAATCAAGTTTTTACGATATGTTCTCAGCAGTTGCAGTGGCAGCGAGGAACTTTTACACCAAAATCTATCGGCTTCATCGCATAAAATTTGTGCTGCAGTGAAAATGTATTCGACGTGTACTATACATATCCGACTGCACTGGTACAATAAACCATCCGCAAAATTAAGCCAATAGCTGTTTAGCTTGAGTTTCGTCGTTTTAGTGTCTTCGTGCGAGTGAGATATTTCCCACTTTCTAGTTTTTTGTCAGTGAGGTTCATTATTACGTTGTACTGCAAAGAAGCTGCATGTCAGAAGTACATATTCTTTACTCTTTGCGCAGTGACTAACAAATTAGTGGTTCTCGCCATCAACTTCTGTCCATATTCACAATGGTCACAGTGATCTGACAACTAGTCCCTGCAAATCAGTACTCATTCCGCTCATACTACGTGTCTTTTGGTGTGCGCTACCAATCAGTGATTCGATCATTCTGTCTGCTGTTTTCAATCGTCCATTAAAGCTGTATGTGCTAGTATTTAGAAACTTGGACAATGTGCAATGATTTTCTCATTTTTATGTTTTATATTTAAATTTTTTTTATTTTTCCCTTCCTGTTTCCAATGTAATACAAGGCGTTGTGCAGGTTAACGATGGAAGACTTGTAAAAGATAGCGCTGTTTTTTGAACACCCTAAACATGCATGGTTTTGAATCTGGCTTCGATTATATGTGTAAAAGGCAGGAACTGCTTTTCACGAAGGCAGCCCTGTTAGAATAACTTATTCTTATATGAGAATAAACCAAAGTTATTGTCGAAATGTTCTTTCCCATACTCACTTGAATGACTGAGATGCCCTTGTACTTAACTAGAGATGGCCAGTTGGTCAGCACACTTAGGCAATGGCCTGGCCAACTAAGGTACCACTTTGCCAGAAATTAATGGTGGCTTTAAATTACACCTTATTGTGCAAGCTTTTGTGTCGAGCAAGCAGAACACCACACAATAAATTAAATGACTGACAGTCACTGAACAAGAGAATCTTCTGCCTGGAGTCAATGTTTGGACAAAGGGACTTGCCTTATTAACAACTGATTTCCACATAGCTCATCGCTCGCAAGGGTCGAGGAGGATAAGCAGGTGCGTAAGAGTAAAATGAAGGCTATGGAAAGGGGAAGTGGAAAGCTTTGAAGGCAAGGATTAGTTTACGATAGTAAAAGGGGTGTGCTAAGGGTTCTCCCAAGTGGGGTGACGAAAACAACCCACAGAACTTCAAATGAACCATTACATACAAGTAGGCGTCAACCTACTGTGGCAGCCTTTTCGGGAAACCTTCTAATTAAAGTAAGGCTTGCTATGTCAACTCTGTGGACAGCTGAAAGTATCTCATAATCATTTCACGTAATGTCCTGGCCATGACCAAATATAATCTGGAGCTCCTACTGTTCCACTTGCCCTTTGTATTTACTATGATATAGTGTTACCTGAAAACACATCTTTCTTGATGGACGGCTTTTAAACGTGCAAAGCCTTTGATCACTTTAACATACTCGTGCTCCTTAAGCACGATGTCAATTTTACGAGCTTTTTGTCAATGGGTAACTGTTCTAAGACCTGTGGTGTACAAAATTTATTTATCTTCCGATGCTTACTTGTTCAACATCTCCCAATATTGCACATCATTTAATATTTAAGACAACAGCAGTTATAGTGGACTAAGGATGGCTGTATTGACTGATGGAACTACCCACATGAAAATATTTCACTTTTATTGCTCTTAAGAGTTCAGCATTTGAATTGTTGAAACATTCAAATGTGGTCAAATACACTGGGTTACAATTATTGGATTCTGTCTGCATTAGAAAGAAAAGATTGTAACTGCTGCCACGTCATGTATGGAACACCTGGCTTATAAATTAAGTCTTGAACCCAAACCCTAGCAGGAACATGGATTTTGTTTTTTATACAACAATGATTTTTTGTAGGATCATTTCTGATCACTAACTCAGCCACGCTAGCACCTATGAGTGGTATATATGACGGCTAAATTAATATTTGGTACGTTATATTTTAAGCTTGTTTTTTGAACTAGTATATGCACTTGAATTCACTTGACTTATGGTTGTGTAGCTTTGCTAAGGTTCACTTCTTTATATATTGGATACCCGTTTAACGGGTTCACAGCAACTCTATTTTCATTAATCACTCTGTTGTGGCAATCTAAATGTACCAACAACCATCATCTTGGACTCATTTCTCTCCTTCCAAGTTGAAAAAGAGACACAAAAGAAAGGACCGTGGTCACTAATAAAAATGTTTTGCCTTTAGTGTACATATATGACTAAACCTGTATTCCATACATACTAATTCAACTAGGAAGACATTACAGCATGGAGCCCCTCTGGTTGCTTGAAAGTTCCGAGATTCGTGCAGCCCTAATTATTGTCAATATAAGTTGCCTTTCCTCTGTATACGTTCCAAGTAGTACTTATTGAACTGGATTGTGGAAATAGGCCTAATGCTGATGCTATTAAGCTCATTTGTCAGAAGACATTGCTACCTGATTTGTGTGAAGCCTGTCTGCAGCTCCTTTTTATAAATTTAGGTGTATAAAAAAGGATAATATTATAAACCTGATGATAAAGAAGTCATTGTAGAGAGAATCTGGTTCATATTTTAATGTTTGGAACAGGAGCCAGAAATGCCACCGATGTCACCTGCCATTGTTAATGATGTGTGGCATGTCCTACATACAGTATTCTTAATCTGCTACAGAGCCCTCCCCCCCCCCCCCCCTTTGCTTTAAATCATTGTCCAAACAGAAAGAGCATGTAGGTGGCTGTGTTCAGACTTGTTCTTCATTATTGCCTTTCACTGAAAGCCATGACCCAAGCTCTTAACAGTATTCCTTTGTCTAAGCAATGCAATCTTGTGTCATCAAGCTTAGTATTAAAAAGAACTGGTCTGCCAAAGGCATTTTCATAGTAGCCTAATAATTTACCTGCAGTTTCTTTGCAAAAGCTACCCAACATTTTTCACCGCATGCCTTGCATTCTTAGACTTTTGTCCTTGCTGTCTAGTTTTGGAATTGCTGACGTACATCATTTCAGGCGTGCTTTCTAGCAAGATTGGTAGACTTAGGTTTCCGTCAATTGCACAAGCAATACTTGCCAGGTGTGCAGCTTGTGTACCCCTACTTGATTCTGAAAAGAAATACTTGTACACATTGTGGTATGTTTAACATTTTCCGTGCCTTCGATGAGCTAGGTTCGTTCGTGGCTTCTTGCTAAAAACGGCCAAAGACAAGCTCAGCTCATAAACAGTACTTTGCATTCTCTAGCAATGCCATAGACAAGCCAAGATGTGTCTCAATGCTTAGTCAGGCTTTTGATCGAAGGCAATGCATAATCCATGGGACAGCACGAAAAGCAAATTTATTCTTTCTGAGCAGGTAAAACACATTGCCAACTAAGGTTTTAAAAATACGTTAGCCACTTCTCGTCAGAATGAAATGAATTGTGGGGTTTTACAGGTCAAAATCATATGATTACGAGGCACATCGAAGTGGGGGATTGCGCATTAATTATGACCATCTGGGTTTCCTTAATGTGCGCCAAATGCACAATACATGGGTGTCTGCATTTCACCCCTATCGGAGTAGCAGTGCGACATGGAAGGGGATAAAGAAGCGTGTGATAGTACATACTGCACGAGTGTGCTTAACTGAGCTGGTTAGTGCACGTTTATGATTGAATTTAACAGTGCTGCAGATGGGTGGAGAGAAGACGACAGACAGAATTAGAGGGGTGAAACCTCAAAACGCTGTAAATAATTTAATACAGTAGCTTCTTTACAGCCAATTTTGTTTGCCAGGAGGATACTATGCCCTGATGTCACGATGCGGTATATGGTCATGTGGGAGCAGGACATTGCGATGTTACGACACTCGCTCTAGCTCATTCAGTCGTCCACTATGCTGCTACATTGGTCTTCACAATTAGCAGCGCACAAGTCGACTGAGCTAGCCGGAGGCCTCAAGAGAGTGTCAAAACGTCGCAATGTCCTTCTCCCACGTGACTACATACTGTGTTGTGATGTCACTACAGTATCCTCCTAGGAAACAAAACCGAAACCGGCTCTGGGAAAGCTAAATCACGGCACTCCAAGGCTTGTTATTATATTTTTAGAGCTCGAAAGCCTTAATTTAACGAGAAAAAAAAGGAATAATTGAAGATATCATGTCAGTACCTCTTCAAATGGAACTTTGCAAACGATGTTCGGCCTAAAGTGTATCGGGTGCTTTGAATAAGCATTTATGGTCTGAGGATGTGTTGTAAATGCCAAAGAAAATTCGAAGGGGGATAGCCCCCGGGCATTGCTTTATTGGTGAAGTACTTTATTTGAAAAACCTAAAGGAGCTAAGTAACATTTTCTTGGTGCAAATATTGGCTTTCATAGCTGTAACTGGCACAAGAATTGTTGAAGCTTGAAGCAGCATCGACTCTGTCATGGGCACTCAAGCAGTGGGCAATCCTTCTCTGGACAAAGACCTAGAGTGAGGGGGCAGGGTAGAACTGAAAAATATTGCCGTCCAGCATCAATGCAAGGACATTTTATTTATTTATGTACATAATACTGCAGAGCTCATGTGGTCCAAGCAGGAAGGGCAGATAACAAGGCATATTTACAAACGCCATAAAGTTATTACATAGACAAAAGGTTTGACACATGCACCAATGAGCGAAGCAAGTCAAAGGAAATAATACATTGCACATCAATCTGCACATCAAAATTCATTGCTAAGATTTCTTTCAAAACTGTCACTTGAGACAATCTGTTCAGGCAGTGCATTCCAATCGTTTATTGTGTGCGAAAACTATGAGTACTTAAACAAGTTTGTTTTCGCAAAATATGGTGTTAGGGCATGGGTATGTTGGTGACGGGTTTTTCGTGTAGTTGAAGGTGTAACATAAGGTGAAGAAGAAATTCCAAACTTTCCCTGTATGAGTGAATGAAGAAACGTTAATCGAGCAATTTCCCGTCTCATATGAAGAGGTTTCATTTTGTTGGAGGCCATTAAAGCAGATGGGGAATCAGCTCTCTTGAATTTATTGTGAATGAAGCGCACAGCCCGTCTTTGCATGTTTTCTATTTTTGCTATATCTTTTTTGGTGTACGGCTCCCACACTATAGCCGCATACTCAAGTTTGGGCCGAATAAGAGAGTTATAGGCTAATAGCTTAACGTGACTGGGTGCTCCTTTGAGCTTGTGTTTCAAAAATACAAGTTTTTTTAACACAGATGAACAGATGTAATCTACATGGTCGCTCCAGTTAAGCTGTGAATTTATTAAAACACCTAAATATTTGTGTTTTTCGACTTCCGAGATAGTAGTGCCGTAAGCAGGGTAACTAAAGTGGATAGGACGTTTCTTTCTTGTCATGCGCAAAAGCACAGTCTTATCAGAATTGAAGACCATTCCTGATCTGTCACACCAGGCAACAATTTCGCGGAAAGTATCATACAGTAATATTTGGTCAGCCACAGAACTTATTGGGGTGTACAGCATGCAGTCATCGGCAATTAAACCAATTTTAACATTTCTATCAATGGAACACACGATGTCGTTTATATAAACCAAAAATAACAGTGGACCTAGGACACTTCCTCGAGGCACGCCAGATGTCACTGGAAGTAACGTGGAAGAGATGCCACCGATATCCACAAACTGTGTTTGATTTTGTAGGTAGGAAGCAATCCAGTTTACTAAGGTCAAGGGCACTCCTATTAATTTCAGTTTTTTAAGAAGTTTATTACGGGGAACTTTATCAAACGCTTTGCTGAAGTTTAAAAAAATTATGTCCAGTTGTCCAGATTTATCTAATACGGAACTAAAGTTATGGATAGCAGTAACCAACTGCGTGACAGTTGAAAAACCTTTCCTGAAGCCGTGTTGAAATGGAGACAAGCATCCTTTGCAGTTTAATATTTCAACTATGTGGTTAGCGATAATGTGTTCGATTAGTTTGCAGCAGGTACTCGTCAAAGAAATTGCTTAAACATGCGCGGTCCCCTTTTTTGTGCACAGGCACAACTCTGGCTGTTAGCCAGTCGGGGGGCAATAAAAAAGACGATAAGGATAAACAGAAATTTTTTGTTAAGAAATGAGCTAATGATTCAGCATTACGGCGTAAGAAGGCGTTTGGTATGTCATCTGGACCATGCGAACTTTTGGTATCTAACCGGAGTAGGGATTCAACAACACCTTCGTAGAATACAGTGATTGATTCTTCAGGTGGAAGGTCAAACACATGGTTATTGGCATTTTCTTCAGAAAATACAGAATGAAAGTAGGCATTGAAATGCGTAGCAATAGATTGAGAACACGTAATCACGTTGTTATGCATAGTGATTTGATTTATTTGCTTGTGGGAAGTTCGAAAGTGATCCCAAAATTTATGCGGATCATTTCGCATAAATTGTGGAAGACTCTCTGTAAAGTAATTTTTTTTTGCTGATTTAATGCTAGAAGAAAGCTCTTCTGCTAAAATAGCTAACTGACTAGCACTGGCGTTCTTAGCGTTTTTCAGCCGTTTAAGCCTTCGTTTTAGGTGAATAATGTGGCGATTTACCAGGGATTTGCTTTCTTTAAGCGCTTCTTCTTATCGGGTATGAAGCTATTGATACAATATTTACAGTGTTCCTTGAATGTGTTCCATAACTGTGTGACACTGGTTCCCTCAAAGCTTTCATAAGCCACTTCCAAGTAATCAAGGGTGGATTCATTCAGTGCTTTTGAATAATCTTTTACGTTCTTATGCTTTGCTTTTTCTATACGTCCGTGGACTACAGGTAAAGATGCGATTACTAACTTGTGATCAGATATCCCGTCATGAACAGATACTGTGTAATCACAAAAAGAGCGTTTTATGTATATTAAATCTAAGATTGACTCAGTAGAACCATGTATTCTAGTTGGTTCGGTGACTATTTGCTGAAGGTTGTGGGAATACATTATATCATAGATAGCGTCAGCATTTTCAGAACATCCAAGGTATTCGTTAGATCAGTTTATGGTTGGCAGATTGAAATCCCCTGCAAGTATCAATTCTTTATTTCTGTAGTTGAACAAAAAATCCTGCAGCTTATGCAGATAGTCCAGATCTGAATTAGGGGGCCTAAACAGTGCACATGAGATGAAAGTGTAGCCAAGATACGTGATTTTCAGAGCAAGGCTTTCATGGTTTTCTGGTGAATTTAGAACTGTAGCGGAAACATTCGGTTTTAGTAAAATGGCTACGCCACCTCCTCGTGACCCCCTATCATGCCTAAATACAGTGTATGGTGGAGGAAAGATGCAATCATTAGTGATATCACAGAGAAGCCAAGTCTCGGTTATAACAACTATATCAGGGCTGTGAGTAAACAGAGCGATCTCAAGGGCAGTTGCCTTGTTCACTATACTTTGGGCATTAATGTTTAATATAACAAGGTCACGAAGAGCTGGGTTATCTAAGGTGGTCTGTCAATCAGAGTTACTAGAAGAGAGGAGAAAGGCTAATCCGTTGTTCAGTTGAATCGTTCCAAGCGTACATGCTGTTGCCGATTTGGAGCTTGTCATGAACGAGATAAGCTTCTTTCCATCCTTCCTTTCGGTTTTGCAAGATTCCCAGAGCGATTTTCGTTTTCTTAGTGTCTCCTTAGAATAATCATTTTGTATGGAAAAAGCCGAACCTTTAAGTTTACTAACATTTGCATACAGGGCCTTTTTTTCATTAAAATCTTGGAAGAATGCGATTACAGGTCGGTTTGAGTAGTTATTTGCTTTTCCTATTCTATGTATACGGGCAATGGATGACGTTGAGACACCAAGGTGTTTTTCAAAAACCTCAGAAATCAGCTTATTTTTAAGTTCCTCTTCAGTTTCAGAGGTATCTTCCATTATGCCATGTATAATCAAATTCGAGCGACGACTGCAATCCTCCAGGTCAGTGAGCTTTTGATGTTGCTTGGAAAATCACTGCTTTATCAAATTCATATGCTGTTCGATTGGAGCAAGTGGTTCAATACCGGCCTTGAAGTCGCCAAACAGACGTTCTATGCGATCTAATCTAGTTGCTAAGGAGCTGAGAGATATATCTAGCTTACTTTGGAAAGGTTTCAGTTCCGAAATTTCCTGCTGTATGATGGTTTGGGATTTCATGATTTTATCGAACATTTCCTGAACAGGAGGGCCAGGGTTGCTTTCTACATCACCGCATAAGAGCAGTTTGCAGAGAATTAAGCATTCATATGCAATGCACATCAAACGCCGTGGGCACGGCAGGACCAGCAACACGCGGTTATCGCTTCTGCATGAGGAGTAGCAACCAGCCTTGTGAGGAAATCGGGATGGCCGATTTTCTCACAAGGAACAAATTTATTTCATCTATTTCAGGCTTTCAGGTTGAGTTTGCACAGTTATGCAATTTTGGAGCTGTTTATAATGTTTTATATATCGTACAGTGGGGCAGTGTTATTTTATTATAGTGTTCAAAAGGAAATCCTTTTTTTTAAGCATAAAGTATTATTTTCACTCTTTTCTTGCATTCGGGTGCTTGAGATATTTCCCGCACTTTTTCTGCATTCGAGTGCGTGACTCTGTCAGTCCAAGCTGCCAAGTGCCTTCGCTTCATCCTTGTGCTCTTCTTGATGCCTTCAGTATCATGCCTGTCTGTTTGATCACACACGAAAGTGCAAAAACTCTCCTTTGACTTATCGTTCTGGTTCTGATCCTAACTGCGACACCTTATCTCAAAGAATCCTCGTCTCGTTTTTCTGCAAGCTTCATCCCCCCCCCCCCCCCCCCCGCTTTGTATTGCGTTTTTGTCTTTAGGACAAATGTTTAACATTTCTTTAGCAGTGGTGCCAGATGGATTATCAGTCCCAGTTAAAGGAAAGCTGTCGCCGTCTTCAGGGCAGACACAGCACCCATTGACCGACACAGCATAGCAGACCTGCTGACAGAGAACAGAATGGCTTTTGTGGCACAAATTCAGATTCGCCTCTGAGTTTCTGTGCTTTTGAAGCTATGACTGTTGCTTCTGCAACGCATCTATTTGCTGTGAGAATATCGCTACTCAAGTAGTGTTAAATTCTTGCAGCATTCTTTAGACCGAGTTACTTAGCTTCATCAATGGGCATCCTCTAGTCATGTGGACAAACCCAGCTCTATCTATGGCCTGCTTATTAAAATCCCTGTTGGTATAGCGGATGTGTAACATGCTTTCTTGTCTAATTTCGTCAATCAGACCTCGAGCTTCACTTACTGCAGCAGATGTCCAATTCAATGTATTCACAAGCCTCTACGTCACTCATGTTGAAAGCAAACTAAGTTGAACTTAACAACTATTCGTGACATAGATGCAAGTATTCTATCACTTTTCTTTGATGTCAGTGTGCAAGAATATTCCCATACTTCTCAGCCACTCAATGTCCCATAATTCAGTCTTTTAGGTCCCTAGGGCACTCGTGAGTGCACAGACAAGGTTGCTACATAATTCAAATCAAATCAAATCAAATCATATTTTATTCTCCAGCAAGTATCTAGATGGTAACCTGGGCTAAAAGCTGTACGAACAGCTTGACGAAGGCCCAGGAAACCATTACATGGCAGCAGCAGACAGAACGAAATAACAATAGCAATACAGAAGTAGTCATCAAATCAAATCAAGTACAGCAATCAAGTACAGCGTCAAATCAAGTACAGCAATAACACAGAAGTTTTCTTAAACGACATATGAAGAAATACGGATTACATGTGCACAAAGTATGTTCGCAGTTGTTTTCGACTAAAACTAGCAGTATCTTTATGTTTATTGAGAAAAAATGGCAGATTCTGAGCAAGGATTGCAGCTTGTAATCGGTTCTAAACTGTTGTAAGGACCAAGTGTCAGTAGAACGAGTGTTAACTATTGGTGTACGATATTCAAGGGAAGTTGTGTGAGGAAATTACTCATACCTGGGGAAGAAAAGTATGTTATTTGTAACAAACGAAATTCATATATATTATCTGCACGGATCAAATTGAATGATACTATTGTGGGATTAACACTCGACGTTGGTTCAATGTTAACGATAAGACAAATAATTTTCCTCTGCAATACAAGAAGCTTGTTAATATTTCTTTTAGGTTTTGTAGCCTATATCAGTGTGCAATAGTTAATGTGAGAAAAAGATAGGGCATAATATATTTTTAGTTTAGCGCTTGTCGGAAGAAATGTGCAGCAGCATGAGATTACACCTGTAACTGCAGACAGTTTTCTGGAGATGTAAACAACATGAGCGTCCCAGTTTAGATGGGCAGAAAAATACACACCGAGAACCTTGTGCTCGGTGACTATTTCTATATGCTGGTCTTGTAAAATGAATTCACCGGAGGAACTGCTCTATTTTGAGCACAAAAAATAACTGCTTTGGATTTAGTTGGGTTCACTTTGATTTTATTTACTCTAGTCCATGCCGATAGTTTAGTAAGGATATCATTGCATTTTGGCTCTAGTGTGCTAATATTACTCCCACATAATTGTTTGTAAACACCAGTGATCCTCGCAGTTCCTCCCATCTTTAACACTGCCATGGTGGTACTGGATGCCTGAAGGGCAAAGCTTCCAAATTTCAGACGGGATGACCTCAGCGTTCCAGCCTTGCAAACCTTGGAGTGCCCATCTCGATGAAGGCGCAGAATATTGACAGGCACACAGCTGGTGGTTTCAAGGGCTAGGCCTGCACGATCAGCCTTCCGATGAGACTTGCTATCCCAGCCTTGTGAGCTATGGAGCAGTCATCGTTGTGGTGGCGAGATAAGTGTGCACTCTATATGCCGTTCACTTCAAGGGCTAGGCTTTCAACGTGGATGTCACTGAAAACATTTATCGTCCCAGCCTTGCAAGCTTTGCAGTTGTCATTGCAGTAGTCCTTCGCATCGATAGGCAGGTCAGCGGCTGCTCCAAGGGATTGGCTGACAGGTTGTGTCATTCACCTCTGGGGGCATCCCGGCTTTGCAAACTTTAGGCCGTTGTGCCGTTGTGTAAATCTTCACGATTTACTTCCCCTTCCATGGGTGCATTAAACTTTTGTTGCATGTATGCGATGGCTTTATTTTCTTTTGGGTACTATGAGGTTTTGGGCAAGTCACCAATTCCAAATATAGATAACCGACATGATATCTACTGATTATTGGTAGCCATGTGGAAAGCAGGCAAATGGAGTGAATATGTAATGGCTAAAAATTCACTCCACGTAGTTATATGGTCAGTTGAGATTTTTAGGCCTGCCAAAGCTATAAGAACACGACAGTGCAAGCCTTAAAGTACTTAAATTTAGAACAATATACAGAATATTATTCGGTTATTCACTATGTTGACTTTTTATTAAATAAAGACTGGCAGATTTTATTCCGTAATGGTGGTGTGAACAGCCATGGAGCTCAGTATAGTTGCAGCCGCAATGCGTCTGTGCTGCGCAGAAATGTATATGAAGTTTATTAATTAAATATTCACATAACATCAGACAAGAACTCCGTTGCCATATACATGCAGCCATGCAGGTAGATCTGCCTGATCAATCAGTGCAAAAACAATTAGGCCATAAAAATCGCTGAGTGGCTTGTTTTATTTGAAACTGACTTTGCCCAAACTACAGACAAATGAAAAATCATCACATATCTGTCTCAATATGACAAACATAAATGAGGGGGGAAATGGCAAGACAAGGAGGAGAACAAAGCCAGAAAGATTGGGCTTTGTTCGAAACCTGACAGCAGCTTCAAAGCATGGTCAGAAGGTTGGCCCAAGATGCTAGAAAGTATGTGTATGTTGGGAAGAGTTCGAGGGCATTGTGGTCAGCCCCATGTTTGATCCATAGTACTATTTGCAATGCGTGTCAATAATTGGCCTCCTGAAAGTTGTTTCCTATGTAAGCATGGCTGTGTATGTTTCAGCTCAAGAACAGAAGTTATAGTTACCTGCTTCTGTGCCTGAATTGACAGATGAGCACGCTTAATAAATCAGGACGTGTCAATAGTGTACTAAGTAGGCGTACGTTAGCAGGCTAGGAATTTCTTTGTCACCAGTTATATTTCACATCAATTTACCTGTTGCACAATGTAGACTAATGAAGGCCTAAGCACAAGAGGGAAGATGAAAAAGTGAATGCATACATAACTTTCTTTAATGACAAAATGAATGTTTTCTGCATTAATGTCATAATACATACCTGCCAACCTTTACAATTTCATCACAAAATGTCAGATTTCTAGAGGTTGCTTATAATTCTTCTAATGACGCAAATAATTATAATGTGGGCATTTCTTAGGAACTTCAGGATCTGCACATGATCATCATCACATCGTGTTCTTCATCTTCATCTCTTGTGGGGACCCATCTTAAGATTGATCTGTGCATTCAGTGTGATCGGTCCACCATGTCTTCGGGGCGTATTAAAAGTCATGCTAAATGCTACGTCACAATAACATTTTTTCATTTGTATCCTAGTAAAGGCAAAAACTGATCTTAACGGATGCAAATATTATCAATGGGCAATTTTCAGAGCCAGACTACTCAGACCCACTCAGTTATTCAGGGTTACTGGCAGCAGTGCCACAATAAAACGGCAGGTAATATGTTGGCTGACGTTACATGAATATTTTGCAAATAAATATCACAAACATTTGTTTGTCTATGACGCAGATTATGTTTGCTGCGAATATAGAGCAGCATGCCTTTTCATAGCACCTCTACAGAATGAAGTCATGTAAGGTTCCCAAGTGTTGCATAATTCAGTTTCTTAAAATTAGCTTCGCTACAATACAGTCTTGTTATACAGTGAAGCATTAGCGATGTACGGCGGCGAAGCATATTATAGAAGTGGAAAGGGACCACTGCCACGGGACACATAATGTGTTCCTTAAAGGGACATTAAAGAGAAAAATTATTTCTTCTGCATTAGTAAATTACCTTTCTACAACACCAAAAACACCCCTCTTGCCAGTATAAGACGCTTGGTAGGCCAGAAAAAGCGCAAAAATGAAAGACGGTAGGCGATGCCTCCTTGAAGTTCCCGCACCTATCGCTGTGAAGTCATGCATTTGTATGGTATCTTCTAGGGCCTACTTAATGACATAGCGGTACAGACTGTCTACATTGTGTTTTAAAGGAACCAAATCTTAAGTTCGGGAATTTTTACTCAGCCAACGCCGCACAAATGCAAAAATATACTTTGGAATCCCTGATGTCACACTGACGCAGCTGCGTCAGGGTTTCGGCACGAATTTCAAATACTGATACTTCGAACTTCATTTTCACATCTAATAACCAAACTATTGTTTTAAAATGACTGCCTGCAGGGTTCTAAAACAATGGTTTATTAGTCTAAACTGAGTTATTGTTTCGCTTTAGTGTCCCTTTGATGATACGTGTGTGCACCCTCCAATTCCTGTCAGTAAAAGCACCAATACACCTATTAATTGTACTAGCAGGCCATCAGAGCTACTTTGGACATGGCTGTGGCAATGTGAGCTCTTATTTCAACCACCTTGCAAGGATGTAGATAATCTTCTAGAAATAATAAACACTTAAAGAACATGAACACTATAAACTTTGGCTTGATAAACAAAACGTTACTTTCTTACGAGCTAGGGCCGCACTTTTCATCCCAGAACATGGGCCTTAAATATCCGCAGAAACAGCTTTGAATGGCTGCCAGTACAGTTATTACATGTGTCGGTATTCGTAGTATGACAGGGGACAGTAGGTGTGCGCATGTGTAATTGAGGAACACACATGTCCTGTGACTACGGCTGTATTACGGAAAAACTGACTTTAGGAAACCGAATTATGCAACATTTTTAGACCCTTGCCCAAAGCCAACCAAATTTCTTGCGCGAAAAACAATTATCAGAATTTCTTACTATATTCCAGTGTTTTTTGTCTGCAATGGTAGTACTTGTTGCATATAAAGTTGAAGAGTCTAATATAAATGGTTTGTGTGTAAATTGTCTATCAGGATAGCTTAAGCGCCAAGTAGAACACAAAAGGAAGATGACATACAACACAGAAAAGCTGAAATTTGGCCTAGACAGCACAAGATAGCACGAATTTTAGTTCTTGTGTAAATGTATTTTTTTCCATGAGTTGAAAAACCCTGTTCACTTAATGTTGAAGAAAAAAGCCATAAGGAAAAGTACACAAATTCTTAAGGAATGAAAATGCACAGGGTAGGCTCATCAGAAAGTATAAGATTTGCCTTTTAGTGAGAGTTTCTCACAAATTTAAATGTGGTTTGTAATGAGAGCTAATTTTGAATGCTGATAATTCTAAAAATTCTATCACATTGAAGTCATTTAATAAGGATCTAGCTTCTTCGCTTTTTCCTCCAAGTTTGGCGTTGGCATCTAACCAAGTAGACGTAGCAGGATACAGCTGCACAATGGACAGGGAGAACGTGAACATCTACAGGACAAAGAACTCCTGCCAGATAGACTTAGTGGAAGGGCTCTGCACTTACGTGATGGGTGTATTTAATAGCTCATGCAATTCAGTGATGCTCAAACAGTAAACATGTTTAATACCTTGTAGCGGCATGACTGTCACCTCTAACACAGGCGAAAAAGATGAGCTCACATTCAGGTAGCGCGAGAATAGATCATGCTAGCGCACTTGACCAAAGCGGCCGCGGGTCAGCCTGCCCCGAGATTCCGTTGCACCATGGCTGGCTGGCCTAAACAAACAGTGGCTACGGCAGCTACTTCTTCGCTCCGCCTCCCTCAAAGTGATGACACAGTTAACCAAGCCCAGCCTTCCCACAACTTGGTGACCAGGACGACTGAGCCCTGCCATGCCAGCATCAGCGCACCAACTTTACCAAGGCGAGTAGTGACGTGGCCTCGCACGGTTTGGCAGACGTCCTGCGATTGTAGGGTGCACGGGAATTCTACACTGACATGCTGGACATCTGGTTCATCCCGCTAAACAATCATTTTCTTCTCAACAAGGTTCCAGGCTCCGGCTCTCAGCCCCTGCTCTGACTTGCACAAGGACTCGTGGGCAGCCGTCCTTGCTCACTATGTCACCTTGAGTGCTCACTCTCCTCCAGCTGGTGCTCCATCAGAACAGCTCTCGCCATCTATCGTGTCATTCTGCATCTGGTCGTCCCACATCACCTGTGTCCACCCATGCCGGTCGTCCGCATGCGCCGACCCCAGCATCAAACCTCTACTTGGTCCGTGAGCTTCCTCCCCAGCTCAAAGGCAGCTGCTCGACGATTCTTACCAAGAAATACACTGGGCTAAATGCAAGCGCTTTCGGCTACTGTACAGCTCGTGGCTCTCCTTCCTTAGACGTTCCCACAAGCTGCCTGCTTTTCCACTCGGGGCAACTCACTCATGGCCAATTCAGAGGCTCAGCCACCGATTCAACAAGGCACAAATTTCACTCTCGCTGGCACGGCGTTGCCACAAGCACAACCTTCGTGATGCATTGAGTGACCACTGCAACCCTGATGCTATCGGCATTCGAGATTCCACTGCAAGCAGCAGCAGGCAAGCTTTCCGATGTTGTGCTCACACCTTCTGCGGAAGCATGGCCTACCGAAGTTTAGCAGGAGCAACTTTGCCATCCGGTTTCTTCAGCTCGAGAATCACTTCTACGTCAACAACATGAGTGACCAACACGTGCGCTATCTCCACGCTAGCCCCGAGCTGCCAGACGGTCTTTTTTTTTTGGAGCTCCGACTTCTACAGGCCCGTGCATCTACGAGTGCCTGGGGCAGGTTGCGATTTCGCACTCTGGTATCATTATGGCTGCGCCTCACTCACAACCTATGCTCCCGATGCTGCCTGGTGTATATCTCTCAGATTGCGTGAACCCGACACTACCAATGACGACACCGTCTGCACACTTTACCTGGGCTTTACCATTGGACTTTATTTCAATTGCACTTCGCACTAGGAGATGGGCTCTGTATCCGCGCGACTATCGCCTCCAACACAGGCAAAGAAGATGGGCTCAGGCACAGGCAGAGCAAGAATAGAACATGCCAGTGCACGTGACCTGAACGGCTGCTCCCAAGATCCCGTGACACCATGGCTGGCTGGCTTGAATAAGCCGTGGCTACCTCTTTATGCTGCCTCCCATAAATTAGTGACCAGGATGACCGAACCTAGCCTTCCCACAACTTCTTTGTACATACACCTCTGCTCACAGTGCTTTTTTCGCAAGTCAGGAAAGATTGCCTTAGCCTGCAAGTCATTATTGCATTCATGTAATTAACCATGAGGACTTGTTAATTTGCATTCCAGCAGAAGGGTTAAACATTTACACAAGTCGGAAATCAAAATGGAGCGACTCCCATGCATTATGGGAACCAATGTTAGGGTAACATTTTGCTGGTAACCCAACATTGTTATGATTAACGTGAACTGTTGCTAGGCGGACCGACATGTTTGTGCAAAATGAACTGTGTGTAACGAAAACAAAAAGACGTCAGTGGCTATGATTGTGTGACACTGACGGCATGATTTCTACTCTGGCCATTTGAAGTCAGCTTACAACACGCAGACTGTTACGTTCTACATGTGTACTGGACGAGCATGTGAAAGCGAAGCATGGATTGTGAAGTTATCAGTGATTATGTGTTATACAATCGTACATACCTATGGCTATGTCATGTAATGTATGTTAAAACAACGATGGCTTCATAGGTTCCTCAGCCGAAAGCAGTTTTTTTAAGAACCCATAAGGGATTTCTCTGAAAAAAAAAGCTTCATAGGTGAAAAAATTTTTCTCCAGGTCCCGTGGCGTGGGCCGCCTCGAGCCGAGGCGGCCCACGCCACGGCTCGAGGTCTCACACGCCGAGCCGCCGCAGATTATGTGGCCGCCCGCCCCCGCCCCCGAGAGCGGGGCATCGGATCTGCCTGATCGGGACAGTACAACCGAAATGCGGCAACAAGAATCACAATGGGCGTGGGGCGATCGCCTGACCACCTTCAGAGACCTCACACAACACTACAGACTCCAAAGACGCACATTCCCGCCACCACACGACAAGTTAAACAGGAATGAGGCCGTAACTTTACGCTTGCTCCAGACACACAGCTACCCTAGCCCCGCGGTCCTACATCACTTCTACCCAGGTTTATATCCAACAGATGCCTGTAAAGCTTGCGGACAACGAGCAACGCTGCAACACATGCTCTGGGAATGTGCCGGCAACCACGGTAATGGGATCACATCCGTTCGCGACGCGTCCGTAATCGCGGCCGTTACCACACTACGGGAAGCCCCCGAGCTCGCTCCTCCCCGACGCCGCCCCAGCTGCAGGGGCCGCCGGGGACCTTCTCCATCGGCGTCGCCGCCGCTGGGAGGCGGCTCTCAAAAGTTCAGAGTTGGCAGACCAGCTCTGGGCCGTCCGGCAAGCCAAAGATGCCGCCCGAGTCCAAGGACTTCGAGCCGCCACCTGAGGCCACCACAACGAAACTGCCGGCCATTCATTAATAAAGTTTCTTCTCTCTCTCTCTCTCCAGGTCCTGGGATGGAACCCAGGACATCGTGCTAAAGTCAGGTTGATGAGAATTTTCCTTTTTGTGAACCTTCCTTGATTTTGCGGGCTTCCACAGACCTGATTTGCCATTAATTGGGTTTAGGAGCAGACAAATGGTCGACGGCCCTAACTTTGACCGCCTAAATGCCTTGGGGTAGCACACAAGAGTTTATAGGCTACTAGCCTGCTTCTAAGGTCACATGCAATTGAAATGAATTATATTAACACATGCAGGATCGTTCTAATAACATATGCCTCCATGAACTCATGCACTGCCCAAGATCATAACACGTGAAAAGCACAATTCACATTAGTAGGCCTTGCAAAGCGTGCCAAGATCCACACCATGCAATTTATTTGAATTGTTTGAGTGCTTCCTAATGTGGTCATTTAATGGGACACTAAAGGCAAATACGAAGTAGATGCGGCCAATTAAAGTAGCATTCCACAAAGCTCACAGTGCTTGTTTCGTGCCAAGAAAAGACTTAGTTTACGAGAAAATTGCGTCTGAAGGGTTCGCATACCTAGAGAGCAATTCAAATCACCTGCTGCTGAGGACAGAGTGGCGACATTGTGCCATCACTGCCCTGCACTCCCATTGATGAGTAAAACAGTACCTTACAGACGGTGCTACAGTTTTCTGCGCAAAATGCATGTGCGCGGCATGGAGCTACCGAGCAAAGACAGAACGTTGGACTCGCCGCTGCAACTGCTCTTGATCAAGTCGCATGGACTGTTCGGGAATCCCGCAACATCACATAAACATCGAATTCTCTGTAACTTGCATTTGTGTGAGTATCGCGAGCCAGAAAAGCCAGCTCAGCACTATGTGATAACGAAACTACTAAAACGTGTAAGCGTGGGCGATGCTTTCAAAGGTAACCTCAATGGTTTCTTTTTTCTAAATATCAAATAGAACTAGACGAGTAGCATTTTCTTTCATCTTATAATGCAATGCAGAAATCTTCTTATTACTAGTAGTTAAGTCCTAGCGACAGAACTTTAATGGGGAGTGCCTTGATCATCGGGCTAGTACTTTATTGTGCTGTGGCAGCCTCTAATTGTGTCCTGCAGTTACTTCCGTTTATCAATTACTGAAGCTGTGTTCGCAATAACTGATGCCTTCGACGTTCTCGAGCACTAATCTATTACTTTGGCTTGGCTTAATAATTGCCTTTAGTGTCCTTTTAGACACTAGTCCCTCTGACCTGCATAGGACTTGCCACAGCAGAGAGGTATTGCGCTGATAACCTCCACAGCACAACACACAAAGTGCTTGGCATGGTTATTCATACATCCTTGTCTCTCAGTACTCGTGTTACAAAGACACAATTGGGCTAATCCGGTGCGGGAGAAATCACTGGGGCACCATATCTACCAGCCAAGTTTTTCAATTTGTGGCTAATTCTGATCACATATGGCACGAAGTCATATCTAGTGATATCTGTTCTTTTTATGTCCGATGGTGTGTGCTAGTGAGGAACGCTTCACCTTTCAAAGAACAGATTTGGTAACAGCATGTACAACAAATTGAGTGAAGCTGGATTTCAAATGCCTCTTCATTCAATGAAATCGCATCAACAGGCCACTTGCCCCAATTGGGCAAATGGCCAATAAACCACCGTACCACCCTATCTTAGGGCATCAAGGGGCAGCCGAAGTCAGAGCCCTCGAACAGTTGCCTGCTGATGTTATTCATGATGCCTGCAGTTAAGACGTCTGCTGCTGTGGCTGCGAGTGGTAGTGGCTTATGCCAAGGGAATGGGAGGGTAAGTGCCACAGTAGCTGAATTGGTAAGCCGCCGCATGCCTAATGAAGGTGGTGTGGATTCAGCTCCTACCTACAGCAAACTATCTTTTCGTCCACTTTCATTTCCCTTTTCCATACTATTTATAAATACCGAAAATGCACTATTAATTTACCCTATGCTTTCTCCGAGTTCATTACCTATTTTCATCATCTGTTCAAACAATTATAGCTCAGCTCGATGCGGGCTACTTCAGCTTGGAAGATAAGAACGTCCGAGAAGGCCAAAGGAAGTGACTTGGTCGGCAATTGTGGATACTGTTCAGAATCCGCTTTAAAAACATAGGTTTTCAGCTAAACGCATAGCAAAGACAGTCAATTTGTCATAACGGTGCTTAGAGTAAATACTCACTAGTGCACTAAACATGAAAGCTTTAGCTAAGTGTGCCCCAATTGCTGACAAGAAATGCGGAAATAAGGTTACTTGTCAACCTAGTATATGCTCCTGACAGTGCAGCTTGCCGGCGAGCGCCGCAACACCTGTCACAGCAGAAGCGCAACTAGGGGACAGATGGGGGGAATAGGCACCCTGCAAGACAGTGCAGTTTGCGGCTTTGAAGCTGGTTGGTGCACAGCATGGTATTGGCGTGTTCAATAAAAGCATGAATCTTTTCAAAAGGCGGGAGCTGACGCGTACGCTTTCGATTCCGCGTTGTGGTACTTGTTAAGTGGTCAGTCCTCACATCACCGGCAACTGTGCTTTTCGTGCTCGTATGTTGACATTTCTAACGGCATTGCCGGACATTTGTGTCATTCTTCTGCCTGTCCGTGAAGAGGCTCGGTTAAGATGTCCTTTTTGCCACATTAGGGCGAGGCAATTGTTTAATAAAGCAAGATTAACATAAAATACATGTTTTCTTTAGGTTGTTGCTCCGGGTGATCTAGTGCCTCACTCGATTCCCCCCTTCCCAATGCTTCATAGGCTTCATCGCCTCTCTTGTTTCATGCTGGCGGCCAGACCAGGCTCTAGTTACTTCTGCGTCCAGTGAAGGTATGCACCTGGGAGTTGCTATTTACATAGAGCAGCAGTGCCTGCCTAACCGGACCCTTTAATCTGATTTGCAACTAGAGACAAGTTTTACATTTGAAATAGTGTGAAGCTTGTCACCAACTTCTGATAGCACTGCAACGCATACTAATAATGCGGCAGAAGTCGACCGTGAGGCAGCCCTATTACAAAAATCTGGACTTACATCTGCCTTAACGCACCCCTAAATCAATTTTCCATTTCGCTTTCCTCAATGTCACTTGGACTATCTAGTGACGTAGATGCGCTCGTGGCATGTTTTGAAAGCATTGTAAAATCATGTATAGATCGATTTGTTCCTTTGAAAACTAAGAAAAAAACCAATAACCTTCCCTGGATGAACCGAGAACTGCTGCACTTATCGCGACGTGCTGGCAGACTTCGCACTAAGTGCTCAAACAATCCTCAGGCATGCGTTTTGTACACTCAGGTAAAAAATGAACTGCAGAAAAAAACGGCCAAAAATTTCTTATATAATGTTCAGTTGCCGAAACTGTTCAAGTCTAACCCCCGTAAATTCTGGTCTTTCATATCTCCTGGCTCTTCTTCTTCCACATCTTTTAAAATCAACAACAGTGTTGTTAACGATCCATTAGAGATTTCAGAAGCGTTTAATACATATTTTCAGTCAGTGTTTGCCTCGGGTGGTTCCAGTCTTTCAACACTTACAACTAACGATTCTTATGCAATTGATGATATCAACATTAGCCTATGTGTTTTGAATCTCGTACTAAACTTAGATACTAAAAAACCAGCCGGCCCTGATGGAATTCCGTATTCCTTTTTAGTACGGTTCTCGCTATGGATATCTAAATATCTGTTCATTATATGTAAGAAGTCCCTTAATAGCGGCGTTGTGCCTTCTTCCTGGAAAAGAGCTAAAGAGCTACCTTTATATAAACCTGGTGTCACACAGCTCTCATCTAACTATAGGCCTATTTCTTTGACCCCAACCTCATGCAAAATACTAGAACACATAATCTATAAGCATATAATAATGTTCCTTGAAAATATTACCCATTGAACATATTTCAGCATGGCTTCAGGTATGGTTTTAGTACTGTAACCCAACTTGCGGAGTTCACTCATGACCTTTCCCATTACATCGACTTACGTAATCAGATTGACACCATTTTCATTGACTTTATAGCAAAGCTTTCGACACTGTACTACAATCTAAATTTCTTTTGAAACTCCATAATATTCTAAATAACCCTCAGTTAGTATCTTGGATTTCCAGTTTCCTTTCTATGCGTTCTCAATTCGTATACCGTGATTCTGCGGATTCATCTGTAGTCGACGTCACCTCAGGGGTCCCACAGGGATCTGTACTTGGCCCTCTACTATTCTTATTGTTTATTAACGACCTTCCAGACCATGTTACTTCAAAAATACGCCTCTATGCAGACGATTGTGTTATGTACAGCCCAGCTGACTCACTCGCTGATCATCAGCACCTTAAAGATGCCTTTGTTTCATTTTGTGACTGGTGTGCTACCTGAAAAATGAGCATCAATTTTCATAGAACTGTTATAATGTATTTTACTAACAGAAGCAGGCCCGTATGTTTTGATTATATGTGCAACGGTGTACCACTAACACGAGTTTTTCTATACACATATTTAGGCGTCATTTTTACACCCACCTTGTCTTGGTCCAAACATATAATTACATTTGTAGTAAAGCGCTAAAAAAACTTGGTTACATCCGCCGTACTTTGTCGGCTGCTCCGAGGGACACTAAATTAGTAGCATACAAAACACTGATTCGCCCAATTTTAGAATATGCTTCCTCTGTATGGAGCCGATATAAATAATGTGAAATTATTTGTATTGAATTGGTCCAGAGGAAGGCTATTCGTTTTGTTTACCGTCGCTTCAACAGACTTTTCACCGTCATCTGCTTTGCGGAATTAAACCTCCAGTTTCTTTCTAGACGGCGGCACATAGAATCTCAGAAGATTTTCTATTCTTATAAGAACTCTCTTTGTCACCTATCAGATCCCTCCCTTTTAACGCCTGTTTGCTCGACTTCAACTAGAGCTTATCATGCCTCTAATATTAGACCACTCCATCCACGCACTAACACTTTCATATAGCTTCCTCCCCCGCATGATTGAACAGTGGAATTTGTTACCTGCCGAAGTTCGTTTGTTACCCATTTCTCAATATTTAAATGCTGTTGCTGATGTATAGTTCCTTTACATTTTTCTATTTCTATGTTCCTGTTTCTGCATATCATAATTAGTTTTACTCGCATGTACACCCACTCCTGCCATAGCCCTAACAGGCTGCAGTTTGTATGAAAAAAAAATGTGTAGTTTTTATGAAAAAACTATGTGTAGCAGACTTCACCAACTTGCCCAAGACGAAGTCCTAGTCAGATTCAAAAATCTCCTCAGAGATTTTCTTATTGTGATGAGAATTTCTGTCACTGCATGGCACTCTGTTCGAACAAGGCCTTCACTGATAAGATGGGAGAAAAGAAAGGTTATAGAGGCAAAAATTGTCAAATTGTCACTCAGATATATTCCCAAACGCAATGCCTAATAGATTTTTTTTTGTTGGACAAGAGGATCAGGCTAAGGCTCAAGACCTATGAGCATTCTATTGCACAGATGAAGGGATTAACCAAACAAGCCCTGCGAAGTCAAGGAAGATCCATACAATGGACACTTGGCATTCGCTTGAGAGTGGCATGCATGGACCTGCAAACCCACACAGGTCATATTAGCGTGCATCTCACATCTATAACCTAATGCAGGTTCCTGCAATGAACCTACATCGTGTTTGTAAACAAGTTGCGAGGAACATTTGCGCAAACCTGGTACCTCGCATAGCGCCATCAAAAGAAGCAATACTAAATAGCAGCTTAGCAAAGTAGCTGGAAGAAATGCAAGAAAATTTCTTGGTCTAGCCAAGCTTTACAACAAAATTGAGCCAGAGTAGAATTATGAGCGGCTGGGCCACGTTCTGCAATATTTGTCTTCATAGTTTACATTGGGGTCGCTCAACATGTTCCTTTTGAACTGTGGCGAGCAGGTGCTCAAGCAAGTCGCGATTCGCTAGCCGCCAAAATCCGAGATAAACAAGGGAACAGTATGAACATGAAAGACAAGAAACAGTAGAGGTAAATGCGACGTCGAGTGCCATATAAAAATTGCAACAGCTCACTTACTCAGGCAATATCTGCAACAGCAATCCTACGAAGGACGAAACAATTTTTTTTCGCGATCGATGCGCAGCACTAAGCGGCAACTGCGGCAACAAGCACTTGGAACGAGTTTAAACGTTTTTACCATAGGAGCAAAAAGTTCTGCCAAACAAAGAGCCCACATATGCCCCATTCACATCAGTAAATTCAACAAACAAGAGCAACAGCACTGAAAAACGTAACAGGAGCTGCACAAGATCACACTACCAACCATAAACGCGCTCCAAGGCATAAGGAAACGAGGTGCTCCAGCGTTGCGCCCAAGTGTGGCTCGAGATCACAATCTCAAACACCATCCGGTTCTTCCAGCGCAACTAACTAGAACAACATTCTATCACACAACACAGTTAGAAACCGTAAAATTGTGTTTTAGCTAGGCTGAACAGCTGAAGGAGCTCCAGCAGCGCGCGCAAAACTATCAACCGGAACACGCCATACTTGTTTAAAAAAACGTCATCATAACTGTGACGTCACTTCCGTGCGTGGCAGCAGCGTTTTAGTATGGCATTTCGCTTCTACCACGCGCGTGCCACCAGTTACCGCCTTAGGAGAATAGAAAAGTAGCGCCGCGGTACGGCTGTTCATCGCAGGCGCTTTAAGGCCCCCGCTTTACCAACTAAAAACGTTATACTAGTCATAAATGCGGGAGCAACGGCTGTCGCTGCAAAATGGCGATCCGTAGCGCCCGTAGTGATGCATTTCAGTGAAAATGTACCAGTTTATCCTTGTGCGCGAAGCCTCGGCGATGCACTGCGAAGAAGCGCGTGCTTCCCAGCGACACAATTCATCGCTTGTCATCGCTTGCCCAGTGAAAGTGCCTCTGAGCGCATGTACGCAGTATTTGAGTGTTTTGTGCGCACCAAGGTGCTTGCGGATTACTTATGCTGGAGCCAGCAGCGATCGCAGAAGTATATCGTAACGACACCGCAGCAATCGCATTTTGGCAGGTGAGTGCTCTTGTGTGCGGTTATGCGACTTCGAAGTGAGGAAGGTGTTGGAACTGTTGAGTGCTCAGTGCTTGTGATGAAGAAATGCCATTGCACTGGGTCTAGAAGAGCGAGCGATTCTCGCACGCTGATCGTGTTTACGACGTTGTGGCTCCGATACATCACCGATGACTCCTCAGCATCGTCGTCACCGTCGGCGCATCGACGCCTTGCAAGCAGCTACAATGACGTGCCGATAATTATTTACTGTGCGCTACGTCGCCACAATGCAGGGAATGCAACCGTGCTGTGGGGCCATCTCAGCCCGAGAAGGTATATGCATAGGCCAGCGACAGTCAACGCTTTGTTTTTGATAGTAGTGCGCAGTACTGTACATCACCGATGACAGTGCGTTGTGCGTGTTTTATGTCGGTGGTGAATACTGTTGATGCCTCTCAGCTCGGCACCGCGTTGCTGTTGCCGAAAGATAAGTTGGGCGTGGCCCAACCGTGGTGGGTGCGCGCACAGAGTTACATGTCTCGCGCGGGGCGTGACCTCTGGCTTTGATTGACAGGCGAACTCGTGCTAAACTCATACATCGCGAAACCCCCTCCGAGTTCAACTAGGGAACATGGCGGTGGCAGCAGCAGCCTGTGTTATTGCATCCAGCGGCAGCCAGCGTCAATATGACCGCCTGGACCCGTTCACGTACATGTACATGACCGCCGTGGATTTTCAGCGTCATTTTCGCCTGTCGAAGACATCATTGCGCTGGCTGTATGACGAGCTAGGCGAAGACTCTCATCTGTGGATACAGCGTGGCGGGCTTTATTCGCTCACCGTCGAAGAGCAAGTCCTCTGCGCCCTCCGTTTCTACGGGACTGGGAGTTTTCAGGGAAGCGTCGGCGCGGAGCGTTACATTGGACGTCATCAAACTACTGTGAGCCTCTGTGTCAGAGATGTCTGCTGCGCTTATTGATGCGGCAGTGCGGAAGCGGTGGCTGGCTTTCCCGAAGACTGCGGCTGAGCGGGCATTTATAAAAGAACGTTTCTTACTTCGCGGAAACATTACGAACGTAGTCGGGTGTGTCGACGGAACGTACGTAGGAATTAAGGTGCCTTCAATGTCAGCGTTACTGTGATTAGCATTGAAGCAATGTCTAGACGCACCATATTGCCAAATTTGTCACTTCTGCGTAGCCGACTTAAATTTTGTGTTACCATCATCACACATGCGGCAGCCTATGATAGAGACTTTTTCGCTGGTTGCTGACTTTTTACCGATTGTTCTACTTGTCTATCAGGGTGCCTTCCAATTAAGTGGCCCACTTTTGGGGAAAGAGGCTAATGAAGTATAAATAGATAAATAGATATCACAAATTGTGTGAACTACCCTGTGAATGCTAATCTCACAAAGAACTTGGTGTTTTTATGACATTACTTGGTACTTAGTGCAAGTTACTTACTTAGTATGCATAATGCTGAATTTTGGTCATGCGTCATCTATTGGCCGCACTATGAAACAGCAAGGCATTGCACAATTCGTTGCAGTGCGAGATGCGGATGTTGCACCAAGCCGGTTGTGCCTATGCATTTATGGCGAAATGAAAATGCATTGAGAATCTTAGTGTGCTGGCTTGCATGAAGAAAATACTTCAGAGTGTTTGCGGTGTTCACTGTTGGTGCATGTGCCAGTGGTTCAATGTATATTCTTTTGGGGGGGAGGGGGGGCAGCGTTATTCTGTATGGACAAATCGTATAGTTTCGTCTCATAATGGGGCTCTAATTCTTCAGCAGTAGAACAATGCAGATCCAATTCTCTGCAGAACTCGGTGGGCGTGAAGATGTCGTGAACCACCAAGGCAAAATTACATATTGGGAGAAATGTGGTGCAGATGCCAATGAAAAGTGGGTCTTTAACGCGCCATGATAAAAATAAAGATTGCAGAGCGACTAGACCTTTTGTACAGCTTTAGTGCAATAATTGCACAAACTGTGACATGCTCAAACATGTAAAAGCTTGCCACAATGCCAAAGTAGGATGAGTGATATGCAGCATATTTTGGCATTGAACATGTCTTGTAACTGCTATTTTTATTGTAAGCCTCGCTGTCACGCCTTTCCCTCCAGCACTCCCTTTACTAAAACGCAGCACTGTCTCTTTATTGGTGTCATGATGATGATGGTAACGGCAGCAGTAAGGCTGGTTAAGGCTTGCCCCTCTGATTCCTGCGAGTTTAGTGGCACACAATATGGCACGTGCATAATACACCTGTGCAGCAAACTTTTACGCTTGTGGTGATTTGTTGGAGAGCTAATTCGTGTTGGGGCATTTCAAAGATGTGCGCCATTGTGGCTTAATACTAGAGCATTGGTGAGGTTGAAGAACAGTTGTATCGGTATAGAAGCTTGAAGTTGAATTGCACAACAATTCGACGGGACACAAAGAAGAGAAATACACAGCGGAACGCTCTGCTGTGTGTGTTACTCTTCTTTGTGTGCCGTCGAATCGTTGCGCGATCCAACTTCAAATAGAGCATTGGGCTTCTTTGGGGCAGGACTGAGGAGCATTGTGAGCTATTCGACACCATGCCAGTGCCTTGCCACACAATTATAGAAGTGTGATTGTTTGCAAACAAAGCTTTGCTTTCAAATCCACCTGCTAATGTAATACAAGCACTGATTGAAGGAACCGTCATACAAAAATAATGGTGAAAGTGCCGGACGCACTAATACCCGCTCATTGGAGAGGGACTATTTAGACGTGGAGGCAATCGGCTGCTACGCTTTGGTCATCTGGGCGGGGCCTCTACTGTCTTGTGAAGTTGTATCCGACTAGAGGATGCCACTTTTCATACAACACAGAAGGACAAAGTGTACAATTATTTGGCCTATGAAATGGATACATCACAAGTGAGCTATGCATGGGCTTAAGTTGTGTGAAAATTAGTACATGCAAATATATGACATTGTTAAAGAATATATGGTATCGAACATGCATGTAATGGCACGTTTAAATCGGGGAGTGTTGCATTCATATGCACAGTCTATAGGTGATAGCCTTTGAAAATTTGTATGTTGACACTAATGACATAATAGGGGCCACACCGGACTCGACAATTGTACTGGACAGAGCAGCTTGTTCACTATGTGAAGCACAAGCTTCCATTACAGGCTGTGCAGATAACCAAGCTCAGTTTGTGTATACGTGGTACACAACATTCACTGTAATCTGTTTTTGATTCTAAAGAAGTGCCAAACACCACCTCTTTTTCAAGGATGTCATAGGAATATTTAGGCGAGACCTTTTTACAACCCCTCATAATGGAAGTGTGGCCAGCCAGCTTTGCCTGGGTGCCTTTATAGGTTTCTGTTCCTGATCAAGATGATAAAGTCTATGCAACCAGTGCAAGGCATTACGTGATTCTATAGTCGGATACAACTTTAGGAGGCCGCAGAATCTGCACTTCAACGGCAGGTGAGCACAAGCCTGCACCAATGGGCACACACTCTACACTGACGTGGTGCCGCTGGACGCACTAATACCCGCTCATTGGAGAGGGACTATTTAGACGTGGAGGCAATCGGCTGCTGCGCTTTGGTCATCTGGGCGGGGCCTCTCCTGTCTTGTGAAGTTGTATCCGACTAGAGGATGCCACTTTTCATACAACACAGAAGGACAAAGTGTACAATTATTTGGCCTATGAAATGGATACATCACAAGTGAGCTATGCATGGGCTTAAGTTGTGTGAAAATTAGTACATGCAAATATATGACATTGTTAAAGAATATGTGCTATCGAACATGCATGTAATGGCACGTTTAAATCGGGGAGTGTTGCATTCATATGCACAGTCTATAGGTGATAGCATTATTAAGCTCATGCCGTTTTCTGTCTTTTCATTGTGAAATACACGCACCGTTCATCTTGTGGCTAATCAACACCCACTGTATTCTTGCACATAGAAAGAACAAACAGCACAATGACGTATATGCTGCATTAGTGTCTTTTTCATTTACACGGTCCAAGAGTGGCACAGGTTGTCTTACGTTTTTGCCCATTTTGAAGAGACATCAGGTGCATGTTACGAGTGTCCCAATATGCACAGCACAATGTTTACTGCAATAATTTTATTCATGCTCTTGAATAATAAACAAAATAATAAACTGAAAGCTCCTTTATAAGGTGTGTTCTGGGGGCTCGACTGGAGAACAGTGAGGGCACTGATCCTACTGTTGCAGAGCAGCCCTCTGGACCTTGCCACACTCTCAAAAGTACGTGCCTGGCGCTCGCCTACTGCCACCAGGCGGTTGAGTGCCTCCAGAAACAGAATGTTTTGCTGCAAAAAAAGTGGATTGTTGCAATGAATCAACCGCATATAAACCATTATTTACAAAGAAAAATGCTCATTGCACTATTGGTACTAAATGCCCTTAACTGTGGAAGCCTTTAGTGTATGCATAATAACACAATTTGTCGGGACAACGTTGCTTTCTTTTTCATAACGGGTTGTTTTTTTCAGAGCCAATTGTAATGTTTATTAGTGTGCCAACAGCTGAGGTGTCCTCGCACCTTCACTAGTCTCTACTGTCAGCATTACAAACCTATTTTTGCTCACTGCAAAACCAATGCCGCTCCCTACAATCCCGTCTTATGCGAGCCGATTGCGTCATATGCCTACAAACATCATATTTTTGTCCCATTACGCAATTTTCTACCATCCTCGGCTGCAGTTCTCTCTCCTTGACATCCATTCTGTCACGCTTATGTATTCACCTGTTATAAATTGGTAACAAGTGATTGAAGACGTGCATGGCCTGCCCGCCGATTCCATTTTATTTTCTTATTCTCAACTGGCATATCAGTTTGCACGGTTTACTACGCCACTGTCTTTCTGCTTTAATGCTATCTCCAACAATTTTTGTTACTTCGCTTTCTGCACAGTCATCGACTTCTCAAGTTTCTTTGTTAACCTCCAGGTTTATGTCCCATATTGCATAACCGGTAGAATGCAATGTTTTTAAACATTTTTCAAGGATATTGGTAACGTGGCGATCACGATTCGGGAATGCCTCCCATGTGCTGTTCAATCCGTGAAATTTTTGTATAAGTTTCCTGCTTTAAATCAGTACCTGCTATTGATATTTCACCTTTATAAAGATACTCTAACATAGATTCTACGGGCTGAATGTCACTGATGAATTTCTGTTATCTCACCAAGTTAGTGAAGTTACCTTTATCTTTTCCATATTCTGGCTGGCCCACGTACATGTGAAAGCACGAACGCTCGTTGGTTCTCAATGCCTTTTTTAAACTGCTGGACATTCAGTTCGTTACTACGAAAGTGACTTAATCCGTGCACTATTATTCTGCTAAATATGAAACAGTAGAAGTATACTTATCTGCAGCTTGTCGATGTCTCCTTCACTGTGTTGGTTGCGAGATCCATCGTCGGCGCCGCCTCCTTTCGCATCGTAGCTATATCGGCTGTCTTCCTTTTGCACACACTATGCAATATTCGTAACGCTCGCAGTCACGCAGAGTGGAGGAACTCAGCGCACTGACAGAAGCAGCACCGGATAAGGGTTTTGTTCAGGATTGTGCCGTGAACAGTAGGTGCGCGTTGCGATCTGTAAAATCGCCGAAGCTATTGGCAGTCTTTCGGGGTGCACGGAAAGATTGCTCACGGAGGAACAGAACTATCCAAGAAATAGTGGTCATCGTCGAGCCTGATCACTACGTCGCGCTCTGTACGAGTTTGTTTACACTGGGCCTCTTCGATGTTTAGCCGCCATGCTCGCCCGATGAATGTATGTGATGACGCCACCACAGCGTTCCCTCGTGGTATAATGCGAAGCGTACTAAATTACAAATTAGTCGAATGCACATTCAGTGTACATCTTCTAAGCGTTAAAATGCTTTTAAACAACGTTCAAGTAACTAATAATATTGTACTAAATGCATTTGTTTTATAACTCGCTTGTGCGTGTAATGCACTCGGTGGAACGACAAACAAGTGAAAGAAGGCACGACCATGCACCGACGGTATGATCACGTGAGCCCCAGTTTGTCGACCGCCCAGAAGGCAACGTCCAAGCTATGATAGCCACCTAGAGTAAATCTAGATAAACCAATGAAACTGGAGGCTTGTCGAAATATAAACTGTGTCTCGGTACCATTTGTGCTTTCATCTTGGGGTGTCGCCAGAGCTCGTGAAGATCCCGAGTTTCGCCAAACTCGGGCATCCTGCATAGCACCCATGGTCGGAATTTAAGACTTCCCTCGCCGATGTA
Organism: Dermacentor andersoni; assembly: GCF_023375885.2. Taxonomy (NCBI): domain Eukaryota; kingdom Metazoa; phylum Arthropoda; class Arachnida; order Ixodida; family Ixodidae; genus Dermacentor; species Dermacentor andersoni. Next base: position 105,764,073 of record NC_092819.1, read on the forward strand.
TTTGGTCGCCCTGCTGTTCGCAAGCTGCGTGCCGAGCAACGTTTGCGAGAACGAGCTCAACAGCCAGGCGAAACATTCACCAGCTATATCGAAGATGTCCTGGACCTATGCAGGAAAGCCGATTCGACCATGGCCGAGTCTGATCGCATCCGAAACATCCTGAAGGGCTAGTAGACGACGCCTTTAAAATGTTGCTTGCGAAAAGTCCACGCTCTGTGGATGAAATTGTCACACTGTGTCAGAGCTATGAAGAACTCCGCAGGCAGCGGTCACTCACCCGTCGATCTCTACCGCGTGACGATCTCTCGCTGGTTTGGCTGCCATGTCCAACCAGGCAGCGTTGCTCGCAGAAATGAAGGCGTTCGTCCGCGAGGAAGTTGCCCGGCAACTCTCGTTGATGGATTTCGCACAGCCGCGGTCGGTACACGCTCCTAGGCCATGTTTTGCGCCTCCGCTTCGCCGCGTTATAGCTCAAGAACTGCACGAGGTTTTGCCTGAGCACCACCAGCGTGTTCCTGCGGCTGCGCCTCACAGCTACGCCGAAGTCATGGCCAGGCCCCAACAGATCCCGATAGCTGTGCCACTCAGCTACGCGGAAGTCGTCACCCAGCCTCAACAACTCCCGCAACGGGGACCTCTCACGTACGCCGAAGTCCTCGCTATGCCCCGACAACAGCCTGCTATGCAATCACTTCACCAGCCGCCACGTCCAACGCGTCCTTCCACATGGATGGGACCTGCCGCAACGACTCGGTGGCGTACAGCGGACAATCGACCGATATGTTTTTCGTGCGGCTATGCAGGCCACGTCGCATGCTACTGTAGTCGCGTGCAGTCGCCTAGCGCTACACCATATGGGCCAAGCTCTATGGCGGGTTATCCGCGCCCTTATTACGACGACGAACCTCGGGCTGCGTCACCACCATTCCGCCGGTCCGCCAACATCCGCCGCTCAACTTCTCCACGCCGACGCTCCCAATCACCGATGCGGCCTGGTCCCGAAGCTCGGGATGAGGAAAACTAATCGTCGCAGTCCATGAGGCAAGGGCTGCGACCCCGTCGAAACGCGGAAGTCCTCAACGTAGCCCGACCAATGTGATAGACGTGTTAGTTGACGGTGTGCGCACATATGCCCTCGTGGATACCGGAGCCGCTGTATCAGTTATGGACGCAAAGCTTTGTCGCTTCCTTCGAAAGGTTACGACGCCCATTGCTGGACTCGCCCTCCGAACAGTAGGCGCACAGCGTATTCACCCGATTGCGGCGTGCACCGCTCGTGTTCTCATCGAGGACGTTGTATACGCCGTCGAATTTATTGTGATGTCCTCGTGCTCCCACGAAGTTATCCTGGGGTGGGACTTTCTCGCCCGCCACGATGCCGTCATTCATTGCGCACGGGCCGAACTAGAACTGTCGCCGATCTCAGATATGACGCTTGCCGATAATGCTTTTTTGCGAACAAACTACTCGTCAGGCACGACACAAACGTTCTTCCCAACTCGTCAGTGATTGTATCGATGCATTGCAGCAGCCTCTCTGACGCCATCGCACTACTTTCTCCGTCGGGCCACTGTTATACTCGAAAAGGTCTGCTGCTGCCTTTTGCGACTGCGAACGTCAAACAGGGGTCCACAGCTATTTTTGTCTGTAACCCCTTCTCATACCCTGTGATGCTGCTTCAAGGCGAATGTCTTGGCCACGTGGAAGTGATCGACGCCGTACAAATTACGGATGTTCCTGAAGACACGTCCTGCGCCAGTTACAACACGCTCGGTTCTCTCTCTACGTCGGACCCTTTGCCCACAGGTGTGTTCGATTCATCTATTGCCGATGGCCTCACCCCACCTAAGCGTTCGCAGCTTCTGCGCATCTTAGAAGAATTTCGTTCTTCTTTTGATGTCGGGCAATCTTCCCTGGGCCGGGCGTCTGCTGTCACGCACCATATTGACCCTGGCGCCCAACCGCCATTGCGGCAACGACCATATCGCGTCTCTGCCACAGAACGTCGTGTGATTAATGAGCAAGTGGACGATATGCTTCGCCGCGAAGTGATCCGACCCTCAAACAGTCCATGGGCATCCCCTGTCGTCCTTGTTACGAAAAAAGACGGCTCGGTACGGTTCTGTGTAGAGTATCGGCGCCTGAACAAGATCACTCGGAAAGATGTATACCCGCTGCCGCGAATCGATAACGCCATCGATAGTCTACAAGGAGCAGAATTCTTTTTATCTCTAGATTTACGCTCCGGCTATTGGCAAGTACCCATGGCTGACGTCGATAGGCCGAAGACAGCCTTTGTCACACCCGACGGCTTATACGAATTTAACGTCATGCCGTTTGGACTTTGTAATGCGCCAGCAACCTTTGAACGCATGATGGACACAGTTCTCCGTGGTTTGAAGTGGCACACGTGCTTATGTTATCTCGACGACGTTGTTGTTTTTGCCTCTGACTTCACCACGCACCTTCAACGCCTACAGCGTGTTTTGACGTGCTTAGCAAACGCTGGCCTCCAACTGAACCTAAAGAAGTGGCGATTTGCAGCGCGGCAGCTCACGATACTAGGTTACGTCGTCTCGAAGGATGGAATCCTCCCCGATCCAGACAAACTTCGTGCCGTAGCTGAATTTCCTAAACCGGCGTCCGTCAAAGAACTGCGCAGTTTTGTAGGTTTGTGTTCCTACTTCAGGCGCTTCATTCGCAATTTCGCCGCCATCATATCGCCCCTGACGAAGCTCCTTGGCAGCAACGGACCTCTCCATTCGTGGTCGTCCGAGTGCGAAGAGGCGTTCACTAAGCTCCGTCGTTTGCTGACGTCTCCTCCCATTTTGCGCCACTACGACCCAACGGCACCTATTGAGGTACACACAGATGCCAGTGGTGTTGGCCTCGGCGCTGTCCTAGTGCAGCGCAAAGAAGGGTTTCCTGAATATGTTGTGGCATATTCAAGCCGTATGCTTACTAAAGCCGAGACCAGTTACACCGTCACGGAAAAAGAATGCCTGGCGACCATCTGGGCGCTTACCAAGTTCCGGCCCTATTTGTATGGTCTACAATTTGATGTCGTCACGGACCACCATGCACTATGCTGGCTGTCGTCATTGAAGGATCCCTCAGGCCATCTCGTCCGCTGGGCGCTTCGCTTACAGGATTACGATATCCGCGTACTGTACCGCAACGGACGCCAGCATGCTGATGCTGACGCCCTCTCACGTTCTCCCTTGCCAGACGACAATGCCTGCTGCGCAATATCCCAGCTTGACGTTTCTTCCGTCGACATTGGGACCATCGCTTCTGAGCAGCGCAAGGACCCTTGGATTGCCTCCATCATAGACTGCCTTGCTGATCCGTCATCGCAGCCAACCACTCGTGCATTGCGCGGTCAAGCTCGCCATTTCGCCATTCGCGACGACCTGCTTCACCGACGCAATTACACATCTGACGGCCGCCAGTGGTTATTAGTTGTACCTCGAAGCCTGCGTTCTGAAATCTGCGCATCGTTCCACTCTGATCCACAGTGTGCTCACTCGGGACTTCTCAAAACCTACCAGCGCCTCCGACGACGCTACTACTGGCGAGGAATGTAAACTACATTCAAAAGTTCGTTCGCTCATTCCCCGACTGCCAGCGCCGAAAATCTTCACCCCACCACTCGCCAGCTGGTCTGCAGCCTCTACCCTGCCCTACCCGGCCGTTCGGGCGCGTTGGCATCGATTTGTATAGGCCACTCCCCCAGACGTCGGCTGGTAACCGCTGGTCAATTGTGGCAGTAGATCACCTTACACGATACACTGAAACCGCCGCTCTGCCAGCAGCTACAGCGCACGATGTTGCATCATTCCTGCTTCGCCGATTCATCCTGCGGCATGGTCCACCTCAAGAACTGCTCAGCGATCGCGGACGCGTCTTCCTGTCGGAAGTAGTTGAAGCGTGCCACGTTGTTCATCGTACGACTACGGCGTACCACCCTCAAACGAATGGCCTCACGTAACGCTTCAACCGTACGCTCGGCGACATGCTTTCAATGTACGTTGCCTCCAACCACACGAACTGGGACGCCGTTCTGCCATTCGTCACCTACGCGTATAATACCGCTACGCAGAGCACCACTGGATTTTCACCCTATTTCTTGCTCTATGGTGGACACCCTTCGCACACCATCGACACCATTCTTCCGTACCGGCCGGATGCATCCGAGTGCGTGCCTATTTCTGCCACGGTCAGACATGCAGAAGAGTGCCGCGACCTCGCACGGGCCTTTACTTCCGCTGATCAAGACCGCCAGAGGAGCACTCGCGGTGACGCCACTGCCACGGTCACCTTCGATCCGGGAGCGCTCGTGTGGCTCTCAGTTCCTTTAACTGCCACTGGCCTCTCATCAAAACTGGTCCCTAAGTATGAAGGCCCTTATCGTGTTCTCGAACGCGCATCTCCTGTGAACTATGTGATAGAACCAGTTGAGCCATCTTCAGACATGCGCCGCCGTGGACGAGACATTGTACATGTCGACCGTTTAAAGCGTTACTACGACCCGCTCATCGTGACGAGCTGTTAGGTCGCCGCACGGCTCCCTTATCGCTCCCAGGGGGTGATTGTAGCGAAGAGAGACGCTAGTGGGTTCGGCGCTACTGGCTCTAAACGCTAGTGGGTCGAGCGCTCCTGCTCAGCAACGGCTCTCGTGCTTGGAAGCTGTGACTGCCCTGTCCGTCGACGTTACGCTGCTCCGAGCTCTGCCAAATAAACACCTTTAGAATATATATATATATATATATATATATATATATGTGTGTGTGTGTGTGTGTGTGTGTGTGTGTGTGTGTAAATTGAATGTAATCCTGGTATTTTACGTGGCACAACCCCGATTTGATTTTGAGGCACTAGGTAATGGGGGGACTCCGGATTGATTTTGACCACCAGGAATTATTAGGGTGGTCATTAGGGTAAATAATTGTCATTAGGTTGGCCCCAATGCACAGGGCACGGGCGTCTTTGCATATCGCCTCCATCGAAATTTGGCCCCCACGGTTGGGATTTGATCCTGCGACCTCGTGTTCTGCATCACCCCATGCAATAGCCGCTATGCAACCGTGGCGAGATAAGCGCTTGCGGGCGTGTGTCTGCGCGTATGTTTGCTCCGGCGTGCGTTTAACAAACCTGTGAAAATATGCCAGAGTTGTCGGCAGAAATGCTTTGAATTCGGCTCTGCTGTGACAACGTCGTGCTCATCGATGGTCATGTGTTGGCGATGCAAAAAGCGCTGCAAAAATGCTTGAAGCACAAGCTCCTGCAGCCAACCCTAGCCGTTTGCCGCGTGTCCGCGAAAATAGTTGAGGCGTTCAAATACTAAATATGCCTGATCATGCCAACGCCACGTAGTGCACGGCACAGTCCCGGTTCCAGTAGTGCACCCGGTACCTGGGCGTGGATTCCACTCTGATGTGACTCCATCACGTAGGTGGAGATCATTGATATAAACACATGCATGCGGAAAGACAAATCTGACACGTACGCAAAAAAAAAAAAAATGGCCAGGCTTAGCTTGGTTAGGCCAGGAATGCGTTGCATATTGTGTTGGGGCCCAGCTTTTCCTCCGGCTGTCGTGACGTCACGTCACGTGGTTGCGCTAAAGGTCAATGATGGCTGCCCGGCCGCGCCCAAAGGCTGAACTGAGTGATTGCAATATGCAACGCATAAAAGAGAGAGAGAGAGAGAATGAAGAGGAAAGGCAGGGAGGTTAACCAGATATGAGTCTCCGGTTTGCTACCCTACACTGGGGATGGGGGATAGGGGTTAGAAAGATGACAGAGAGTAAAACGCAAAAAAAAGGAAAAAAAAACACGCACACATGGAGGCACACACACACAAAAGGCGTTCCAGTTAAAGTCGTTCACACAGGCCGGTGGAACGCAAAAAACGCAATAGCGCTTGCACGGCCTTCTTCTGTGACGGTAGGTCCTTTCGATGTTGTAGAATTCTTTTTTCGGATAGCGCTTGGTCGTCCAGTTGGTCAAGTTCGTGGCGAAGGCATGCCCTCTGTGTACTGTACTGCGGGCAGGCACACAAAATATGGCCAATTGATTCTTCATGGCCGCAGTGGTCACAGGTTGGGCTGTCGGTCATCCCTATGCGGAATGCATAGGCTTTAGTAAAGGCAACGCCCAACCAAAGTCGATATAAAAGCGTGGCGTCTCTACGGCGAAGCTGTGATGGCGCTCGAAGACTTAGTGTTGGATCAAGTGAGTACAGTCGCGTGTTTCTTAAATGTGGCTCATTCCATTGCGACGCGGTGCACTGCCGAGCAAGTAGGCGGAGCTTCCGTGCTGCGTCAGTTCTAGAATGAGGAATTGGGACGTGGCGCTCCTCAGTATGGGCTGAGCGGGCAGCGTGATCTGCCCGTTCATTGCCGATAATCCCACAGTGACTTGGAAGCCACTGAAAGGTTATCTCATGGCCTGCTTCACTTATATGTTGCAACGTCTCTGTAATATGGAATATTAGTTGTTCGTGTGGTCCGCGTCGTAAAGGTGACAGTAGAGACTGCAGTGCCGCCTTCGAATCGCAGAATATTGTCCATTTATGTGGTGGTTCATCACCAATGTGATGAAGGGCAGTAAAGAGCGCTGCGAGCTCTGCTGCCGTCGATGTTGTCGCGTGGGTCGTCTTAAATTTGATTGTTGTAGCTTTCGCTGGTATGACGATTGCCGCCGCGGAGCTACTTGGAAGGACAGATCCATCAGTGTAAATATGCGTAGAATCACGGTAATTCTCGTACAAATGTAGTAGCGTGAGCTGTCTAAGGGCTGGCGATGATAGATCAGCTTTTTTCGAGATACCAGGTATTGTGAGGTTGATTTTTGGCTGAGCGAGGCACCATGGAGGAATCGAAGGTCTCGCAGCCGGGGTGAAACAAGCTGGCAATGATTCATCATGTGCAGTTATCGTCCGGCTGAAAGATGTGTGTGGTATGTCCGCTGTTAGGGAGGCCAAGTGGTGACGAGGAGTCCTGGTCAGATGCCTTATATGGGTCCTGAGTACCTCAATTTCAATGTGGGTCCTGACAAGGTGATCTCCAGCGATTGCTATCGTAGCCACTGTTGAAGCACTCTGAGGCAGGCCTAGACAGATCCGGAGCACTTGACCCTGAAGACTTTGTATTGTGCGTAGATTTGTTTTACCTGTGTTGTTTATTGCTGGCAAGCTGTATCGTCGAAATCCTAGGAAAAGCACCCTGTACAGTTGCAACATCGCACTTGGCGACATTCCCCAGGTCTTGCCAGCGAAAAACTTGAAGAGGTGACAGATGCCTGTCAACCGTTTTTTCACGTATGATACGTGTGGGCTCCATGACAAGTCCCTGTCAATTATGACACCTAGGAACTTGTACGATCGGACCCGTCGTATTATTTGGCCATTTATCGTTACATTGTAGTTGGCCATGGGTTTGCGCGTAAATGGCACTAGTGCGCATTTCTCTGAGGAAATTTCCAGGCCTCGATTACGAAGGTAGAGAACAGTTTGTGTGGCGGCTCTCTGAATTCTCGCTCGCAACTGTAGGCGTGTTACTGCAGACGTCCATATGCAGATGTCATCCGCGTACATTGATACCCTGACTGCAGTTGGCACGTGCTCAAGGAGAGCAATTAGTGTTAGATTAAATAACACAGGGCTAAGTACACCGCCCTGGGGGACGCCGCGGTAGCTATAATGTAGACAAGTATGGCCTTCTTCGGTGCTTACAAAAAAGGATCGCATGGATAAATAACTCCGTATCCATTTAAACATCCGACCACCCACTCCTACCTCTGCGAGAGCAGAGAGGATGGCTTCATGCGTAACGTTGTCATACGCCCCTTTAACGTCGAGGAATAAGGAAGCGCAGAGACGCTTACGGCATTTCTCATGTTGAATGTAGGTGACCAGGTCGACGACGTTATCGATCGATGATCGACCACGTCGGAAGCCCGCCATGGCATCTGGGTAGATGTTGTGGTACTCCAAGTACCACTCCAGGCGTCCTAGGACCATCCTCTCCATTAGTTTGCCCACACAGCTCGCCAACGCGATCGGGCGATATGATGAGAGTTCCAACGGCGACTTGCCAGGCTTCAGCAGTGGAACAAGGCGACTTGTCTTCCAGGTTGTAGGTAGTGTGCCATCTCTCCAAGATTCATTGTACACCTCAAGGAGAACTCTTCTCGCTCGCTCACCCAGGTGACACAGAGCTCGGTAGGAAATTCCGTCAGGTCCTGGCGCTGATGTGCGGCTACACAAAGCTAATGCTGCCTTAAGTTCGTGGATTGAGAATGGTAGATCCATCCGGTGATCACGTGGTGGCGGACAGTTACTCGAAGGCGATGGAATGTTGGTAGCTGTGAGTTGGCCGGATAATCTGGCGCAGAAATCCTCTGCCACGTCAATCTCCGACCTCTTTTGAGAGAGGGCAAGCGCCTTGAATGGGAATCGCTGTACTGGGAGTGTCCGGAGACCGCGCACCGTTCTCCATAGTTGCGATAAAGGCTTGCGCGGATCTAGCGACTCACAGAAGGCAGTCCAACGTTGCGATTCGAGCTTGTCTAACCGGCGCTGTATCTTCTTTTGCGTGCGCCTGGCGGTCCGTAAATCGTCCATTGTTTTCGTACGTCGGTATCTTCGTTCAGCACGTCGTCGGATTGCTCGAAGTCGTTCTAGTTCCACATCAAATTCGTTCATTTTCGAAAAGCATGTGAGAGTGCGCATAGTGTCTTGCACCGCGCTCTTGATTGCCTCTTCCAAGTCGAAAGATGGATTGGCGTCGCAGTGTTCTTCCATAATAGACTGAAATTTAGGCCAGTCCACTCTTTGGATCGTATCCCGTATTTTGGAAGGGGTCAATCCTCTGATCTTGATGTACGTGGGGATATGGTCGCTTCCGTGCGTCTCTATGTCCGCAAACCACCCTGCACGTCTGACAAGGCTTCGTGAGACGAAAGCCAAGTCAAGACAGCTGCTGTAGGTGGAGCCACGTAAGAAGGTAGGACTTCCATCATTCAGCAGCCAAAGGTCATTACTGGAGGCGAAAGATACCAGAGCTCTGCCTCTTGCGTTGATCATCGGACTTCCCCAGAGTGTATGATGGGCGTTGAAATCTCCTGTGATGACCCAGGGATTGGAGGTTGAGGAAAGGATGTCTTGCAGTCTTTTGTAATCAAATCGACTTGACGGAGAGAGGTAGGCGCCGACAAAAGTAAAGGCCAAATTCTTTTTCCTTACGTTTAGGCATATATATTGATTATTGTCATTAGGTGGTACAGTCTGATGAGTGTAGGTGAGGTCACGGCGAATACACACCAAAACCTTACTGTTTTCATAAACAGTTGACGACATAAATAATTCATATCCAGAAAGCCTGATTGTGTTCGATAAGTTCGCCTCGCAAATGACGATAATGGGAAACATATTGGCGTACACGAAGCGACGGAAATCCGAAAGGCGCGCTCTGAGTCCGCGCGCATTCCACTGAAAAATAGCTGCTTGTCGGACCTCTTCCATAAAAGACCGTGGCTGTGGAGCCATGATCTACTCAAGGGTTGCAAGCACCGGACTCAGAGCGTCCAGTACTTGAAGCGCACTTCTGGCAGACGGTGTGTGCATGTTGCTTAGCAACACGCGAATGGCATTCATTAAAGGCCTAATGAGTGCTATCACTTGCTCATCTGTTTTCCGTGACTCCTCGGATACAGCACCTTGCTGTACTGGGGACGGCTTCTTCTGCGGCTCTTCTGGCGGTCGTGTACGTGGAAGTGGCGGCCATTCCTTTGCGCAGAGAGATCTGGCAGTTTTCTCCCTTCCAACATCGGTGTTCGGAGGGCTGGAAACTTCCGCTGGTGATGTTGCTTGACGAGTTGACTGTTCCGGAAAACTTGATGTTTTCCGTCGTGAAGACCGTCGTGAAGACCTTCGACAGTGACGTCGTCTTCGCCGTACTTTCACAGCAGCCTCTTTGTGGGTAGAGTTGTCTCTCACCATTTGTTTAAGAATGGTGATCTCTTTCTTGATCTGGGGACAGTCTTTAAATTCTAGTGTAGGGGTATGAGCCACTATGATGGCGCACACCCCCAATGGTGGCTGCGCGGCCGCGCCCAAGGGCTGAACTGAGTGATTGCAATGTGCAACGCATAATAACCTCAGTCAGGTAAGCCAGAAACAGACGAGTCAAGAACATTTATTCTTTACCCGCCGTGGTTGCTCAGTGGCTATAGTGTTAGGCTGCTAAGCACGAGGTCGCGTGATCGAATCCCGGCCACGGCGGCTGCATTTCGATGGGGGCGAAATGCGAAAATACCCGTGTACTTTAATTTACGTGCACTTTAAAGAACCCCAGGTGGTCGAAATTCCCGGAGCCCTCCACTACGGCGTGCCCCATAATCAGAAAGTGGTTTTGGCACGTAAAACCCCATAATTAAAAAAAAAAACATTTATTCTTTGAAGGCGTGTTCGTAGCCTATTAAAACACCAAATCACACTGTATTCGCACTGTTCGGTAGCGCGTCTTCTCCTTCAGGTGCCGACCACCGAGTGAGGCCCACAAGTACCGCAGGTATTTCTACCGATAGCCACTTCCTTCTCTGCACGTATTCCCGTTTTTTTATTCTTGTGGCGTCTTTTTAAGGGCATGTTCGTATCAATTCTTGGCTTCTTTGATGGAATGTACCATTTGTGAAATGACATCAGGCGCACGAGATTCCGATATCAAGACCTACATTTGTACAGCGAGGAAATGCGACGAAAATCCGCCGAGCTAGGCCCGTATTTGTCGTAGACTTCCTTGAGCCTACTGCCATCCTTTGCCAGCATGGAGGGGCGATTTGGATTAAGGGTAAATGAATTCGATCCATACAGCATAACCGAGTCGTAGTCGAATGGTGTCAGCAATCGGGCGTCCTCAGGCTCCAGCTTCTGAAATTGTGGCAGGAACTCTGCGAGGCAAAGGAAGAGCGGAAATTTATTGGGCAAGGAAATGCCTGCCGAAGAACGCGGTTTCAAGCTCGCTTGAAAAACTTTTCAAGCATAATAATGAATACACATTTATTTATTCATATATTTTCGTTCTAGCAGCGCCGGGATATCGACGCGAAATACCACGAAACATCCTGATTAGGAAGTGTGCCTCAGTTTCTTTATCCTTTTGTAACCTTCCACCTTGCAAGAAAAAGAAAAGGTTTTCCGTTTCGGCATATGGACGATAGAGGCGAACAGATAAATATACAAGAGATAAGAATAGACATGACGACTGTCATGACTGCCCTGCCAGTCATCCTGTCTGTCCTTACTTCCTGCACGTGTATCGGCTAACGCATGTGCCCTCCCCCCCCCCCCCCCCCCCCCCATGTCGCAAAAAAATATCTCGCACAATAGCGCAACCAGAACTCCTTTCCAAGTTGGGTCTCAGTTCGCTGTGCCCTTCCTCATAATTACCATCCTACTGTGGCGTGAACATTGTTCTTTTAGAACATCAGTCAATGTAAATCATGCAGTATATCTGTGCCTTTTACCCGCTTTACTCGCTGCTTTTCATTTCCTTATTTTCTCCTATTTCCTTTTTAATTTCTCCGCCAATACATTTTTATTGGAATCGGCCCATTATCCATATACCTTCATGGGGAGCCACTGTTTGTTGCCGAAGCAAACATTGTTTTTTTCATAGATGTACTTTACGAGTGACTTCCACAGAGCACTGGCAGTACGAGTTCGGTTCTTTCTTTACTTTTTTTTTTGCATTTGTATAAAAAAAGTTTGGTAATTGCGGCAGGTGACACAGTATAGTATTTATCAATGGTTCTCAGATCGTGGTTTTGGAGTTTCCCGTACGCAAGCGGCCATGAACGCGGCTAGACACACGATATGTTTTCGGCGAAATTAACCAGCACATAAAAGTAGTGTGGAAAGAACCGAAAATAAGAAAATGAAAAAACTTTGAGCGCTTACCGCGAATTCACTAGTCGCGCCTGGAGGGAGGTAGTCTGTTTCACACTTAGGGAAAGACTCGGAGCGCATGAGCTTCTAATCAGTCGGCCGAAGTGAACGGACGTGTCGTCGGCGCACTCCGCAACCACCGAGACTACGCGACCTTCACCGACGGCCCTTGACCGCCCTTGCCCGGGCCGCTTTTGCCGGGAGTCATATGGGAAGCGGCTTTCTCGCCGTTTCCCACCGACCGCCTTTTCTTCCCGGGATCTTCTTGCCGCTCCACGCGCCTCTACAGCTCCGAAGCAGTTCCAACGCGGCTGCCCCTGCCGGGGCCATAGCTGCCTTGGCGTGTTTTCTACACCATGAACCAAGAGCGCCAAGCGACCAGCTCTTCCGAGGCCCATGTTCTAAACGGGCGTGAAATGGGCCTTCGGCCAATTCACCGCTCTGTTTCGATGGAGCATTTATCTACCGCAACATCATTTTTCAACGAGCAGAAGACGCCATCGGCGACGGAGAACGCCGTCGCGCGTTCCTCGACAACAACGAAGACGCCCGAGGTGGATACCGCGGGAGTGGCCGCCGATCCCATCGTCGAAAGTTTTCTCTCCCAACAGCGAGAGGACAATCCGACCGGGGAAAGGATGGAGGCAGATCCTGCCCCGAACATTTACGACGACAAAACTGACGACGATACAGGTGCCTGTTGGAAGACAGTCATACATAAGCGACGCATCCGTCAAACGCGCGCTAAGACGCAACCCTCCGAGAACATCTTGGGCATTCCGGACGCCTCCCAGCCTACCGTACGCAAGCGCAGTCGGAATCAGAACCTGCCTCAACTTCCTTTGCACGATGAAAAGATAATTCTGCGGCCTCACGGAGGACTTTGTCTCGATAAGTGGACGCGCCCAGAACTCGCCAGCGCTCCATGGAGTGCAGCCGGCTTGACCACCAAGGATCATCAGGACATCATATTCCGACTGCGACCTCAGCAGAACTTGGCAATCATCAGCACACCCCAGTCATATGCAGCCGACACATTGTACAAGGTGAGGGAGCTGAACCTTGGTCAGCGGGTCTATCCAATCACAACATATTTTGCGGCCCCAGAGAACTCATGCAAAGGAATTGTTCCTGGTCTTTTGCCCGGTACACCGTCTTCCAAGCTAGTGGATTAGCTTTTGGCTCCTGGAACTCAAATACTTCAAGCACGAATGATGGGTCAAACCAACGTTGCGTTGGTAACATTTCAAAGACTTAAAGTGCCTCTGTACATGCGTTTCTATGGTGCAGAACTCCGCTGCTACCTCCATCGACCCCGCCAACTGGTTTGCAAGATATGTCACAAGCTCGGCCATTGGGATGATTACTGTCCTACACCACACGTGGTCATTTGCGTGACGTGCGGGACTGACAAACCCACCCCGTCACATCCGTGCACTCCACACTGCAGATCCTGTGACGGTACCCACCCTACAGCGGATCCAAACTGCCCGCGGCGTGCTATGCAGACACTGAACAAAGCTTGGGTGCGGGAAGCTCTCGAGAAAGAGCAGTGTGAACTCCAACCTTCCAGCGACCCAACCACTACCACAGATACGGCGGAAACCCGAACGTCGCGCGCCCCAACGAAGGAGACCAGAAAAGTCCGGTCGGAGACCCGTTCGAGATCCCGTCGCAAGTTCCGGACCCGCTCCAAGTCTCGGTCCCGATCCCGCGAGGCATCGGTGCGCGTCCCAAAGAAGCGCCCTCCTTCCCCATCTTCCCAACAACCCTACAAGAAGGCCCTGCAGACCAAAGCCCCAGCCAAGGTGACCCTGGTCCCTTCAGGGGTGCAGCGGATCCCGGAGAAGAAAACAGCAATGGAGGCGCCTCGGGAGGTAGGGCGGGCGGAGGGTCTCCCGCAGCTCGCTCCGCCCCGTAAATTTCTCCCTACCCCTTCCCCTATTACGAATTCGTTATCAAATCCCGATCCTCTAATAGAAACAGCCCGCCTATACGTCGTGACATGGAGGCGCGCTGTGAGCGCCTGTAAAAACAAATGGACGCGCTGGTGGCAAACATGAGTACTAGTATGCAAGCGGCTCTGGACAGGATAGAACGCCAAATGGAGGCTCTTCAAATAGGGATTACGGAGCAAGTGAAATCATGTATAGAGTGCACTTTCGCACGCATGCAAGTTCCTGAGCTTAGCGGTAACAACGAAAGCAGGCTTTCCGACCAAGGCTCTCGGCCGCAACCTTCATATGTGGGCACCCGGCGCCCGCATCCCTATGCAGGACCGCCTGCTTTCTCTTGCGATGATGATGGCGCTGCGTAACGCGGAGAAACTAGTGGTGTGGCAGTGGAATTGTAGGGGATTCCGCCGAAAACGAGGTTCCCTACAGCAGTATATCGCCGCATCCTCGAACCCTCCCGATGTCATCCTCTTGCAGGAAGTCAATTGCACCCCTTCTTTATCCGGCTACAGCACGCTCTCGGGTGTCTCTCCTCTTGTGGGAGCCTTAGTTTCGAAACATGTTACATGTCGCATGCATACCACTAACATTGACATTCCTCACCAAACACTGGAAATAATTACGCAAGGTAAGCGCAGCGAGAGTCTGTTTATACTCAATTAATACAGTTCCCCTCGTTCGCGAACGCACTATTTTCAGCACCCACTAACAGAATTTGGTAGGTTTGGACAGCTTTGTGTGGTGGCCTGCGACTTTAACGCTCCGCATACTGCATGGGGTTACGTTAAATCGCAGGCTAAAGGGACCCACTTATGGAATGTCATCTGTAACAAGAGATACACACTGCTTACTGACCCAGAGCATCCCACTCGGATAGGCAACAGTGTATCTCGTGACACCTGCCCTGACCTCACTTCGTGCGCAATACTCGCCCGGCCCTTTAGAGGAGCACCTTGGTAGTGACCACTACATTGTGGAGACCACCTTGTTATTACGGGGTGCCCGCAGGCCCGAGCGGAATGTATGTATAACGGATTGGGCGAAATTCAGGGAAAGTCGACAGGACCCACCTCAAGGCCAGGGGTATGAACGCTGCCTTGACTCTCTCGCACAAGATCAAGAGGCCACCACGTGCACACTGCGCACCACAGCCGAGACACCAGACATCAACCCGCATTTACTTCATCTTTGGAACGCCCGCAGAGGGTTGACACGACGATGGAAACGACAACGCCTCAACGGCAAACTTAGGAAACGTATAGATCAAATTACACGGGAATCCCAGGAGCGTGCAGATACCCTTACGAGGAATAACTGGCGACGATTTTGCGATCACCTCTCAGGCACATTGAGCACAGCAAAAACGTGGTCGATTCTTCGCTCACTCACAGATCCCACCACAACAAAGGAAAAAACATTTCAACAGCTGCACATCCTAATGCACGAGTACAGGGACAATGTCTCGACACTCCTCAGAGAGCTAGAGAAGCATTTCATACCCACAGGCCCGCCACCGCAGCACCCTGGCTATCCTTATGTAGGCGAGGCGAACGAATTGCTCGATGCAGACATCGCATCCGACGAGGTGCGGGTGGCCCTACAAGACCTACGCCGCAACACGGCACCGGGAGCCGACCACATCCGATTCGCCACTCTTCGTAACCTCAGTGACGCAGACATTAACCACCTCACCCATATATTCAATGATTGCTGGCGCAAGGGCACGCTTCCCCAAACATGGTGACACGCCGATATCACACTGATTTCTAAGCTGGGCAAGCCTGTAAAGGTTGAAAACGTACGGCCTATCTCCCAAACATCCTGCAATGGTAAGCTCTTGGAGCATGTACTCTTGCAGCGTCTGCAGCCCTTCCTCGAAGAAAAATCATTCTTTTCTCATTCTCAATTCGGATATCGAGCTCATCTGTCTGATAAAGATGTGCTTTTACAATTGCGCGAGGAAGTCATAGGACCTCCGTCATGCGCCCAAACGAGAGAACTCATCGCCTTAGACCTAAAAGGGCATTCGATAATGTTGAACATGACCTCATACTTCGCAATGTTGCACATTCGCACTGTGGAATTCGTATGTACAACTATATCAGCACATTTCTTCGAGGAATGGGACCACATCAATCCGGTACGATTCGCCTTGTAGGACGTGGGACAACCCAGGGCTCTGTTCTTTCCCCTACTCTATTCAATATTGCGCTCGCAGGGCTCCCCTGGCTACTCGACCAGACCCCTGTTGTCGCCCACGCAATCTATGCGGACAACATTACTATCTGGTCGACACGGGATTCCGACCGAGCAATCCAGGACCGACTGCAGCAAGCAGTCGACACAGTTTCCAAGTACACGAGGGAATGCGGCTTAAGATGTGCTCCGCAAAAGTCGGAGCTCATAATCATTCGCCCCCGCAGCCGCTCCTCTACTCCCCCTATCACTGTGCACGTGCATGGCATACCCATACCACAGGTTAATCGTGCTCGCATCCTCGGCCTACACGTCCAAGCGGATGGCAGGTCTAACTATACTGTTGCCCTTCTATCCAGACAGATTGAGCAAATTCTGGCCATGATCCGGAGGGGATTCAACAGGCGCTAGGGCCTTCGAGAAGATGACCTGCTGCGCTTGGTGGAGGCATGCGTGATCAGCCGGCTTACATACCATCTCTCATTTCAGCGGTTCACCCAAGCGCAACTTCGCATAGACGCAATGATTCGAAAAGCGACGAAGCTGACCCATGGCCTCCCGAACTATACTTCCACACGCCGTCTCCTTAACTTAGGGACACATAACACACTAGGCGAGCTGCTAGAGGCACATTGGGTCAGCCAGTGCCAGCGCCTCCTACTCACTCCTACTGGCCGCCATCTTCTCACACGGCTAGGATACTCTGTCCCACCCCTTGAGTCTGAAACCCATCCAACGATCTTGTCGTCAGCGATACGCCAAGCAATAAGTATTCATTCTTGGCCACGTAATATGCATCCCGAGCATGACAAAGGGCGGCGCAAACCCCGTGTACGATACATTGGCCGCATGCTTGCAAACATGCCGGAAACACATACTTTATACACGGACACATCACGCACTCAAGAGGGCTATACCTCGGTAGTTTTGGATGGCTCCGAATCCCTGAGAGACCCTGCTGCAATACGCGCAACAAATGCCGCCTACGGAGAAATTCTCGGTGTTGCTCTTGCAATTCGATACGCCATCCGTGTTCCTGAGGAAGTGTATATATCGACGGACTCGCAACAGGCATGCCGGGCGTTCCTATCAGGACATGGCATCCCGAGAGCGGCGCACCACATTCTCAAACAGATCCCGCAAAATACACCAACCACACCTCCCCGCAACCACTTACTCTGGACCCCTGGTCATACCTCGCTGCCGCGTAACGAACGCGCTCATGCGGTTGCCCGAGAAATTTCCCTCCGGGCGACTCGGTGTGGCGAGGCGACTAGTTCAGATTGGGGGATCCCTTGCTCGATTACAAAGACATACTCCGTCATTATAAACGCATTCGTCGCACCCACGCCGCACCACCGCCGTCCTTCTCGCGGAAGGAAGCAGTGGCATTACGCCAGTTACAAACCGCAACTTTTCCAAATCTTGTCTCTCTCAATAAATTCTACCCACACTGTTATGCAGATTGTTGCCCTGGCTGTGGCAGCTCGCCCACAATCTTCCACGTCACGATTGAGTGCACTGCAAACCTCTTTCCTCCCTTGCCAACTCTCCTTTACCCCCTACGCAACGAAGAGCTGTGGGACGATGCCCTCCGCGACGGACCTCCCGAGGTCCTCCGAGCTGTGATACAACGGGCTCGAAACATCGCCGGAATCATCTTAGGGACCCTGGACTGAGGGTTCCTCCCACACTGCTCTCGCCATTCAAATATTATTAATAAAGATGTTTTACTCTCTCTCTCTCTCTCGGAGTGCATTGCATCGGCGATGCGGCGAGCGCTGTAGTCGGGCGGCGGAAGCAGCTCGCGCAGGCGCAGATGCTAGAGGCGCGGAGTGGTGAGCTACGTCGTCTGCTACGGCGGCGCGCGCTGGCCGCATTGTCGGGTAGAGTGCTACTGTCGGCGGCAGTGCGCGTATCTCATTTTTACTGCGGAACTGAGCCGATATTCCTTAATAAGCGTTGTGCGACGCCAAACTCTGAGCTTTCATTGGCCAAATTGGGGTTCTACAAACTTCTTTTGACGGCATGCTTCTTTCGAAAGGCCGGGGTACATAGTGCGTGCACGTATATTTCTTCGCTGTGTGTGTCACCGTAATAGGCAGCGGCAAGAAAGGGACACGGAACTGTGCGCGCAACGTGCTCGGTCTTTATTTGACGTGAAAGGAAAACAAAGTGCTCAATATAATGGCTATGCGAGTCGAACACGATGAAACAAACGGATACGAAATAAAGGGAGGCGTTTCTTCTCGATAATAGTTCATTACAATAGTTCATTCACGCGTCACGCTCCGAACATCACTGAGTATCTCGTCATGTCCCCAGCGGCAGCGGGGACGTGACATGAGCCTTCAGTGTTATATCTAACACTGAAGGCTGTACAGGCTCTAGGAACACTTCCGCCACACCATCGTTGAAACTGGCAAACGACATTGCACAATGCCTCACTTTCACTTTTGAATATCCTCAAGGAGCACTGCGAAGAACAAATCGAAACTTTTAGCCCCAGACTTCGGCACATAACCCTCACACCAGATGAGAAGAGGGATTTATAACATTACGACGAAAAACAGCCTAGAAAATTGGTTCAAAAACAAAAGAAAAAAGCAAACTTTAATAAAAAAAAACAACCTTCCAGCTAAACAGCCACCACACGCCAACAAGAGGGATCGAGTTCAGAAGTACCAGACGTGAAGGAAACTTCCACAAAACTTAACCACTCCAATGTTATAGACATTTCAAAAACATTAAGTAAAAAAGAAATAGACGTACTCAGCAAGGGCCTAAACTTTTGTCCCACGAACAACACAATAAATGAATTCGAGCTTCACAAGGACCTTTCAGAATTCTCCCGCCGAATGCGTATCCGACACTTCTTCGCAGACACACCAGACACCGGGACGACACCACTTAGAGCCCAATCCACTTGGACTCCCGAACCAGAACAAGCCATAGAACTTGACATATACCTTAAAACTGTCACTAAAGAAATTATAAGCCAATCCAAAACATCTAAGCGACCTAAAAACATAACTGCGTCGGAGAGTCATATCATTTCAAATCTTAATTGCCGGAATGACATTGTTATTAAGGAAGCAGATAAAGGTGGAAGTATAGTTATTTGGCCAGTAGAAAAATACAAGCGCGAGGCTTACACACAACTAAACAACCCAAAGCATTACCGCAAACTAGATAACGATCCGACATTGTCCTACACAGTGACAATTACCAACAGGCTGAAATCACTTTTGGCTGATGAATTAATAACACCGTCAGAATACAAATTTCTTAAACCAAGCAACAAAACTGCCGGGCGTTTTTACCTCCTTCCAGAAATTCATAAAATTCCGTGCGCTGAAACATACACTGCTATTATCCCAGGCCGTCCGATACTATCAAACAACAACACTCTGACAGAGAGCACCTCCACATTCCTTAACCACTACCTTGGTGACTTGCCAAAAGCACTTCCGTCCTTTATACAAGATACGCCCCACCTGCTGAGAATTATAGAGGACATTAATACTTAAAGCACACTACCCCACAACACAATTCTCGCAACACTACACGTAACGGCGCTGTACACCAACATTCCATTCCCTGATGGCTTGTTTTCGATAAAACAAACGCTCTCTAAACACAATGCACAACACTCTACTGAAGTCTACTTGTCTCTCCTTGAATTAGTTCTAACACATAACTACTTGGAATTTGAGGAGAGTTACTACCTACAGATACATGGTACAAGCATGGGTACGCCTTTTGCACCAACCTACGCGAACATATTTATGGGGATTCTAGAAACAGATTTCCTAGCGCGCTGCACTGCCAAGCCCCACACATACCTACGATACATAGACGACATACTCATAATATGGGAACATGGTCAAGACAGTCTAGATAAATATGTAGCATTTCTAAACTATGTTCACTGAACAATAAAATTCACATCAGAATCCTCAACTGAGCGCATAAACTTTATGTACACAACAATATACATTGACAATGGGGAGCTAAAGACAACGCTGTATAAGAAACCTTTCGACAAACAACAGCACCTAGAGTATACCAGCCACCATCCCAGACATTGCAAACAAGGCATCTTTAAAGACCAAGCCACACGACTACGTCACATTTGCGTTGAAAACCAAGACTACATAGATAGACTAGATCACCTTAAAGAAATCCTATGAGACAGGAACCACCCAAACAGTGACCTTAATTACAGCCTACATCGCCGGAACCAAACTTGATCGAGCCGAGGTCCTCAAGGCCCGCCCGAGGATCACAAGAACAACAACGCCTCTTCTTACTACTAAATTCTCAAACGCACTCCCAATCGTGAATAACATCCCCAGTAAATACTACCGAATTCTCACCAGCAACTAGAAACTTAGTAAGATCTTTCCCGACCCTCCCAGAGTAGCCTACAGACGCAACACTAATTTTAAAGATGTTCTTGTACACGCCAAAATAAAGGCAATGAGGAAGCTGGGAACCAAAACCTGTGGCCGCCCCAGGTGCTCTACATGCAAACATATTCAATCTACTACTACAGTAAAAGGTACAGCGTCGGATTACGCACACAAGGTAACTTCGGCTTTCACCTGCACATCAAGCAACGTAGTTTACTGTCTAGAATGCGCCGCTTGTAGCAAACAATATATAGGTGAAACTGGACCACAAATTCGTACAAGACCCAACGGTCACCGCGCTGACACAAAATACAATTTAGCCAAAGCAGTAGCCAGCCACTTTAATGAACGTGGTCTTATATTTGACAAAGTAAGGCTCTATATACTACAAACAAATTTCCGTTCCCCTCGAGAAAGGAAGTATACGGAATCATACTTCATACACAAGTTTAATTGCCTACACCCGACGGGAATTAATATGGAATGCGCCAACTTAAAATCTTTAAAAGCGGTAACTTAAATCTGAAATTCTCATATCCTCAACCAGGACACAAAACACATTATGCCACCAGCTAATTTTAATTCTTAACCTCACCTACTCTTCCATTTGGAAAAATTTTTTCCTGCCTACTACTCGATTTAACATACGCCTACATCAACTGTACGAACCCTTTCTCCCATGTACATTTGCCCCCGCCCGCTTCCTGCTGTTTGTTATTCCGGTTTTGGTTCCCCCCCTCTCTCTTCCCTTTTTTCTTCATGTATTTTTTGAAACCCCCTCACCAACACATTCCAAAGTCAATATGCTTTTTTCGGCGCCTCAACCTACGGTATCGCCATTTCTGGATGCCACCGTAACGACACCTACGCTGAGCGACTGAGGCAATGCCCCTTGAAAGACCATGCCGCTGCCTTTCAGTCACCCCATACATTGCACCGCAGACTCCTCGTCGCCATCTTGACTACTTCAAAATTACTCGATGTATTGCTGCTATGCTACTCAATCACTCTTTCAACTCATGTTTTTTTTTTTTTTTTTTTTGTGTTACTCGCGATCTGACCACATGACCGTCTCTTCTAATGCCACAAGAACATGCCGCCAACGATACCCCTAAATGCTTCCTAACCTCCCGCATCCCCAACGCGCTGCCAGGCCCCCCGTCTTTCTTAAAAATTGTTTTCCTCTTTCTTGTTCTTTCTCCCTCCCTTTTGGTCTTGGTGTCGCCCTGGCTTCCCCCCCTTTTTTGTCTTTCTTTCTGTGTTTTTTCTCTGTCCTTTCTTTCTTTTCTTTTGTCGCCGCGCTCCCACTCTTCGGCTCTTGTCCCCCCTTCTTGCGAACGAAGCTCACACACGTTGCACGACAGCGCTCGTTTCCTCTGAAGTCTCTCCCTTTAAAACAAGCCGCGAGCGACAACACCTGCACATAACGTCACTGCACTAACCGTTTAAAACTAACATGCCGAGTATGGCGAGGCCGCCTTTGACGAAGATAGGTCCTCCTATCGAAACGTTGGCCAGCCTTTCTGAGGCACCTTATCCCTGTTCACAAACTTTATACAACTGGCTGAGATCAGTTGGACATTGTTTGTAGACTTCGCGCGGGAAACTTATTCACGTCCCTTTTGCCGTCGAACTTACAATACATGCAATTTAGCAGTTGCGCATATATGCTCGCTATCTACAGGAGCACACAAAAAGGGGGGCATCTAAGCACATATCGGCAGCGCGTTTTGGATATTGCTGCATAGCGGTTTGCATCAGAGAGCAAAGGGTATAGACGATATCCTAATTCACATTAAGAGAAAAAAATGGAGCTGGACAGGTCTTTCAATGCGCTGGTTAGATAACCGTTGGACAACTAGCGTTAGGAATGGGTACCAAGAGAAGGGAAACGCAGTCGAGGACGGTAGAAGACAAGGTGGAGCGATGAAATCACGAAATCCGTGGGCGCTAGTTGGAATCGGTTGGCGCAGGACAGGGGTAATTGGAGATCGCAGGGAGAGGCCTTCGTCCTGCAGTGGACATAAAACAGGCTGATGATGATGATGATGATGTACCTAAGGACGAGGTGCTGAGTCAGAAGTACGCAGCACAAGCTCCGGAAATCATCCGCCAATTTCTTCACGCAACGAAGCTTTGAGATGATCAAGGGAATTCTCGTTAAAGAATGCTAATGATTCAAGATCAGGACATTGAGACCACCAAGAAATGTTTATTATTCCTCTCTTATCTCTCTATCTGGTACTGTACTAGCCGCTAATGGAAATAAAGGATGCAAGAACACTAGCTTTGCTGTATTCCACTCCATAGAATTATGCGCACGCGTGGAAGTAATTCGTCCAATAAATCATTTTATGCTGTAACTCTACGTTTTCTTATAATACGAAGGTGATAAGGGCCTAATATCGAGTGTGACTCAAGTTCCTTACACCCCATCATAAGGGCGCACGATCGCTCTCACCTATAAGCAATAAGTGGTTCTGCCAAAACATTAAAGCACAGGCAAGGTTCTCCGTACGCTCTTTTGCATTGTAATCAGACCAGAAATCAGGAGGTGTTGCGCGCCACGAAATCTGCGCAGCCAATCTCCTACGCATTTTCGTTTTTTTTTTTATATTTAAGGTACAGAAAAGCTATTCCGGTCTTCACTTGACTCTTTAGTATATTATAATGCCAACATCTGTAGGGGATCTTCCTGTCGCCATACATACGGCTATCAGTTTCAATAGGACCGTACGAAGGGCTTGGTAGTCCATACTAAAAACTATTGACAGCGCTTGTCCGTGTATCTTTTCTGTGTCGTTCGTCTCGCTTTGCGCTGTCAGTAGTTTTCAGCAGTGCTATTCGTGTATCCTTAATTTACTCACACGTTCTCCTGCCTAGCCAACTACACAATTTCCTCAGTAAAAGCAGCACGTTCACTGTACCAAACATGCAAGCCTTGTTTGCCTTTCAAAGTTTCTGCGGTTCCATTTTGAGGGAGAAGCTATAGTGTTTCCCCAGTCCAGCCTCTATCAAACCTTTTCTATTCAGTTACCTCACAGACCCCTGAAGGAGCATTGCGTTAGAGGAGGATGTGCGGGAATTGTAAAAGAAGTTCAAGGCAACTATACTATGTTAGTGGGTACCGATGAAAGAGCAAGTCTCTAAGATACATAAATAATGCAATACAGAAAACAGAAAGACGCTACAAAGTAAAAAACGGCCGTGGCTTAGCTTGGTTAAGCTTGGTGATTGCGAAGCAATAGTGTCTCCGTAGCTCGCCGTCTCCCGTAGCTACGGAGTCTACCGTCTCCGTAGCTCGCTGATGCTTCCTCTTTGCATTCTGCCGAGCTGCCTTGTTCGTAGGCACCATCGTAACATCTGGCTGTATGAATGCCTTGGCGAGAGGAGCGGAGCTGTTTTATACAGCTGGTGTAACGTCACTCAAGCAATAAAAAGAAAGGACTAAAAGGAGGAGGAAGAAATAAAGAATGAATGCAGGGGTGTTACACAGAAAGGCATTTCGTTGGCCACCCTACTCTGGGAGACGGGAGAGAGGGAATAGAATGATTAGATAGAGGGAGGGGAGATGAAGGAAAGCTGCGGTGAGCTCGTTCACGCACACGGAGGGCCTAATTGCGTCAAAGGCCTTCACATAGGCCAGTCGCCATCAAGAAAGACAAAAGTGCCTTCACAGCTTTGTCGACCGACGAGCGATGGGGATGGTCTTTAAGCAGGACCCGCAGAGGCAACGGCCGATCGTCCAATCGTCGCAATGCGATAGATAATGTTTGTCTTTCCGACTGATATCGATGACATTGGCACTGTAAATGTTCGATGTTCTCGTCGACGCCGCAGACGTCGCATGCAGCACTGTCGCTCAGTCCAATGAAAGTAGTTTCCGCCTTCGTGAAAGCCACTCCCAGCCACAGCTGGCATCGAAGCGATGCCTCACGTCTGTGAAGCCCGCGTGAAGGTTGGAGCTGGAGCGGAGGGTTCAGTTCGTGCAACATTTTGCGCCTTATAGTAGAGCTCATGTGCCAGGTGACGAACCTGCCTTGCAGCGTCTGTCCTAGAAAGACGAATGCGAATGCTGTGTTATTTTTGATGTGATTCTCGGTCAGCTTTGTCTACTTCATCATTTCCACTGATTCCGTATTGGCCAGGTAGCCACTGGAAAAGAATTTCGTGGAATTTGTGTTTTACATCATGGTGATGTTTGACAATTGAGTATGTTAGCTGTTCGTGAGCTCCCCGTCGGAGAACTGACTGCATGCTGTGTAAAGCCAGGCTCGAGCCGAAAAACAAGGCCCACGTACCAGGACTCTCTATGTCAACAAATCGAAGCGCACTGCGCAGAGCCGTGAGTTCTGCATCTGTGGACGTCGTAATATGTGACGCATTGAATCGCGCCGTTTTTTTTTTCCTCGCCGGCATAACCACAGCACCGCCACCACTGGTCAATGTAGTCGAGCCGTCAGCATAGATGTGTACATGACTACTGTATCTCTCGAACAACAGGAGTAAGCTCATTTTTTTAGTGCGTACGGTGATAGACGTGCCTTTTTCTGAAGTGCTGGAATTGTGAGGTGTATTTCAGTATGGCACAAACACCATGGAGGAGAAGCCAGACTGGCCGCAGTTGTGTACCCCGATGTAAGCGAGGTACGATAGGCACTGACAGTTGTGCTAAATGACATGCGGGGTCTTTCCACGGTGAGTTCTGCGAGGTGATGGCAAGGGGTGCGAATAATGGACCTGATATGTGCTCGCATTGTCTCGACGGCAATGTGCGTCGTGATTGAATAATCTTGAGCAATGACAATAGTTTCAGCCGTTCACGAACTGCGTGATAATCCAAGGCATATCCTCAGAGCTTGGACTCGGAATTGTACGTAAATAGGTTTTGCGGGCGTTGGATATAACAGGTAGGCTGTACCGGAAGAACCCGACAAACAACACCCTATACAGCTGTAGCATGGATTGTGTGGTCACCCCCAGTTCTTTCCCGCAAGGAACCTGAACAGATGACAAATAGCGATCAATACCTTTTTAACATGGTTCACGTGAGGAGTCCAGTCAATCACAACCCCAAGAACCTGTGACTTCTGCTGGACGATATCACTTGTGCAGTGATTCATATGACGTATGCAGACATTGGCTTCCGCGTAGACGCCACCACTGCGCATTTTCCCCCCATCAATTCCAGTCCTTGTTTGCGTAGGAAGCATGATGTCGATAAGGCCATCTTCTAAAGCCGAGCGCGAAGCTGAAGACGCGTCATTGCCAACGTCCAGAAACAGATGTCATCAGCATAGAGAGTTGAACGGTGTTTGACGGGTCCTCGAGCAGTCCAATAAGGGCTAGATAAGAAAGCGTTGGGCTTAGTAGTCGGCCCTGCGGGACTCCGCGACCGCTGTAATATTGGGGTATCGGGCCATCCGCAGTGAGCACATGGAATGATCGCATCTGTATGTAGCTACCAAGCCAGAGATATATCTTGCCACCAAGTCCTATTGATTCTAACGCTTTAAGAATGGCTTTCTGGGCAACATTATCTCAAGCCCCTTTAATGTCTAGAAACAAAGCGGCAGACAAGCGTGTACAGGCCTTCTGGTATTCGACGCATGTTACCAAGTCGACAACGTTGTCTATAGATGAATGGTCACGCTTGAATACTGTCAACGTGTCTCCATAAATTTCATAGTTCTGTGGTTACTGCTCCAGAAGCGCATGAACCGTCCGTTCCAGTACTTTTCCTACACGACTAGCAAGCGCGATCGGAAGGTATGACGCATTGGCCAAAGGCGACTTGCCAGCTTTGAGCAGCGGAATCAGGCGACATGACTTCATCCCTTGGGAACTGTGCCATTCGACCACCAGTCGTTTAATTTCCTTTCAAGCTCTTTCACCAAGGTTACACTGAGCGCGGTATGTAATGCCATCTAGCCCTGGCGCTGAGGAACACCCGCATAAAGCAAGCGCAGCCTCTAGCTCGTCCCGAGAAAAAGGGCACTCCATGCGGGGATTACGTTAGAATGGCAAGTGCTCGGGAGCCTGCGTTGCAGCGGAGCTTGCTTCACCGGCAACCCACCTACAGAAGGATTCTGCGAATTGAATGTATTTGCATTGTAAGTAAAGAGCCGGCGAATTAAATGGGTTGCGCGGTTCAGGTGTTGCACGGAGGCCGCGAACACCTATCCATATAAGAGACAAAGGCTTTCGGGGATCCAGACACTCATAGAAAGGCATCCGTCGTTGTGAAGCCAGCATCTTCACACGACACTGTATTTTCTTCTGTGTGCGTCTGGCCAATCTCAAATCATGACTGGACTTTTTGCGCCTATATCTTCGTTCCGCCCGGCGTCGAATTGCCGGAAGTTTCTCTAACACCATGTCGAATTCGCTGCGCGCGGCGTTTCTCAATATCGCACGTATGGCAACCGGTAAAGCATCCTTTATTGCGTCCCCTAGGCTTGATGCCATGTCCTCTCGACAGTAGTCTTCCAGGATCGATTCAAATTTCGGCCAGCCAATGCCTTGGATGGCTCCAGAGACCTTGGAGCAAGTCCGCCCCTCGATTGTGAGATAAGTTGGGACTTGCTCACATCCCCGCGTTTCCAAGTCCAGGAACCATTGAACCCTTCCACTGAACGAACGTGAAAGAAAGCTAAGGTGGAGCCAGCTACTATGCCCGATTCGTCGCAGATAGGTTGGGGCTTACATCATTTAGCAAACAACGTTGTTGGTCAGAACGAATGGACACCAATCTTCTGCCTCTCGAATTAACCTTGGAGCTTCCCCAGAGATAGTGGTGGACATTGAAATCTTCAGTGATCACCCACGGCTGTGTAGTCGTCGAAATTTAACGTACACGCTCGAAGTTTAGACAACTTGATGGTGAAAAATTGGCTCCCAGAGTTTTAAAGTGACCTTGATCTTGTTCACAGTCAAGCACACGTACTGGTCTTCATTGTCAAGTTGCCCTGGGTATCGAACATATGTCAAGTCACGCCGTATGAAAACAATAATCTTGCTGCATTACGCATGAGTGGACGACATAATGCACTTATACCCGGACAATCTCAGGGGAGATGGCAGGTTTGTCTCACAAAGGACAATAATGGGAACGCTATTCACGAATACAAACGGTCGAAAGTGGGACATACGCGACCTAAGTCCCCCGGCGTTGCATTGAAGCACAGAGGCATTCTGCACCTCCTCTCGAAACGATGGCATCTGGCGAGCCATTGCTTTACCCTAAAGCCACAAGCACTGGACCCAGGGTGTCCAGCCCCTGCTGGCTCTGCGCCGATGGGGCTTCCTTGTTGCTTAGTAGAGCACGCATAGCATTCATCATTGACCGCAACAATATTGTCACATGGTGGTGACGTTGAAAAACACAATAGCAATACTGTGAAAGACAAAACGAACTTTTATTGGGCGAACCTGTGCCCACAAAAACTGGCTACACTTATAGCACAACGATAGCAGCGAGCATGGTCGGCGATCGTCGAAAATCTGATCAGCGGGTCAAGCGCGTCGGCTTTTATACAGCATTCGTCGAACGTTCCAGGCTAATCGTTGGGACCCGCGTGCATTCCACAAAGCTCTACACCATTCGCGTCACGCGATGAAACAGCCGGATAGAAGCATCAATAACTTTCCAGAAACTTCGGATACATGCAGGCGCGTCCCGCGCTGTGCGACAACATTTGTTAGGCGGGGAAACGTGGTCGCCCGATAAAGATAAGTACTCGTGTCAATATTAGCAGCTGGTGATCACCAGGTGTTGCATCAGCGATTTGTGTGGGTGGCGAAAGCGGCGGTACTCGAGGCGTCTCCGTGGCAGGTTGAGCGCTTTGAAGTTCGGGCCCGCTCTGCAGGATTATCGAGCCTTCCCACTTTCTTCGTTATCGCACGGTGGCGCTCCACGCTGGTGCAGCAGCCGCCTTAGCCAAAGACGGCGTGTTGCTTCTTGCGGCGTGTCATTGCGCTCTTTGATGACGATACCGTCGCCGCCTAAGTGTCGCGACAGCCTCGCTTTGTGTCGAGTGGTTCCGAACCATGCGCTTTAGAACTGCCAATTTCTTCCGGACCCGTGGGCGGTCCTTCGACGAGGCTTCGTGGGAACCACGGCCATTAGCACACTTCAGAAAAGTCGCGTAGCAGACGTCTTCTTAATGGGATTCAGCGCAACGAGGGCGCAGAGCATTGTTCGCACAGACGTTCTTTACATGGCCAAGCTTGAAGCACTTGTGGCATTGCAGGGGCTTCGGTATGTAAAGTCGGACTGGATGGTGGATACGGCGAAATTTGACGTGACACGGAAGGCAGTCTCCTTCAAACGCAAGCTTAAAGCAGCGTGTTTCCTTGTCCGGTGAGATGCGTGATGACAGTGCCTTCTGTTGTTGGCTTTATTAATATTGCTACGGCACAATATGCGCGATCACGAAAGGCCAGCAGTGTGAAGACGACGACGACGATTAGAAGCTAGCGCGGGCTGTTGCCTCTTGGCCAAGCGCAGCGTATTTTCCTTGTAAATATATTTGTACATAGCTTTTCGCCTGCGTCTTCCTACGTAACATATCTGGTGGAGGTGGACGTTCCCTGTACCTCGTCACGGAGCTTCGCAGTGGACGGTACGTCGAGCCTTCCTTCATGGCTCCCGGCGACGACAACCCGACTCCGCCGGCTCCGACACCTGCTGCCACTTCGACGACCTACATCACTCTCCCCGCTCCCCGTGATCCTGGCGTATTCTCGGGCCAAGATGGGGAAGACGTCGATGACTGGATCAGCCTGTATGAACACGTCAGCCGCAATAACCGGTGGGACCCTACTATTATGCTCGCCAACGTGGTCTTTTACCTCGGTGGCACACCTCGAGTTTGGTATCGCACGCACGAAGATGAGCTCACCAGTTGGGATTCACTTAAGACACAGCTTCGAGACTTGTTCGGCAACCCCTACGGTCAACAACTTGCCGCGCAGAAGGCGCTTTCCGGCCGTGTGCAGACGTCAACAGAGCCCTATGTCACGTACATTCAGGACGTCTTGGCTCTGTGCCGCAAAGTTGACACCCACATGACTGAGTCAGACAAGGTTTCCCACATCCTCAAAGGCATTGCCGATGACGCCTTCAACTTGCTCGTTTGCAACAACGTAGCGACGGTGGATGCTGTTATAAGAGAGTGCCGCCGCCTGGAACTCGCCAAAAGCCGACGTATTGACCAGCAGTTTGCCCGTCTGCCCAACACCCCAGCGACATCTTCCTGTGCCGACGCTCCTCGTCCCAACAACACTGCCGATGTTACCAGGATCGTCCGGCGTGAGATCGAGGCCGCCTATCCGGCTGCCTTCGACTCCAGTCCCACCAACACATCTGCAGTCACGGTCTCACTGATCCAGGCAGTTGTCCGCCAGGAGTTTGAAAACATGGGTCTTCACACCATCTGCTCGGCCCATCGCCCTAATACCCGCCCGGCTTCTTCGATTTCGCCCCGTCCCGCATCTTCTTACCCACCACGTTTCCGCAACCCATCTGAATGGCGCACTGCTGACGACAAGCCTATTTGTTTCCACTGCCATCGAATCGGGCACATTTCTCGGCACTGTCGTAGTCGCTGGAGTTCCCCGAGCCGGCCTACTTATACTGCCTACTCTCGCCCCTCAGGTGGCCCTTCTCGTCCCTATGCCGCACGCTCCGATAATGCCGCCACTGATTCTCCTGCAACGAACCGCCCCTATTCTCGTTCGCCTTCGCCCCAACGACGACAATCTCGCTCTCCCCAGCCCCGTCGCGCCTATTCGCCGACTCCCTTCGGACGCCGCTCCCAGCCGGAAAACTAGACGATGCAGCGCCTCGAGGTGACGCTGCATTGCTCCCTACGCCGCCAAATCCTCTACTGACTTTGCCCACTCATCTGAACCTTCTTGACGTGCAAGTCGACGGTGTTTCTGTGTCTGCTCTCATAGACACTGGGGCGCATTTGTCCGTAATGAGCGCTGACCTTCGTAACCGGCTCAAGAAAATTATCACGCCCGCCACGACGCCTGTTGTCCGTGTCGCCGATGGCGGAACAGCCCCCGTAATTGGTATGTGTACCGCCCGCGTCTCCTTCGCCGATCGCTCAACAATCGTGCTATTCACAGTCATCGCCCACTGTCCCCACGACATCATCCTCGGCTTAGACTTCCTTTCCGCACATTCTGCTCTCATCGATTGTTCCGCCAGTACTCTCCGCCTTGACCTGCCTGTTCTGGATCCTGCTGAACCACACCCCAGTCGCCTCAGTTCCGCCGACTTCGTTCGCTTGCCACCTTCGGCACTGACCTACGTTGAGCTAGTGTCATCCCCACCAGTCCCCGACGGTCACTACATCGCGGCTCCTATGCAAGACGTCCTCCTTACACATGGGATCACAGTACCCCATACAGTTTTATCTATTACGGCGAATTGCGTCTGCCTGCCAGTGGTCAACTTTGGCTTGACGACACAAGTGCTGCCACGTGGGATGTCTTTGGCCCAGCTTTGTTCATTCGAGGATCACTCAGTAGCATCCATTGCAGTAGACGACACTTCATCCGATACTCCTCTACCATCGCAGTCGGCAAATTGTACCATCGCTGACTTACGGAAAATGATTGCCCCCGACTTGCCCTCCGAGCACGCTCGTGAACTCTACCGCGTTCTGTTTTCCTACCACGATATTTTTGACTTTAACGATCGTCCTTTAGCCCAAACTACAGCTGTCAAACATCGCATTAATACCGGCGATGCCCCTCCTATTCATCGCCGCCCGTATCGAGTGTCACCAGCTGAGCGTCAAGTTATTCACGCAGAAGTTCGCAAAATGCTTGCCAAGAACATTATTGAACCATCATATAGTCCATGGGCGTCACCTGTAGTACTGGTCAAAAAGAAGGATGGCTCATGGCGCTTTTGCGTGGATTATCGGCACCTTAACAGGGTTACCAAAAAGGACGTGTATCCCCTACCTCGGATTGATGACGCCCTTGACTGCCTCCACGGTGCTCGCTATTTCTCTTCTATTGACCTTCGCTCCGGCTACTGGCAGATTGCCGTGGACGATCTCGACCGCGAGAAGACTGCTTTTGTCACACCCGACGGTCTTTATCAATTCAAAGTGATGCCGTTCGGTCTATGTAACGCCCCTGCCACTTTTGAACGCATGATGGACTCCCTTCTTCACGGTTTCAAGTGGTCCACGTGCCTGTGCTACTTGGACGACGTTATCGTATTCTCCCCAACGTTCGCTACGCACCTCGAGCGCCTCTCAGCAGTCCTGGACGTTTTTCGGCGAGCCGGTCTGCAACTCAACGCATCGAAGTGCCAATTCGGCCGTCGCCAGATTACCGTCCTTGGACATCTCGTTGACGCGAACGGAGTGCAACCGGACCCAGGCAAGATCCATGCTGTTACGCACTTCCCTGTTCCGAAGTGTGTCAAGGATGTGCGCAGCTTCATCGGCCTTTGTTCGTACTTCCGCCGTTTCGTGAGAAATTTCGCCGCCATAGCACGACCACTAACCGACCTTTTGAAAAAAGACGCTCCTTTCCAGTGGGGCGATAACGAGGCCTCTGCATTCTCTCATCTAATCGACATTCTCACAACGCCTCCCGTTTTGGCCCATTTCGATCCTTCTGCGCCTACCGAAGTCCGTACTGATGCCAGCGGTCACGGAATTGGAGCAGTACTGGCACAACGCCAGCGTGGCCACGACCGTGTTATCGCTTACGCCAGCAGGCTCCTCTCACCCGCGGAGCGCAACTATTCCATCACTGAGCGTGAGTGTCTGGCCCTAGTTTGGGCGGTTGCGAAATTCCGCCCATACTTATATGGCCGATCCTTTTCCGTTGTCACA
The DNA here is from genome assembly GCF_023375885.2 of Dermacentor andersoni. Lineage (NCBI taxonomy): Eukaryota > Metazoa > Arthropoda > Arachnida > Ixodida > Ixodidae > Dermacentor > Dermacentor andersoni. The sequence goes on from NC_092819.1 coordinate 105,796,461, forward strand.
GACCATCACGCGCTTTGCTGGTTATGCTCACTGAAAGATCCTACAGGAAGACTTGGTCGCTGGGCCTTACGCCTCCAAGAATATTCGTATACTGTCACCTATAAATCTGGCCGACTACACAAGGACGCTGACTGCCTGTCTCGCTACCCGGTCGACGAGCCTGACGACGCCGACAGTAGTAGCCCCAACGGCATTTTCTCTGTCTCTGCCTTCGGTAACATCGCCGATGAGCAGTACCGAGACCTATCGCTGCGAGCACTTATCGAGCGTCTGCGCTCTACACCTACCGACGCATCCGTTCGCCGATATGTCCTCCAGGGTGGCATTCTGTATCGAAGGAACTTCCTCCCTGACGGCTCTGACCTTCTTCTTGTCGTGCCAAAACAGCTACGACAGACTGTGCTCTTTGAGATGCATGACGCACCCACTTCAGGACATCTTGGGGTAACCCGCACGTACGACCGCGTCCGCCGCCGCTTCTATTGGCCTGGTCTCGCTCGCTCCGTTCGACGCTATGTTGCTGCCTGTGATCCCTGCCAGCGTCGGAAGACACCTCAGGTGCTACCTGCCGGTCATCTCCAGCCGATCACCGTCCCTGTGGAACCGTTCTTTCGTGTTGGATTAGACCTGCTCGGTCCCTTTCCCACGTCATCTTCTGGGAACAAATGGGTAGCCGTCGCGACTGATTACGCCACCCGATACGCTATCACTCGGGCTCTCCCTACCAGCTGCGCCACTGACGTCGCGGACTTTCTCTTGCGTGACATTATCTTGCTTCATGGCGCCCCGCGACAGCTGCTTACTGACCGTGGTCGAAACTTCCTCTCGAAAGTTATCGCTGACATTGTGCGTTCCTGCTCCATTCAACACAAACTGACTACTTCATACCATCCTCAAACCAATGGCCTGACAGAGCGGTTAAACCGTACTCTTACCGATATGCTGGCCAAGTACGTTTCCAAGGACCACCACGACTGGGACATTGCCCTTCCTTACGTAACATTTGCGTACAATTCTTCCCGGCACGACACCGCCGGATTTTCTCCCTTTTATCTACTGTACGGTCGCGAACCTACCTTGCCCCTAGACACGGCACTTCCTCCTGCTGCGGTCTCAACAAGCGAGTATGCGCGCGACGCCATCGCCCTCGCTGACCATGCACGCCAGCTTGCCCGTGCTCGACTGACCGCCTCACAGACCACTCAGCAGTGTCAGTACAACGCCCGCCATCGTGACGTACAGTTTTCACCTGGTGCGCTCGTGCTCCTGTGGTCGCCCTCTCGTCACGTCGGACTTTCAGAGAAGCTCCTTTCGCGATACACAGGGCCCTACCGCGTGCTGCGCCAGGTGACGCCTGTGACTTACGAAATTGCTCCTGTGGCCTCAACCTCGTCCTCTCCTGTGGCATCTAGTGATGTCGTACACGTCAGTAGGCTCAAGGCCTACTACACTGCTTCCGAGTCCGATCTTTAGTCGCTCCGGGACGGCGCTTTTGCAGCCGGGGGTAGTGCTACGGCACAATATGCGCGATCACGAAAGGCCAGCAGTGTGAAGACGACGACGACGATTAGAAGCTAGCGCGGGCTGTTGCCTCTTGGCCAAGCGCAGCGTATTTTCCTTGTAAATATATTTGTACATAGCTTTTCGCCTGCGTCTTCCTACGTAACAATATTGGCAAGTCGTCAGCCAGAATTGAAACGTCGACGTCATAAATGACGCCAACGATGCCGTTAGTGCCGATCGCGCTTTTACTTTGTCGATTGCCGTGACATTCCGAAGGCTTTGCAGGGCGCTGCGATGTAAAAGGGCTAGTGCCAAAACATTCTTCCGTGAGTTTATTCCCACATATTTGGTTTTATTCGGTGCGATGCACTCGAATAACAAAGAACCTGCCTTTCCAGAAGCCACGAATTGGTGATAGGGTCCACGGGCAAGAAGAAAACACTGTGCGGCCAGTGCTGTGGCATATCTTTCACGGTTGAAACACTTGCCGGCGATGACGTCCGCAGCAGTCTTCAATTTGCAGTTCGGCTCATGACATTGAAATCGTCGTCCGAGCAGTCGCAGCTGTCAGAGTACAACGCAGTGGCCTTGCTGTCTGTGTCGCTCCACTCGCTCCCGCGTCTGCTCAACGTAAGCCGACCGCACGGCTTCGCGCCAGGAAGGTCCACGGAAGTATATTCATGTACTGCTGCAACGAGGGAGCGGAAGCTCCCAGAATTTGCAGAGAAACAAAGCAACAATGCAGAGACGACAGTGCTAGCGTCCAACTGAAGAATATGGAGTAAAAATAAAGAAGCTAAAAGTAATTATAATATTGCTAGCCAGTAAAGATGAACGAACAAGCCTAAAAATATAAATAACGCAATACTTAGAGGAAAAATATTGTAAACAACATCGCCATAGATGCAAAGTAGGTTTAGTTGTGATGAATTAGGGAAATATTATGTTTAAGCGTGCTCTGAAGGATATAAGTTCAAGAATGTCAACTATGTCGCTTGGTACGTCATTTCAATACTAAATCGCACGGAGCCATGTAAACGAATTGCAAGCATTGGTTCGGCCAAAGATACGCTGCAATCTGATATGATGAAGTAGACGTAGAAGTGGACGAGCGAGCAGCAGGGTAGACGGGCGCGTGCTATGGAATATTATGTGAAACAAGCAAAGCAATGCTGTGGTTATTCGTGATTCAAGAGGTGAGAAGAATAAAAATGACAATGTTACTCATGCTCGAGTTCCAGTGATAATCTCCGATAATGAAGCGGGCGGCGCGGTTTTGAACTAACTCTACAGCTGTGATTACGTACGGTTGATTAGGTGACCAGATAGGGGCCGCAAATTCGAATTCAGGTCTCACAAATATTCGATAGGCAATTTGTCTCATGAAGGCAGGCAGGCAGGTTACGTTTCAGGTAACCCAGCGCACGAGAATTTTTAGCAGTTATTTTTCGACGTGGGCAGACCATGATAGGAGTTGATGTAAGGAGGATCCTAAGGCACTTGTATGTGGTATTGTGTGTAACGGAGTTCTTCTCAAATGAGTGATCGATAGCGGAAAATGCGAGCGGATGTTATCAGTTTGCAGTTATCAGTGTTTAGGATCATTTGCCAAGATGACCACCCGTTAATAATACGGTCGAGATCTCGCTGAGTAGTGTGATCGGCTGCTAAGCAGATTTCACGATAAGTCACGCTGTCGTCTGCGAACAAGCGAATGGATGACGTTATTTCAAGTACACTTGAGGTACACTCTAAAAAAAATAGATTTCCAGAAACCCTCTTCGAGGGAGCGTTTGCTTGTCCCATATTTCACTCCCTTTTCGAGAGTAGATCGATCCCCAGTGAGAGAGAGAACTACCCTGGTAGAGTTTTATTACTCCACCGCAAGCAAAGGGAGCACTAGTGTTCTTCCGCAGAGTGCTAACAATCTATCCACAAGGGTACTAGTACTCCCTCAGACCGAAAGCTGCTACTCCTCCAAACTGAATACTTCTACTTCTCCAAACCTAGTGCTTATACTCCCCCAAAAGAGTTCTTGTCCTCCTAACAAATATATTGTACTCCTTCAGAACAGAGTGCTAGTACTCTTCCCAATAGTGTGAAGGCGCTCACAATGTGGAGCGATGGTCACGATAGAACGATTTTGCAATACTTTAATGTGGGGAATATTTGATTCCTTCATCAGCAGCTCCTGCGCTTATGCTTGACGTATTGGAAGTAAGCTGTAGCGGCCGAGTTACTCAAGTTAAACATTTTTTCTCTTAAAAGGTCAAAATCTTCATTGATCAGTCACAAGACAAATTGAATAATAAGTTGAAAAAAAACTGACACACATAAAATCTGATTACAATGATGCCCATGAACTTTATAACACATCTTGTAATAAAATATAAGTATGTTATCTAAAGCTTCATCAGTGTTAAAGCGTAGAGATATCCTTTCTTTGCGATTGGTTCCATATATTCCAAAAGTAAGTATACAATCGAAAGTTAAACATAGAAAAAAGTGCGCAAACTCACAAAGTATTGACACTACGATCGAAGAGAAATATGCGCCATACCAATGGCCAGCAAGCGCATTTCTAAAACAAAACACATGGACTTATATGGCAAAGGTTAGCAGATGGGCTACTAAGCATGGGGCTGGTAACATACATAAATGCTGCAAGAAACTTTTTTGTGCCATATTCTAAGACAGCAGCTCATTTGATAACGTCCTGTACAACGTATGGATGTTCCTGACTGAGAGTACAGTGCATTTAAAGATGTGTCGGTTATTCCCATGTGAGGCCGCAGGTCTAGCGAGCTTTGCTTATATTTCACATAAAGTTATTTATGTATGGGCTGCACACCATTGTTTCTAAGTGTGCATTGTCGTGGTTCAGCAGCAATATCCTGCCCGGTCTCAAAGTGTTACAGAGGCGTATCATATTTCCTATTCGATTAACCTCCTCTCGAAAGTAGTTTCCTGGTACTGTTGGGATTTTTCCGTTACACTTTCTCACAAATAAATATAATTAAATTTACAATATTATCTTGTGTGTAGCAACAGAGTATAAGACTGCAACGTGCTATGGCATTAAAATCTTGCGCATCAAATTTCTTGTCATACGTGGTAGATTTTCATTCCCAATTTGGTAAGAATGCTATAATTCTGAGTAGCAGCTTGCATTATTACATGATCAATTATTGTGACTAGTTGAAAATATAATCTAACTAATGTTTAGCATGGCTTCAGATGTGAACGAAAAATCAGATGTGATAAATATGATGCATCCAAGGCGACATACGCATAAGTATAGGCTGGGAAGTGCACGAAAAGACAAACAGAGGAGCAAGTCTTAAATTAGGAAAGGCACCATCCTGTTTCACATATTCCATCCATACGCGTGGATATTGCTTGCGGCTATGCATATACTTCCACAATGAACCAACTACCTGAAACCAAAGTTTCTTTCCTACTGAAGTGGTTAAAGCATGATAAAGTAAGAAAGCTTATCGCGCTTCACAGTATCATCGTCTCAAAACAAGTATATCCGTGTTTGGGAAGATTAATACAGTGCCTCACTTTGCACTCTCTCTGAAGTGCAGAAATTTACTATATGCTAAAATGCTTTGTGTTTATTTTGCCTCATAAACGTTATGTCTGCAGAAGCCACCAAACTAAAGGGCTTTTGTTTGATTCACACTATATGTTCACATCCGCCAAATGATGAACAAGTGTTCTACGGAGATACTCTCAGTTCTTGGCATTGAACACATCCTTCTCTCCACTAGCATACTTGGTTGGCAAGTAGATTGAGTCACCCTTATCAAAATCTCAAATACCTGCCAGAAGCACTCATATGACCATTTCAAAGAAGGAGAAACCACAACTTTACATGCACCGAATGAATTTTTCTATTGCAAGCGACTCTGTGGCTTCTAATTAAGGCGTAAGGTGCGCTCCACGGTGTACGCAGTTAGAGGGCTTGCTCCCGCTTCGGGAGCCGCGAGCGGTTCTGCTAAACAGGTTCCGAGCGCATGTACGTAAACGCTAATAACTTCTTACACCTGGGGTACTCTGTACCCAACGCTTCTTCTTTCTGGAACCTAGGAGGAAGCCAAACTTCTAAACTTAGGTGTAAAAAGTAGATAAAGGGGAAGACATGAAGATCTGTCTGCTTCGTGTCAGCGCTTAAAATAGAGAATGACGGTAGTTTGTATTTGCACCCTTGCATTTACGTGCGGCTATATTATGTCAGCAGGTAACCAAGCTTGAGCTTTTGGTTTTTATGGTGAACACAGGCACCGTTCTCACTGCTAGTATGCATTATGTGACGAAGGAAATCTGCAATTTTATTGTACCGCTATTTTTTGTCACATGGATATATCTGTTGAGAGGCACGGCAAAAAGCTTTCACTTCTCAAGAAGTAATAAGCTTTTCTACAAAACGTATTTCGAACTTTTCAATCAAACTTGCTCCTATGCGTTTGTCTTCGGAGAGCATACTTAATCTTGATTTTCCCATCCGAGACATTACCCCAAAAATACTATGGTAAGGTGGCTGCCTAGAGCCTGTGAGAATTTTCATTTTGGTGTAACATACTGTATTTTGAAAGTTTCGATAACATTTAGTAAAATGGTAAACCAATATGCCCACATTCTAGTTTTCTCGTGCTTATTGCATGACAATGTATTATTATTCTTTAAAGTACGCTACTCTGCACCACGTGGAGTCTTGTGGGCTTGCAGTACTTGCAGCTACCTTCTTGCGCTATATAATGTGGGTGCCTGAAAAATATTGTTTTCCGAAGTCAACACGAGGAGATGGTTTAGAAACATCAAGACAGTCAAGAAATAAGGTCACTGCGCAAAAAGACAGTCTTAGCTCTTGGTCTTTCTACTGAAATGCATGCGAAACATCTAAATGACTCAAAAGTCAACTGCTCAACTAACTTCAATTTTTCAAGAAAAAAAAATCTCCGACAGTTCATCCTTGTTCAGGACCAATGTTACAGTACTCCTACTAATAAACAGAATATTGGTCACGACATAACTCTGAAGTGCCAACGGATATTATTAAAATGCACAGGCATGTCCGAAACAGTAAGCGTATGCTAAACGCCCCTACAACTGTAATTCCACACTGTGCCCGTTATATTCGATTCCGATGCATAATTCGCCGTGTGACAATTCACCGATTTCGTACAGATTAGCATCCTTTCACATTCGCACCGTATTCGAAAACCGCAACGCGAGACATAACGTCAGACATATAATCACACCATTTCAATACATGAGCTAAACCAGCTCAGTCGTATTCATCCTAAAATATGAATTGCTTATGCGTTTTCACTTTGGTATAAAGGTTATAAACAGAGATAAGATGCTTCAGAAAGGCTGGCCAGAAAGGCTGGCCAATGTTTCTTTAGGAGGACCTATCTTCGTCAAAGGCGGCCTCGTCATCCTCAGCATGTTAGTTTTAAAGCGTTAAGGCGCCGATACACTCCGACGTAACGCGCGCGCGCGCGCGCGCTCGTCATGGCGACGTTACGTTGGCGAAAACACGACCCTCTACAGTCCGGCGGCACCTGGCGCCGACGCGACGGCGGCATTCGGCGCGCTCGGACGTCGTCCGGCGCCGAATGCAACAGACTGCATTTCGCGCCGACCGCGCCGAGCAAGTTAAAGCCCCTGAAACTTCGTAAAGTAGTGCCACTCTCCTCCTCCGCCTTCACTCCTCCTCGTTTCTCCTCTCTTTCACGCTCCCTCCTCGACCATGGCGCCGCCTACGATGCTCGAGCGCAGCAGACGACCTTTCGCAGAGTGAATGCACGCATAGCAAGACAGTGCTCTTTAGTCGTTCACGTTGGCTTTCCAGCTCCGCGTAACTTCGTGTACAGCATAGAATTTCTAGTCGGATGCTTATACAAATTCGGTAACGGCGGCTTTTGCTTCATTTTTTTATAACTATTTCTAGTGTTAACGCTGTGCGTTGACGACTGCGAATGTATCGCGTGCCCTACAATTAGGTACGCAACATTTGTGAAGGGCGTGTAGCAAGATCTTGTTGCGAATGGTTGTAAATAACGCGTTTACTATCGAATGACAACCTCTTGGCTTCCAGCAAGCCCTCAGCCTAAAGAATCCGCGCCGCCCTTACCACGTGAATTCGCGGCGCGTATCAGCTATGACGTACAAAAGCTGACCGAGATCACTGCTCTGGAGGTTCGAAAGTGTATCACAAGCTACAGTGCCGCCAATGTGCGTGCTTGCCAATCTAAGCGCGCGCAAAGCCTCAGAGGTGGGCGCTGGTGCTATTATGTTTCTCGTGTCTCAACGCCGACAGAAATACCGCGGCCGATCATCGAGTCGGAACTGTGCGTACACAAGAAAATAAAATGAGTTTTTAGCATTCGTGCGCGAAAACAATGCTTGACTCAATCTCAAACAAGACCACTGTGGCCTTCAGTAATTTTTTCAGGTTAATGACGTATCACGAATAACACTTCATCGTGCGTTGGTTCGTCCGTTTACTAAGTGACGTACTTGTCGCGAACCGAGTTGCACTGAGGTGCATGCATTGAGGACGGTTGCACTCCCTTCGAAGTAACATTTGCGAGACATGACTTTATTAGTGAAGTCATGATTGCGCAAAGAATCCCCCCGCCATGACGCGGCCGAAATTGCGGCAAGTGAAATGATGTTTTATCCATAGGTTAAAATGATATGAAACGGCATTCGAGTTGCAAGTTAACAGTTTATTTTCACATAGGTGCATTACAGATTTGCCTTTGCAGTCACAAGTCCGTGTGCACCATTTATTGTCTCATTGCGTAAATAAACGCACCAGCCTAAGCGCCCTACAGCAAGCGCGTCTCAATTAGACATAGTGACTGCAGAAACTAATAGTGGCATAGACGAGCAAGCGAACGACTACATGAGCGCGCGAACTAAACGAGCGTGCGAACGAACGAGCAAACGACTAAGCACGAGCGACGACTAAACCAGCCAGGGAACGGGCGGGCGACCGCACGTTTTCTTTGCGAGTGCTCCACCGCCGCATCATAAGCTTCGCACACTGTAAAGCTCACGCGAATTAGCACATACGTCTCAATTACCTATGATGCGGTCGCTCGACGACGAACGCACCGCGCAACACGGTTTCGGGAGAGCACGCACGCTTTTCATCGGTGCGTCTGTATCGCAAATCCACCGGGCGACCGTCAACGAGGAACACGAACAAATGTGGCAAACAAAGCTAGTCTATCTAAAGAAGGCTAGTAAGGAACCACAAAAGGCAGAGAGTTGCTCTCTTGAGGCGCTTTCATGATCGAGACTGAAATTTTATCAAAAGGACTGCGCTGAACCTTAAAAATTTCGCAATCACGTCATCGCACGCAATCTCGCGTGCCCGCGAACTCAAGCCGGTTGGCGTTCAAAACGATTAAGCGCACCAAATATGACTAACACGACCACGTAGTGAGCATATAAGCAAAGCAGACGTTGCGTAAAAGTCATGTTAAAGCGTGCGTACAAATGACAACATGCACAGTGAACTGTGCAATATCTACTACGTTATTGCCCGCAGCACAATACGCAAGCCTGGCACATACAATACTGAGAGAGCCACAACTTACATCACATAGTCACGCGGAGGAAGTTGGTCGGAAGTTCTCCCTCCCGATTCGGTAAGCCATGTCTTTCTTCTTAACCCGTTGCGCTTACCGGACAGTATCGCGAACATATTCTTGCCTTTGCTAAAGCTATATTGGCATCCAAACGCGCAGCAGGTCACGGTAACAGAAAGTGACGTGAAGCGACGTCGCACTTGCCACAAAACATCCTTCAAGGCGTTCACAAGATCAAAACAACACAGAATAGGAACGGAAGGAATGCCGCCAACAAGCGCCGCTTCTCGAGCAAAGATGGCACTGAAGCGCGACTGTAAACAAACGAGGCCGGCGCAAGGGGCCACGTGATGCCATTAGGCCAATAGCGACGCGGCGTCGGCTTCGGCCAGAGCGCTGGAGGAGGAGGCGGCATTCTTCAAAGCGTGGCACTACTTTACGAAGTTTAAGGGGCTTTAGAGCAAGTTAGCGCCTAGCGCCCTCTCTCGTCGAGGTAGAGACTCACTACTCGGCAGGCTGAGCCAGAACGAGATGGCCTTTTCGCAAGAAAGCGTGACCGACCTGTGCGGCTACAAAATCGAAAGGGTTCTGGACGTCGTCCAGCAACACCCGTGTGTCTACGACACCAAAAGAATGGACTACTGGGATGCGGAGCGGGAAGACAACGCGTGGGAGCAGATAGATACGCATGTACTCTGGCCTCTCAACAGGAGCGTCAATGCTACGCACGTGTGTGAATACGTCTCTGGATATGCTATTCATTCAGCGCCTGTTTGTTTGTCTTGTTTTCCCTGTTTCAGTCGAAGAGTGCCTGAAACTATGGAAGCGGCTGGGGGACCGCTATGCTCGTGAACTGAAAGCTGTTGGAGCGACGAAAAGGAGTGGCAGCGGCTACGTGTCTGTGTTATGTAGAGAGACCTGTTCCTCTTTCGACGCAGACCACGCGACACACGGTCCGATTCGGTGTCCGACGCACCGGAACGGCAGCCGGAATCGAGGTGTTTTGCCGTGCCGAAGCGCCGGATCGGACGTCCGGCGTGCGACAAACCGGGCAGATTTTCATCGTCTGACGCGTCCGACAACCGCACCGTCGTTTGGCCGCAGCCAATCACAGCGTGGCTAGCATGTGACGTTCTCTGACGTTCCCTCCACGGAGGCGGCGCTGGCTGGCCGGTTTCTCACAGTCTTTTTTTTTTTCCTTGCCTGCTGCAGTTTGTTTCCGACACGAAATAGTTACCAGTCCAGTAAAATTATCTCGAACGTGTGCCTGTTATGCAAAGCAGCGCCTAATACACTAGCACCAAGCTACTGGCTAGATCGGGAGCCGTGACGCGAGGGCATTTCGCGGGCAGACAGCACACACCGACCGTCTGAGCGAGGCTGCTCGCTTCGCTTGCACGTTTGCCCTTCGCAACGACTGCGTCGAGTAAACCAATTGTATTTAATTGCGGGCGACCTAAATGTAAACTGTTAATTGTTTTGGCAAAAATAAGCGCTCTTTGACGAGCTCGCGTTGGATCGCTAGCGCCGTCGGCCGCAGCGTCCGCCTAGCTAGGCCTACCGGCCGTATCACTGGTTGTTGGCGGGCCGTCAGTAGACAACGCGCCGTTGTGAAGTGTTCCGTCACTCGCAGGGGCATAATTTTATTGACAGTATTCGCGTAAAGCGAAGCAGTGTTGTGCAGAGTTGTTTGTATTGTGTTTCTCGATGTGGATATGAAGTGAAGCTGGGGGGCTGTATCTGGGCGGAGCTTACGCGCCGCTCAATCTTTCGGATGAACGCACCGTGTGCCCCGAATCGTCGTATGCCGCATGCCGGTGCATGTGGCGCCGCACGTCGGATCGTACGCCGAATCGTACCGTGTGTCTCCTGCTTAATTTCGTCTTGCGGAATGTGTCTGCATCCGTGCCATCGCCGAGCAACAGTCCGGTCCGCGGTCGCAATCGCTACCGACAGAGAAAGCGCGCGAAAGATTTGTTTCGATGTTCCACGACAGGCGCCACGGAGCGGCGCGGTGTTCTGCGCATGCGCTACTCCAGCTGCGGCAGGGGCGCGGCGTTGTACTGTATGGGGACGGATTTACGCCTGACGCGGCGTAGCCGACCTGGCGTGATGTAGCGCAACCACTGCGCGCGCGCGCGCCGGGTCACGTCGAAGTGTATTGGCGCCTTTAGTGCAGTGGCGTCGCGTGCGGTTGTTCTCAGTGGCGACTGGTTGTAAAGGGAGAGACATTAAAGAAAATTAGCGCTATCAGCTGACGTCTGTCAGCGTGGTTCCCAAGACGAGGGGACAAGAGCAGGACAGTGGTAAGGCGGGGAGAAAAGAAAGGAAAGGTGAAAAAGTAGGGGTGGGGGAACCAAGAGGAAAAAAAGAACAAGAAAAGAAAAAGAGGAGCACGGGAGGGTGTTGGGGAAGCGAGAGGTTAAGGAGCATTCAGCGGTGTCGTTGGCGGCATGCATTGCTGGCTTTAGAAGAGCCGGTCAGTGCACATGTAACAAAAAAGACTCAAACAGACATCAGTTGAAAGAGTGACTTTAGTAGCGTAGCAGCAATGCGTTGAGCAATTTCGGAAGAGTTAAGATGGCTACAAGGAGTCCGGGGTGCAGTGCGTGGGGTAACTAGAGGGCAGCGGCATGATCTTTCCAGGCACGTTAGTCCCAGTAGCTCAACGTAGGTGTCGTTATGGCGGTATACAGAAATGGTGATAGCCTGTGTAGCTCAGGCGCCGAAAAGGTATACTGGCGTCTGGTACTTTGGAATGTGTCGGTGAGGCTGTTCCAAAAAATATATAATAACAACAGACAACAAGAAAGGGAAGGGGAAACGAAACCGGAATAACAAGTAGGAGGGTGACGTTTGCGGAAGCGGGCGGGGGCAGGTGTACTTGGGGAAAGGGGGTCGTATAGTTGATATAAACGTAAAAACATCAAACAGTATATTAAATTGAGTAGTATGCAGGGGAAAAAGTATCGAAATGGAGGAATAGGTGAGGTTAACAATTCAGGTTAGCTGGTGGCATAATGTGTTTTGTGCCTTTGTTGATGATATTTGAATTTCAGAATTAAGTTACCGCTTTTCAAGATTCTAAGTTGCCACGTGCCGAATGAATTCCCGTAGGGTGTAGGCAATTAAACTTGTGTGTGATGTATGATTCCGTATACTTCCTTTCGCTAGGTGAACGGATATTTGTTTGTTGTATATAGAGCATTCTTTTGTTGAATATATGACCATGTTCAATAATGTGGCCGGCTAATACTTTAGGTAAATTTTGTTTTGTATCCGCGCGGTGGCCGTTGAGTATGAATTTGTTGTCCAGTCACCCCTATCTATTGTTCGCTACAAGCGGCACATTCTAGACAGTAGACTACGTTGCTTGCTTGGCAGGTGAAACCCGAAGTTATTTTGTGTGAGTAATTCGACGCAGTACTTTTTACTGTAGTAGTAGATTGAATATGTTTGCACCTGGGGCGGCCACAGGGACCGGTTCCCAACTTCGTGTTTGTCCTTAGTTTGGCATGCACAACAATATCTTTAACATTAGTGTTGTGTCTGTAGGCTACTCTGGGCGGGTCGGAAAAATCTTGTTATGTTTCTGGTGGCCGATGAGAACAGGGTATTATTTACTGGCGATGTTGTACACGTGTGGAAGTGCGTTTGAGAATTTAGTACTGAAAAGAGGCGTTGTTGTTCTTGTGATCCTCGGGCGGGGCTTGAGGACCTCGGCTCGATCAAGTTTGGTTGCAGCGGTGTAGGCTTTTTGAAGGTGTGTTTGGGTGGTTAATTTTCGACTTTCATGCGTTTTCAGTCAATTCAAGATAACGCGCCCAACAGACTTCTTGCAGCATGTAGCTGAGTGCCTGCGGCAAAGTTTCTAACTAGCACTGGCGCTGCACATAATTTCAATAGTCCTAGGTAACCCATGGGCGAAAGACACCGTCAAGCGCGTGGCGTATAATGAAAGTACGCCGCCAGCAAAATGACACCTTCTGCTATGTGAGTTCCTATTGCAACAGCGTTCTGTATACAGTAGACTGTCAAAGTGAATGAATTGAAACGCACACGAAGCACGCTCCGCATAGGCTCCGAATCATGCGCTGAGGCACGCAAACCATTTTATGCGTCCCCTCCCATCAAGTCTTGTTGAACATAGAATGGTTCTGGCGGCGTCTGCCATTTTCAAAGCACTTACGGATAGCGGCAAGTGATAACCTCACATGGAGTTATCGCAACGACTTTTTTTTATTTACTCACTTGGAAAGCCATAGCGCGCCCCGTGGTCAATCGCATCAGCTAATCGCCGCGACGGCTTCCTGGCCATAGCATGTGATATACGCAGAATGTGCACGTAAGTTAGAATTCACTTACCGTAGAGGATTTGTTGTTATATCCAACGAATGACGAACGACTGCCCTTTTATCGCGGCGACGCGAGATGGCTTACAAATGGTCTCCCTTGGATGGCCATCGTTCCTGCTCGCTGAACGGGTCGCCTTTCTACGGTGCTGTGCTGTTCCGCGATGTTGTGCGCGCGCTTGGTGTGGCAACTCCGAGTGAAAATGCAGTGCGCTGGTTCCGCTTCCAATTTCACTGTCGCTGCCTGTTTTCTTAGAAGCGAAACGTTGTGCTCTTTGCTCAGCGTGCGTGAGTGATACGTAGCTATGTCCGGCGTCAGCCTCCTACAGTTGAAGCAGGAGCTTACGCTACGTTTCCTTCTCTATTGCAGAAAGAGTAAAACGGCCATTCTACTCTCTCTTAGAAGCACAGAGTGAAAAGAAGATTTTACTCTCAACTTGAAGTCTGAATGAACAATGCATTTAATTCCACTCGACATATTGAGAGAGTAAAACAATGCTTTGAAGAGTAAAACGGCTCCTTCACTCTTACGAAATTCGCACTAGTTTTTAGAGTGTACACAATACGCTACATCGCTAATACTGGAAATGTAGTTGTCGACAACGCTGAATTCTTTAAGGAATGATAAAAAAATCATGTGGAAGATATAATGATAGAGAATCTATGCTAAAGCATAAAACTTTAGCTGCGAGACAGCAATGAGCAATGCGATCGAAATCCATCAATGAAAACTAAATCTGCCAGTGCGCCCTAGAGATGTTTGGAAAAACATCTGTCGTGAATTCGATTCCGGTGACCTGAGCATGGAGGTGCATGAATTGCGCACTCGAATCACCGTTGGTAACTTAACCCATCCGTAAAAGTCATTATGTTAACCCTCAAAGTGTGGGCGTTAGAAGATCCAATGTGCTGGTAATACGAGTTGGTTGGTCGGTTAACAGTACAATTGAAAAATCGTGTTAAACAAGCTCACAATGCACACGTCATTCATTTCGCAATTTTGCCAGTCAATATCCCCAAATTGTACCACCGCAAGAAATGTCGCTTTTGTTATATTGGGATTTAATAGAGTTAACGTTATCTTGAAATTCGTATATGAAACTCCAGGCGCTATCGGGTTGTCTGTAGAGTATATCATACGTTGAATTCGATTGGTGCGATCGTATGCAAACCCACAGAAGTTCGATACTCGAAGGCATGGGCACAAGAAGTGACGTGCTAATTTTTTATGGCCAGCAATACCTCACCTCCTCTTCTGTCGTCCCAATCTCTGCGATATACAGTGTAAGCGCTATAACCGGATACGACTTCGTCATCCATAATTTCAGAGCTGGGTAAGCTTTCCGTCAGAGGCAATATGTCGCAGTTACAGTCATCTCAGTATAAAGAAATTTCAATGGGTACAGAAAAAAATGTTTTCAATGCTAGGGAATGATACTGATAGGCCCGAGCGAATGGTATTGGGTTTTTATTGTAATAGCAAGTATGCGGAAACTCAAGGCGCATTACTGCCGTCGGTGTCGCTGTGATATTCCGTATAACTTACAACGACGATAACACCGTCGCCGCGCACCTTGCACTGTATGTGCAAGTGTAAGCGTGCGAGGGCAGCCGACGATCGCGGTTCACGTTCGCCCATGCTAAATGCAAGAAAGCGGTAGGAAGCGTGTCGTCTTCCGTCGCGCGCTAGGCAACCATTGTTGCGAGGCGTCGGGCAGATGAGAGGAAGGGGGTTGCTCTAGTGCGGCTTCAACTGCGCATGTGGCGGCTTCGCGCTATCGCCTAGCCGTATCTTGATAGCGATCTGCATTGGGGGCAGTCTAGGTGCGTCAACGAGTCGCAGCTTTGTGCGTTCTGTGTGTTGCCGGCGGTCAGTTTGCATTGAAGCGATAGAAAGCACGATGGTCATCTCGCTCGCTGCTGCTGCCACGCTACTTCACGCCAGCGTTTTGACATCGAGTGTCTGCGTTCATCGAGTGTGATGTGTTCATGGCTGCTGTGCAGGCTGTCATCAAGTTTGTTTATTTTGTTAGCAAGCGAATGTTTACAAATTTATATGGCGGATGAAAGTACTATCATTACTTCATATGGCTCAATGCAAATTTGTATCGCAACCGATTCTTCACCGTTCGGGGGAAACTAGGACTTTTTTCTTAGATGCACGCGTTGGAAGGCCAGGTCTTTATCATCAGTGTAAGGGAACTACAGAGGTAGACGCTGCGTCGTATCCATAGAGAGTGTCAGCAATTATAAGTCATTCGAGGATTACCTTAAACTGGGCGTTTCTGGCAAAGTCGATGGGTTTGCGTTGATCGATACGGGTTTGTAAAGGAAATTCCTCACGAACAGCAAAATTAGGGTTTGTGAATTTGTAGCTTTTGTCTATTAAAGGCAGCTTATCTTTGAAGAATGTGAACTTGACAATGATTGGCCTACACTTGCTACTGCTGTACTGACAGAAATGATGCGCGCTGTCTATTTAACCAGGATCGAAAGTTATGCGAAGGTGATCGTTACTGATGCCAATGACTTCTGACGCTGGCCATGATTGCTGGGGCTCTTTTTTTTTTTTGCTCCGTAATTTTAAAAAGAGCAAGTTGCAGCGGCAGAATCTGGTTTCTGAGACGTCAGAGTGCGATTTTATTGCCTTTACCGGTGTGAAAATTCAGTTCGATATGTTTAATAATTCGGGCGATTCATTTGTGGCGGAGCTTTTCACTGACACAACATCGACATCAACAGTAAGAAGCATACTCGACAACTAATTTAGCTCGACATGAACTGACGCTTGCCAATTCATTCTTGTATGCAAGTCATTACGAATGTCCTCCTGGCCGGATTCAATACGTTGCAAAGTGGCAAGCACGATATCTAGCACATGTGGCCTTAGGTTAGACAAGACACCACTGCATAGAAGTAGACACAGCCTACATATTTGGAAAGAAAACAGGTGTTTGTAGCGCGTCCCTAACGGCAACAGAACGCTAAGGCACGGCGCCGCCAAGAAAAATCTAGAACACCCGAAAATATAGACGTCTGGTATAAGGCTCGTTTAAATGCTTAAACTGAATATACGCTCACCCTTTATAATATTTTTTGGGAAGACCTCGATGTAGCGATCCCTGTCGGGATGTGTGTGCTCGTGGTAGAAGCCCACCGCGTGCATCAGCTCGTGCGTCACTGTGCCGCGGTAGAGGCAGCCGTGGCCCAAGGACACCGGTTGCCGACCGCCAATGCGGCCAAGGTACGAGTAGCACCTGTGCATGGTGCAGCACATTTCTAGACAGGCACGTGGTGACGGCAAGGACGACAATATATTCAACGCTTAATACGATTGACGCGAAATGCTTCGCGTCTCGTTTTACACCAAACGCGCAGCAACTGCAACATTTTAACGGTGCAAGAGAGCCCTGCAAGCAGGTGTGCTAATACGAAAATTATCCCACGCACAGTTGGTGCTCCTGCTTACTGAGATCGATCTGCTTTGAACCTTTCATTCGATTTTGTAAAACAAAGCACGAATACAGCATCGAAGTTACGAGTTTGAACACAGCTATACCTCGTCTCGCGATTTCTTCTACGCTGGACCTACACCGGACTGCGGCTAGGTCAAGGCGCAGAATAATACATTTTAAGGCGTACGCTGACGCTAGAGTTGCCTGCGTTTGCGTCTACCGTATCATATACAATTTTACAAAAAAAAGAACGACTTAGGGATATCGAAACAAATGTAATTATCTTTGTCTCACTTTTAAACAAAATGAAATAGAAAGTTCTCCGGAAGCTTGTTTGCAGCGAAACAACACCTACTCAAATAAATTTATGGGGTTTTACGTGCCAAAACCACTTTCTGATTATGAGGCACGCCGTAGTGGAGGACTCCGGAAATTTTGACCACCTGGGGTTCTTTAACGTGCACCTAAATCTAAGTACACGGGTGTTTTCGCATTTCGCCCCCATCGAAATGCGGCCGCCGTGGCCGGGATACAACAACACCTACTTAATTCCTTTAGGTTGCACAGCATAGGAATATATGTTTACAAAGCAGATGCTCTTTGTTTGTCGTCATGACTGTATGCGCAATCCACGACGTACGAGCTCTGACGTCTCCTGCTGTTAAAACATACCCATTTCAGGATTCGAAATATTCGTTAAGAAGCTGGGCAACACTGCGACGCCAAATGCGTATAAAGATACGCTCAATTACTCCCAGTTCAACGCCCCTTACAGTTTATGTCACGTTTTATATTGAGCCAAACATATCATTCTCAGACCTCCGCAGCCTAATCAGCAAAAATTCTCATTCACCTATGGTAGACAACCATTTACTTGCTAAAACGCATGGTGTGAACGACTAGTGAACTCGCGTTTCCTTTTTCAGTACGGCAGAGTGCGCTGATATTGCACTTAGGCAGAAAAGTGAACCACGCGACATTTGGATTGATATGCGCGATATGTCATGACATCCAACCAAAAAATTAGCAGAAGCCCATTTCCCTTTGTAGGTTATTCTGGCATTCCGCTGCACAGAGAAGGCAAAATATGGCGTCGGAGCTAATATGGTATGATATGCTAAACTTTATTCTGGTCCTTCGGGAAAAAAACGCAGATTTTGTTATTACAGGAGACACTATGTGACCACCCTACCCTTTCTGGCTTCAACACTGTGTCGGTCAGGAACGAGGGAGGCAGAGGACTAGCTACGATGATAAAAATATATCTAGCCTTTATTGAATATCCGATCAAATCTGGACGGGCCCTTTTCGTGGAGGTTAAGCCGCACGGTCGTCTTAAGCAGAGCGTATTTCTACCTAATGTCTATAGCCCGCCGTCGGGCCAGAGACAGACGTTTAACTCCCTGCTTAGGAAGACGACGCAGACAGCCAAACACTCTCCCCTGATAGTTGCTGGGGACTATAACGCCCCTCATAATGCATGGGGCTACGTCAGGCGGACTGTAAAGGGAGAGAACCTGGCGAGGATCCTGGATGATCTCGCGTTTTCGGTAATCACGGACCCAGGGTTCCCAGTAGGCTGGGCACGTCAGTTGCGCGAGACACAACGCCTGATTTGGCATGTGTAAGGAACGTTGGTAACGTAACGTGGGCCAATAAGCAGGAAAACCTGGGCAGTGACCACTTCATTGTAGCGGTAACTTGAAGCGTGGACGGCCCGACCGGCCAGGGTATTTCGAATCACGAACTGGGAGGAGTTCACGAAATTAAGGAAGGAGCGAACCAGACCATTTTCCTCGTTTGGCGAGTCTATCGACTCTCTAACGGAGGATGTCGAGAGGGCTACTAGGGTAGTACAAACGAAAGCGGAGGTCCTAAGAATGGATCCGCACCTAGCGCACCTGTTGGAGGCCATATCGTTGACTCTGATGAGGTGGAAAACACAAAGGTTAAATTTCAGGCTGAGTAAAAAGGTTGTGAAGCTTAATAGAGAGATCGAGAGATATTGCGCGGAGCTCAATAGGCTGCAATGGGACGAGGTCTGCGCGGCAGTACACGGGTCCATGTTCTCAGGAGGGAAGTGGAACCTTCTCAAGCGCCTCCTGGATGACGCCCAGACTAAGCATAATCAAAGGCAAACACTTAGTAAAGTCATACACCGGCACAAACAGAAGGGAGGTACTGAACAGTAACTTTTGAATGCCGCTCGCGAATAGGTACCTCCCCATAGGGCCGACGCTGGAAGAGGATTATCCGCCGATCGAGTGCGCGGCGGTAGAGGAGTTGGACGCGCCCTTCACAGAATCGGAGATCAGGGCAGTGCTCTACAATTTAAACAGCAGGTCGGCTCCGGGCCCGGATGAAGTTGCTAACAGGCTACTACGAAACCTGGACGATAAGACAGGGGAACTACTAACTAAGCAGGTCAACAGGGTATGGGAGACAGGACAAGTGCCTGACGGATGGAGATCGGCTATGGTGACACTCATCACTAAACCAGGATAACCCTTCATTTGGACGACATGAGGCCAATATCACTAACCTCGTGCATAGGCAAGGTAGCGGAACACGCAATCTTAAACAGGGTTTCCGGGTACATAGAGCGCAGAGACCTCTTTCCACATAATATGGTTGGTTTTCGGCCCCGCCTATCGACGCAGGAGGTTATGCTAATGCTAAGGAAGCAAATCTTTAATAGCGGCACCCAGAACGTGAAAGCGATTCTCGCCCTGGATCTCACTACGGCGTTCGACACAGTGTTACATAGATACATTCGGCAGGCCATGGCCGGGATAGGCCTAGGAGTCAAATTCGAGGCCTTTGTCAGGTCCTGTCTCGTGAATAGAACTCCTACTATTCAGGTAAGGCAGATTCGCTCGAACGTGTATGAATTTGGGTCTCGGGGTACCCTAAGGGATCAGTCATCTCGCCACTGCTCTTCAATATAGTCATGAAGGGTCTATCAGACAGGCTGGGCGGCATTCAGGGCTTAGGTCACGCACTTTACGCAGATGACATCACGATCTGGTACCCGGGGGCTCCCTAGCAGAAATTGAGCAGGCTCTACAAGCGGCCTTGGACGAGACGGAGGCTTACCTTGCCGACACGGGTCTCAAGCTGCCTACGAGTAAATCGGTGCTCGGCGCTCTTACTTTACAGACCCGCAAGGCAAGGGGTTAGGGGTCTGACCCCTCTTAACCAGCTATTCGTGCTACTATACGCGAACAAGAGGCAGAAATTTCCTAGACTCGACTCAATTAAGGTCCTAGGCCTGCTCATAGACACGAGGGGCTGTAATGCCAGAACAATTACCCACGTTACAGCCAAAACGGCGAATATCTTGCGGTTAACTGCTAGGGTGTCCAACGGAAGGAAGGGGTTAGGTGAAGACAACCTCCTTCGGATGTACAACGCGTTTCTCATGAGCCATAATAACTATGTGGCGTCAGTTCTAGTATGGACAAAAACGGAAAAGACCAAATTAAATACCCTCATGTGCAAGAGCATCAAGAAAGTGCTAGGCTTGCCTATTGCCACGAGCTCCGACAGGCTAGATCAACTCGGGATGCACAATAGCATAGACGAGATCATAGAGGCACAGGTTGCCCAGGTGGTTAGGCTATCGTCGACCAAAGCTGGCAGGCGGATTCTCGACGAGGTTGGCATGGCTTCTAGGATAATGGAGGACCGGCGCATAACATTGACACGAGAAACGAGGACGACCTACCTGGTGAGGCCATTCCCGCGAAACGTACATCCACAGCATAATGAGGGTAGACGTAAAGCCCGTGCTCGAGCCATATTGAAGAAAGTTAGAGATGATAGAGACTCCGCGGTCTTTGTCGATGCGGCGCACTACGGGAACAGGAGAGTGTTCGCGTTGTCGGTTGTAGACGGGCGGGGGGTGCTTCGCTCCTCCGCCTGGGTCAGAGTGGCCACCGCGAGTATAGCAGAGCAAATTGCGGTTGCGCTGGCCTTGTGTGACTCAGAGCGTTCCTACACTTACACCGACTCGAGAGACGCAATCAGAGCTTTCGAATCGGGTAACCTCGCACGAGAAGCGGCCTCTATTCTAGCGTAACGTGCTTGCTCCGGTTCTTATTATATCACGCGGTTCCCCGCACACATGGGGACGAAGATTCTCGAGGGTTTCCCAAACCTCAATGAGCTGGTCCACGACCGTGCGCGAGAACTCACGCTCCGCGACGGTCTGCAGGCTTCGGCGGGGCAGGAAGGGACTCAGCAGAACGATCCACTCCTCACATTTAATGGAATTACTAAACATTACCAACTTGGTCGGAGAATTTATCTGCCTCACCCCAAGCTCACTAGCGGTCAGTCAGCTACTTTTAGAATGCTGCCGACGGAATCTTTTCCGTCGCGGGGATTCCTCACTAGGATGTACTCGGATATAGACCCTAGCTGTCCCGACTGCAGTGAAACCTTTTGCTCTATGGCTCACATGCTCTGGCGATGTCCCGCGTTGCCTAACGACTTTCTCTCCAGCGAAGCCGAATGGGAGGAGGCCATCAGAAGCACGGTACTCCAAAAGCAAGCCCAGGCTATCAGAGGGTCCTGGAAAGGGCGGAGCGTCACGGCGTTCTGTCCTCTACGTGGGCGCGGCCAGCGGCTACAAAGGCCTCCCGTTAGGAGGTCCTGACAGTAGCTCCTTAGGATTAATTAAAGTTCGCCGTCCGTCAGTCAGTCAGTCTGTCTGTCTGTCTGTCTGTCTGTCTGTCTGTCTGTCTGTCTGTCTGTCTGTCTGTCTGTCTGTCTGTCCGTCCGTCCGTCCGTCCGTCCGTCCCTGGATCTCACTACGGCGTTCGACACAGTGTTACATAGATACATTCGGCAGGCCATGGCCGGGATAGGCCTAGGAGTCAAATTCGAGGCCTTTGTCAGGTCCTGTCTCGTGAATAGAACTCCTACTATTCAGGTAAGGCAGATTCGCTCGAACGTGTATGAATTTGGGTCTCGGGGTACCCTAAGGTCCGTCCGTCCGTCCGTCCGTCCGTCCGTCCGTCCGTCCGTCTGTCTGTCTGTCTGTCTGTCTGTCTGTCTGTCTGTCTGTCTGTCTGTCTGTCTGTCTGTGTCTGTCTGTCTGTCTGTCTGTCTGTCTGTCTGGTCCTTCGTAACGCGCGGTAGCGCGTAGCGGGTCGCTCCCACGTTGGTACAGTCTGTTACGTTTCGCCTACGACGCGCGGTATTGGCCTCGAGCTCCACCACTGGAAAAGCTGGCGCCACCGTCGGCGTGACGTGCTAGGAGGGATCACGTGGACATAGCGGCCGCGTCGGCTGCTTCGGGCGCGCCGCAGCGAGCTGAAAACGAGTTTAAATTCCCTCGTACGCTGCGGTCCTCATTTAGTGGCGAAATTTTCCCGCTTCGAGTGTCTCCTTTACAACGCTTGAAAGCACTACAATAGGTAGTGGCTGCCTTTGAAGGCGCGCAACATGGTAGGCTACTGCTCGGTGCCGCAGGGCCGGACGCACGTAACGGAGGCCGGTGTGAGCCTTATTCACACGTAGCCGCAGGACAAGAAGCTGCGTGAAGCTTGGCTCGCGAAACATAAAAGCGGCAAACAGTCATCGGCTACAACTCGGGTATGCAGCAAGCACAGACGCGAGGAAGATTTCTGCAACGGCGCCCGGTCTGCGATGTTCTGAAAACGCGCACTGAGACGCTCGCCCGAGTCCGCTGCCCGACTAATGTCGTGACGGTTTGGTCTATGAACTTGTCGATGCTATAGATACTGGCAAGTTCAGTGGAGTGGAAAGGCAGCGGTAAGAAGCACATTTAAAAAAAAGCATGGCATATGGTCATGTTTGTGTTATGAATAAATGCACTAATTACAAAAAAGGAGCAGTGGGAAATTGCACGCTGAAAACACCGATAAACATACAGTGCGACGCAACTCGAGAAATAGTATTGAAAGGTGAAAGAATTTAGAAGAAAAAAGAATATTGAATGGTCGCGACGGCACATCAGGCGTCGAAGTGTCTACAATGAAATTATTTTTGAATAACTGTGATAGCGCCCACGCAACAATGGTTGCTTGTATACTGTCAAATGCTCATATTCTGCGGCCTAAAGCTCATGGCACGGTGCGAAAACGCGCGCGCGGAGAAAGCGAAACAGTGCGCGGACAAGCATGCAGACGCGCAGTCGGTCGCTGCGAATCTGCGTGATCGCTGCATTGAGGCTTCGTTCTATTACACTCCATTTAGTTATACAAACACTATAAGAACATATTTCACATAGTTTGCTCTCAGCGTTTACCTACCTTTCACGCAAGAAGCCGGTTCGGGAGACTCCATCGCGGCAACCGCGCGCAGTGGCGTTCACTGTACGTATTCAGTAAAGAGATAGCGTCTGTAAACGATTCTGTGCTTTCAGTTTGCCCATGATTATTATTTAGACAGAAACAAACTTCTCTCGTTTCGAAAGTACTTATAGAAATGTCCGGGAGAGCTCGCGCGTGGTGTTTTCAGTGAGCGCTGACAGCAAAACCTATGAGGAGCGCGCCACGTGATCCCTCATACTACGCCAGCGAGGCGCTTCCGATAGATGGCGACTCCGTAACTCCTCGCCGCCAATAGCCGGCGCGGATGCAACGGACGCCGGGGCTTCGTTCAAAGCGGCGGACATTTTGGCCCGTTCAGCGCCGCCGATACGCCTCCCCGCCACGCGCGTCCAGACATGTTTCAGTGCCACGTGTCTTCAAGTGTGCGTGTGTGTGTGTGTGTGCGTGGTGGTGCCGACGCTTGTCAAAGCTCGACAGCCGGGGAGAGGAGCTCCCCAAGTGTGAAGCGAGGAGGTCTGCCCGGCGCCGGCTCGGCGGATGCGTCACTACACTCGTCTCAACATGTCTCTCAGCCTGTCCGTGCCCCGCAGTCACGTAGCCTCTTCCCGAGACGTTCCTCCTTCTCCTCAACTGCGAGAGTATAAAAGCAGCTGCCCCCGGACGCCAAGAGAGAGGCTCCGATTTCTTCTGTTGAGTAACGTGCTCTCCCGTCTCTCCACTTCGGTCGACCTGACCGCCCGCTCTTTTGCGATGCTAGAATAAACAAGTTGTTCTGTTACCAGTCGACTCATGCTTTGCCGGGACCTTCGGATGCTTCCAGTTGTGCCCTAGGCCGCCAGGCCAACGCTACCCTTGGGGCTTGCGACCCATTTGCAACAACGGGTGTCAGCGCCGAGATTCCAACAACTGTCTGCCAGCGGTGAGATCGCGACAACGGAGGCCAGCAGAGAAGATATGCGGTTGACTGTATGCTGAGCAGAACAACGACCATCCGGGAGCAGTGCAACGAGCCCTGTGTGATGACTGGTTGCCTGCAGCGGAACGACTGCGCTGAATTCTTGGCTGCGAGGTTTGGTGAGTGCGGGACTTTCTTCTTCTGAGTTTTGCCAGGCTTTTGTTAGTGTCAGAAACAGAGCTGGTAATTGTGGTTGTCGTTGCTGCCGGGTTAGTTTGCGGCAAGACAATAGTAGGCAGTAGAGAAAGCAGCATTCAGAGCAGCCATGGATTTGAAGTCGTTGCGCAAACCGAAATTGCTGGAGCTTGCAAGAGAGTTGGGTCTGGATGTCTCAGACAAACTCAGAAAACCAGAACTGCTAAGGGCTATTCTTGAGTTAGAAGCTGAGGATGACGAGCTGTCGGAATGCCTTGAGAGCACAGGAGCGCGAACTTAAAGAGCAAAAAGAGAGACAGGAGCGCGAACTTAAAGAGCAAAAAGAGAAACAGGAGCGCGAACTTAAAGAACAGAAAGAGAAACAGGAGCGCGAACGAAAAGAGCAAAAAGGGAAACAGGAGCGCGAACTTAAAAAAGAGAAAGATGAGCGCGAACGAAAAGAACAAAAAGAGAAAGAAAAAGAAGAGCGCGACCGTCAATACGCTTTGGAAATGAAGCGTCTCGAGATAGAGATGGAACGCGCTCGTAATGGAAGTCAGGCACACCGTGCAGGAGAACGAGTATTGTTCAAGATGACTGACCTGATGCGGCCGTTTAAGCTTGGAGAGGACATTGGTTTGTTCCTGGTTAACTTTGAGCGAACGTGCGAGAAGCAGGGGTTCTCTCGGGAAACGTGGCCACAGCGCCTGCTCACTTTGTTACCCGGCGAGGCGGCCGACGTAGTCGCTCCCTTGAAGAGAGAGGAGGCAGAGGATTTCGACAAAGTGAAATCGAGTCTGCTAAAAA
The DNA here is from genome assembly GCF_023375885.2 of Dermacentor andersoni. Classification (NCBI taxonomy): domain Eukaryota; kingdom Metazoa; phylum Arthropoda; class Arachnida; order Ixodida; family Ixodidae; genus Dermacentor; species Dermacentor andersoni. Next base: position 105,821,583 of record NC_092819.1, read on the forward strand.
AGTACAGGCTGTCAGCGGAGGCGTTCCGTCGGAAGTTTCGGGAAAATGAGAAAGGCAGAAGTGAGTCATATACAGAGTTTGCCTACAGGCTTACGTCAAACATGCAGGAGTGGCTCAAAGAAGAGAAAGCGTTTGGTGACCACGAGAAAGTTCTGCAGTGTTTCGGGCTGCAACAGTTTTATAGTCGGTTACCTGAGAACGTGCGGTACTGGGTCTTGGATAGGCCAGACGTTAGTACGGTGGCTAAAGCCGCCGAGCTAGCCGAGGAGTTTGTGACGCGTCGGGCTCGCGGAGCTAAGGACGGTCAAAAGGGTGAATTTGGCTCCAAGTTTGAGAGGCCGAAGTTCACACCCATGAGAGCAAGGGGGAACACACGTAGTGCGGATGCGGTTCGGTCGGAAGCAGTCCGACCGAACCTAAGGAGACGGCGGCAGCCGAAGCCGAACGCAGAAAGCGGTTCGAGACGAGGCAAGCGCTCGTGTGTTATACGTGCCAGAAGCCGGGTCACTTTTCGGCGTAGTGTCCAGAAACAAAAACAAAAGTCGTGTTTTTGTCATTATGCAGCACTGACGAGAACATGAAGCTTCTCGAGCCTTACATGCGAGACCTCCTCGTGAACGGGAAAGAGTGCCGAGTGCTTCGCGATTCCGCAGCTACAATGGATGTAGTTCACCCCTCTTACGTAGAACCCGATATGTTCACAGGCGAGTGTGCATGGATCAAGCAAGCCGTGGAAGCTCATAGCGTGTGTCTGCCCGTAGCAAAAGTGCTTATTGAAGGACCTTTCGGAGCACTTGAGACGGAGGCGGCAGTGTCATCTATGCTGCCCCCCCAGTACCCGTACCTATTTTCGAACAGGTCCGATCACCTCCTGCGCGAGAAGGGGCTTTTGTTTGGTGAGGCTAGCGTTCAGGCCTTAACCAGATCGAAAGTTCGGGAGCTCGCTGCAAAGGCGGTAGTTGCGGGGCCGACGTTGTCGAACAATGAGAAAGGGTCAGAGGCGCAGCAAGCTGATATTCAGAGCACGCCCGAACTGAATAAAATTGAGCCTGTAGCGTTAAAGGCACCAGATACTGGAGAAGAAATGCCCGACACGGGAAAGTTAGAAGAGCTATCTGTAGATTTGCTCATCGCGCCTACGTCAGACGGACTTAATAGGTTGCTAAAAGTCAGCCGGTCGGCTTTGATAGCCGAGCAAAAAAAGAATGGCAGCCTAGAAAACATACGCTGCAATGTCAAGGAAGGTATCGCCAAGAAAAATGCTCGCCTTGTGGAAAGAGGTGGGGTCCTGTACCGGAAGTATCTAGACCGCAGGGGAGTGGAGTTCGATCAGCTGATCGTGCCTCAGTGCTACCGTCAGGATCTGTTGCGCTTGTCGCATGGGGGTTCGTGGTCCGGACACCTAGGAGTTAAGAAAACTAAGGACCGTCTCTTGCAAGAGTACTATTGGCCAGGGTGTTTTCGGGACGCAGACCACTTTGTGAGGACATGTGACACCTGTCAGCGGGTGGGCAAACCAGGGGACAAATCGAGGGCGCCATTGAAGTTGGTACCTATCATTACGGAGCCTTTTAGACGGCTCGTTATTGATACAGTGGGACCTCTGCCGGTAACAGCCACGGGGTACAGACACATTTTGACTGTGATCTGCCCAGCGACAAAGTTCCCTGAAGCAGTGCCGCTTAAAGAACTCAGCTCAGTTGAGATAGTCAATGCACTACTGTCCATATTTGCGTGAGTTGGTTTTCCTGCGGAAATCCAGTCAGATCAGGGCACGGTGTTTACGAGCGCTTTGACGACAGCCTTTCTCGAAAGGTGCGGGGTAAAGCTGTTACACAGCTCAGTGTACCACCCACAGTCGAATTCCGTTGAGAAGCTCCACTCCGTCATGAAGCGCGTGTTGAGAGCCTTGTGTTTTGAACAACAAACTGACTGGGAGCTGTGTCTGCCTGGGGTGATGTTTGCATTAAGGACCGCGCCGCATGCGGCTACGGGGTTTTCGCCAGCTGAGCTGGTGTACGGTCGCTCGCTGCGGTCTCCGCTTCGCATGCTTCGAGACGGATCACTGCCCTCTCCAATGGCTGCAGACTATCTCTTCCACAAATGGCCGCCTCCTGCGCTGGAGCCTCGCTTTGCAACAACATTCCTTTGAGGTGCCTTACAAAAAGGGGAGTCTCAACGGTAACGCCGATGGCTTAAGTCGAAGCCCCTAACGTAAGAATCAGCCTTAAAGTTATTTGTTACTGATGTTTTTCTTCCTGAGGCAGGATTTTGAACATATTGCTTTTGTGTAGTGTTTCAAAGTGATGACATGCTTTCTAGTGCAATTTTCCAATTTGTGGACGCGTTCTGAGTGCTGCTAGACTACTGTAAGGAACTAGGCAGTAGTATAAAAGGGGAAAGAGCCTGGCATGGCTTAGTGAGGGTTGTGCCGTGCTTGCTGACTGAGCGGCTGAGTTTCTGCGTAGTTCTAACGCTTGCTGGGAACGAGAGAACAATGGCAACTCTCCCGAAGTCACTTTGCAGTGTCCTGTGTGAACCTGAACGAGAGAACGAGGCCTTCTCTGTGCGCTGCGCTCAAGAAACGCCGAAGGACGCCCGACTTCGGTTATGAGCATCATCGAGCGACATCCCTCCGGACAGCGAATGCCGTCCCCTGAACATCGGGATCTCCTTCCCCCGGCGGGGCGGTCTGTTACGTTTCGCCTACGACGCGCGGTATAGCCGGCGCGGATGCAACGGACGCCGGGGCTTCGTTCAAAGCGGCGGACATTTTGGCCCGTTCAGCGCCGCCGATACGCCTCCCCGCCACGCGCGTCCAGGCATGTTTCAGTGCCACGTGTCTTCAAGTGTGCGTGTGTGTGTGTGTGTGCATGGTGGTGCCCACGCTTGTCAAAGCTCGGCAGCCGGGGAGAGGAGCTCCTCAAGTGTGAAGCGAGGAGGTCTGCCCGGCGCCGGCTCGGCGGATGCGTCACTACACTCGTCTCAACATGTCTCTCAGCCTGTCCGTGCCCCGCAGTCACGTGGCCTCATCCCGAGACGTTCCTCCTTCCCCTCAACTGCGAGAGTATAAAAGCAGCTGCCCCCGGACGCCAAGAGAGAGGCTCCGATTTCTTCTGTTGAGTAACGTGCTCTCCCGTCTCTCCACTTCGGTCGACCTGACCGCCCGCTCTTTTGCGATGCTAGAATAAACAAGTTGTTCTGTTACCAGTCGACTCATGCTTTGCCGGGACCTTCGGATGCTTCCAGTTGTGCCCCAGGTCGCCAGGCCAACGCTACCCTTGGGGCTTGCGACCCATTTGCAACAACGGGTGTCAGCGCCGAGATTCCAACAAGTCCGAGCCTCACGGCTGCGTCGCGCGCCCAATGCACAACCCATAGCTGTGCTTCAAGATCGGGGCTGCTTATGGCCGCCTTCCATTTGGACAACGTGGACAATGCGGGGCACCGCCAGAGCATGTGTTCTAACTTAGCTACGTCTGAACATAGCTCGCAAGTATTGGTCGATTGTGTCTCTGGATAGATTCTGTGTAACAGTGCGGGATTAAGGTACGCCCAGACCTGGCTGGTAAAATAACCTGAGTGTTAAAGTCTGCGGTCTACCTAGTTTTCTATGTGGCGGAGGATATCGTCTTCGTCCCATGTAAAAATGTTTGGTAAGTTCGTTATATGAGGGAGGGTCCCGATTGTCCACAACATCAGAGCCACGCCACCCAGTAGCTACGCGATCGACGACCCCCCGCGCCGCTCTGTGGGCACATTCGTTGAGGTTGGGCGGGGTGCCCTCGGTCTGCCCCGTGTGTGCGGGGAACCAGATAATTGTGTGCGGCTGGATGTCCTTGTCCGGCACAATCCGCAGGACCTGCTCCGATATGGTGCTCTTGGCGAACGCTTAGAGAGCCGTCTTCGAGTCACTGTAGATCGTTCTCCTTCTGTCGTCCAGCAGGAGCACGTGCTGGTAGCCGAGTTGGCTATACATGTTTACGACGATTAATATGCGGGGTCAGGGCTATCGTCACCTGCTCCGCAACCTCGGCCGACTTCGTTTGAACCGTCATGAGTTCGTGATTGTCCGATCGTGATCGATGCCCACCGCTACGAATGCCATCCCGTCGCCGTACCATGCAGCATCGACAAAACAGCATTACCGAAGCCGTGTGTGAGCCTCGCCCAGGAGAGCCTTGGCCCTAGCTCCTCTCCGACCCATGTTATGTTCGGTATGAACGTTGCGTGAAGTTGGAGCAAGAACGATGCGTTTGCGCTGTTCCCGAGGGAGACCGGATAAGCGAGACTCGATTTCCACCGCACGAACCCCCAGCCCGGCAGGATGCTGCTACCCGCTTGGTTGGTGGAAATCCTAGCGTATTGGGCCCTCTCCTGCGCTTCCGCAATCTCTTTCAGCGCGTTGTGCATGCCGGGACGCGTCAATGTTTCCAAGTTTGTGTACATGGGGAGCCCGAGGGCCCTCTCGATAGTCGTCGTGATCAATGTGTTGGGCTTGATTCACTCCAATTTTTGCCACTTGCGCATGGCTGGACGTAGGCAAAATGACACGTCACAAAGGCGTGCACCATTCTCACAAGATTGCCCTCTACAAGACCCTGCTGCCGGTCCGCAACTCTCCGAATTAGTCTGATGGCATTATCCGTTTTCTGGGCTAGTTTAGACACCGTCAGGTTATGGGAGCCGTTTGATTCGATCGTCATACCCAGGACGCAGATGTAGGCTACCCTGGGGATGATACCGCCCTCACTTGTCCATACAGTGATGTCGACATCCTCTATCGGCTTCCAACCCCGTAGCGCCATCTAAATCGCGCTCCGCGCAGTGACCGCTCTTAACGGTCTGCAGCGAAGCAAGTGTTCGTTTTCACAGCAGTGACCACATGTAACCTAGCCACTAATAGCGGAAACATATATATAAGTAGATAATCGCTGCACTCTGCCCTATTGCTCTGTTTCATCCTACTCACAGAAATACATGCCTTGCATGCGAGAAACAAAGATCCATTTCAAAATTACTAAATCGTTTTGTCATCACACCACGACAAAACCTCAACTTGCACTCCCTGTTCCTTAATGCCATGTCCGTGGGAAAGGTAGTGCAGGGATACAGGCACTTATATGGAGAAAGAGACTAGGATTGGCCATTTTTCTATCATAGCATTTGTTTTTGGCATCCGCTCTTTTTGTGAGTGCTTCTATAATGATCTTCGACCGTGAGGAACAAAATGTTCCTCCTAATGCGATGTGGTCGAGGTTAGATTGGGTAAATCCACATGGCTATTACTAGAAAGAAAAGTCAGCAGGTGAAGCCCGCTCACCGCGTCACCGCGGAGAGCGACGTAGTAGAAGGCACGCAGTTGGCCTACGCATAAATGTGACCCGAAGAAAGCGACTCGCGTGGTAGTTTCTGCGGCTGCACTCGAGAGCTTTAAGCCTGCATGTAAGCGTATCGCCGTTTATAGACAGCAGAACACCACAATAGAGAACACACACTGCAACGCTATTGGCGATACGCCTTGGCGCTTTCTAAAACTAAAATACATAAGAAGCATTTTGCTTTTGCATGGGCGCTCCCGTCAGAAAGAAACGCCACTGTTTCAGAGTTCATTATTTTGCCATCCACGTCTTCGTATCACACTCTTTATTGCAATAGCAGTCTGTAATAACACATTGATGACTAAGAATTAAATTATGGGGTTTCACGTGCCAAAACCACTATTTCGTAGTGAGGGACTCCGGAAATTTGGACCACCTGCTATTCTCTAACGTGCACCAAAAACTAAGTATACGGGTGTTTGCGCATTTCGCCCTCATTGAAATGCGTCCACCGTGGTCAGGATTCGATCCCGCGGCCTCGTGCTTGGCAGCCCAAAACCATAGCCACTAAGCAACCATGGCGGGTTATGACATCTTGTTCTCCACGTCACAATATGGGCAACAAGCGCTCATCACTCTGGCACCTCCAGTAGGCTGTTATAGCGCAAACTGTAATGCCTATGTATGCGGGTTAAATTTCTCTACCGTGCAGGTAATAAACAAAACCTTTGACTCAAGCATTCCTCCAGAAAATTTTAGTTATACTTCTTTTGTCTCGTTTTTCACCTAAAGCTGACTTCTTAGTGCGGCTTGCAAATTAAATACTACTTTTGAAGTGAACCGTATATATTATGTGTTGCACCAGTCGCCTATTGCATCAATGAGAAGATGGGTTGTTAGAGCAGCAGTATTTAAGATGTTAATATATAAGTGGCAGTCAAGAAAGTTAACAACCAAGGTCAGAGCAATTCAATGTGTATATAAAATACCCTAGGTTATCAAAAAGAAAGTGAGAGAGACAAAGAAAGTATATTTGCTTCAAATAACGGAACCAAGACTGGAAATTTACAAATGGGGCAAAAAAGTAATTCGGAAGGAACATCGGCACGATAACAGAAAGGTCAGTGTCTCGCCATCTGAGGCTCGAGCTGTCTGCTGTGGACACAAACATACAGACGCAAATATTCGCAGCATGGTCAGGCATGCATCTGCTGCAGCAAAAGTAAGGAAACTAATCACCAGGTCGAGAGTTGACTGCGTAGATATTCATCAAGCAAGGACACTAGAAAACATGTACCTTGCAGAAGCGCTGGGATTCAAAGTGCATAGAAGCGTTAACTCGTGAGCAGTCCAAATAAGCAATAGTTTAGATTACGCGCGAGTGGCGGAAGCAGGGAAGAGACTGATAAATACCGGAGTCGTTGGAGCATAGGTCCTAGAGGTAGAGGTTGTAATTAGGAGAGAAATATGAAAGAGACGTACGAAGACCGCTAGACGGCTTTGCATGTATGTTATACCTGATAATAGCTTAAAGGGACACTAAAGGGAAATATTAAGTTGAGCTAGAGTGAAAGATTAGGCTTTTGTAATGACAAGTTCATCATTCTTAGCGAGAACAGATTATTTATAAGCGAGAAAACGAAGAAATTGAGAAATAGGAGGGACGCCACCTGTCGTGCGTTGTGGTACCTCTCATAAAGTGACGTCAGAGCCTCTATTTTAATTATTGAACTACTGTTTCATGTTACACTTGAAAAGTAAATTAGATAAATTTTGGCAACAAATGAAACATGCGATAGGCCATAGTTATTTTATTGCTGCATATTACGGCCGTCGCGCTCACTCCACAGTAGTGCCGACAAGTTCTGGTTTCGCTCGGCCGCGCTGACCGCGCTCGCACTTTCGCTTGGTGAATGGCAAAGTTTCCATTTCGCGGCGTGCTGTGCTGTCCATGCTGTGTCACGAAAGTTCTTGACAGCTGTAGTTCCCAGTTCCCAGCAGCGAAATGCCGGGTCGATGTGATGTCGCGGGGTGCCCAAACGGTCCGCGTCGTCTGAACAAGGATACCGAAAGCTCCGACACCAACGTGCACTACCATGCGATCCCGCGGGGCGAACCTCTACGTTCTCGCTGGCTCAGTGCATTTCCCATGCTACAGCGGGTAGGAAAGGTGCCGATCAGACTGCATGTGTGCTCGATGCATTTCCGCCCTGAGGATTACGAACACAATTCACTTTTGAGGCTGTCAATGGACGTGCCTTTTCAGATGCGACTTCGTCGCAACGCTGTTCCGTCGATATTGCCTTCATCCCATGAAGAACAAATACCGTTGCTGCAGGACGAAAATTTCATGGTAAGTAGAGCCTCTTTTTGACGCGCATATTATTTTCCTTTCATTACTAAAACTGAGCAAGTGTGCGCAACCCTTTACGGTACTGATAGCCAGCTGCCTTTATTGACAGGCTAACGTTGATGTCTTGATCACGGAAAATGACGCCACTGGAACCTCCATTGAAAGCAACGCGGATTGCGAGCACAATTCTCTACCAAGACAGTCAATCGAAGTGCCTTTCCAAGCGCGACTGGGTTGCAACGTTGTTCCGTCGATATCGCCTTTCCCCCTTGAAGAGCAAGCACCGTTGCTGCAGGACGTAAGTTTTGTGAGTCGTGCCTTTTGACGCTGCATGCTATTTAACTTTAATCACTAAAAATCAGCAAGTGTACGCCGCCCTTCACGTTACTCATAGCCAGCTGCTTTTATTTACAGGCTAACGTCGCCGACCCGATGAATGAAAACACTGCTGGCACTTTCACCGAAAGTAACGCGGAGGTATGTGTGCGGGGTTTGTCACGGTGGTTGCAGTTGTACGCAGATGAAACGCAACACGCAGCTTAGTACACTTTCGGCACATTTCAGACGCTTCCCTCTGGTGCGAAAGACGCGGAGACGCAGACAGATTTTATGCAGATCCCCGCGAAAACAAGCAGTTTCCGCAGCGTCGGGAATGCAAAAGGAGTGCAGGCTAAACCACTGGGCACGAGCGTTGGTGAGTACACCCGAGCTGTTACCTAGCTTTTAACGAAAACTACTAATGTGATGTGTGATGGAGTCTGGGAGAACAAGTAGCAAATTTTCTCTTTTGTTTGGTAGCACCACCAAAGATATTGGACAGGCTAGTAGAACCTTGTCTACTTCAGCATGTTTGCTGGTGCTTTGTGCTATGCAAATTTAGTCAGAATTGCTGTCATTTTCCCAACTTTTCAGGAACTACGCAACACAGTGTCATTTTCTCTAAAGCTGTTGTCCTGGTTCTCTTTTATTCAGACCTTCGCATGGCGTTTCTTTGCTCTCCAGCTGTTCAGGTGAATAGAACTGTGAAGGAAATGAAATGCAAGGCACTTCAGGTGAATGTTCAGAACATACCTACGCCAAAGACATCAACTCCAATCAAGAGACGACGTACCACTTGTGTCAGGAAACCAGTCAAGCACCGGAGACGTACACCAGCAAAGGACATCAGCTACATTCCCTCGCCTGACGTGTCCCCAGTACTGCAATACCCTGACATGCATGACACAACGTACGAGCCGGAAGAATTGACTTGCACCCCAGAGGTGACATTTGATGAGTAAGTAAACATTGCATACTACTGTGCATGTTGGTGTATAAATGTTCAGATACAAAGGTGCAGTATGTATTAGTGCACTTTATGTGTTTATAGTAAAGTGATGTTTACTTGTTTATTGAAAAACAGTGTGATAGGTTATAAATGATCCAAGTATGCATGTGATGGGTGGTAACAAAAGCAAGACCTACAGATGTCTATGTCATTCCCTGGCCTGCAGTAACTAATTGCAGTGACAGATGTGAAAAAAGCTTCCGTGATTTCAGTCAAACAGTCACAAAGTCACAATTACAAAGAAGGTGTAGCAGATTGGGGTACTAGCTGTCTTCCATTTGTGCACACAGATTGCAGATAATTTCAATCCTGTGTTTACGATTATTTGATGCACAGGCGCAGCATTTAATTGACTTCAAATGAAGGCAATAAAGGGTAATTATTGCTGCTAAAAGAGAAAAGTGCTAACTTTCAGCGCAAACTTTTGACTGAGTAAGGGAGTGAATTTGTACGAGAGTGCCTGTATAAAAGCTGAGTAAGGGGCATATTTTCTTTTTCAGGTGCGATATGGATGAGGGGTGTACGCAACACAAAGACTACTTTCTTGTCTCTCGTGACAACCTGCTGACACTCCTGAACACGTGCCGCACTTGCTTGTCTACGTCCTGCACAGTGAGCCTCTCCTGTTCTGGGACACGCATCACTGCTAAGACTGAATGCCCAAGGGGACATGAGCACATGTGGGCGAGCCAGCCACTACTAGGAATGAAGCCCAAAGGCAATGTCGACTTGTCGGCTGCAATACTCTTCTCCGGTTCAAGTGTTGCTGGAACACTCAGAATGATGAGGTTGATGGGTGTTCAAGTCATCAGTGATCAAACATTCTTCAGTTACCAGAAGGCATATCTTTTTCCAGCTGTCACTGCAGTAAGCATTTTGTTTCAACTTTCCTGAATATGTAGCTAGCCACATATTGAACAACGGCCCAATATCTCGGGAGCAGCTAGAAGTAGTGTCATATTGGCCCTTTGTTTAACCATTCACTCCAATGGCAGAATGTTGGGCTGCAAAATATTTGTAAGCTGTTATGGCTCGTGATTAGCATATAAAACTGCTAACCTGCTTTCTTTTCGTGCAACAAATCTATATGCCAACATAATTTTCAAAATTTGGTGTAGCTAATTTGAGGCAGGCATGCTCAGTGCACAAGCAATCGCATAAGACTAGCATTCCGAGAGTAGTTTCTAAAGCTTTATCATTACTAAAACCAAATAACAGAATGAAGCAAGCATTTCAAATTTTTCAGGCATTTTTATTGTGCATAAGAAAGCAAACAAAGGACATAAATACAGAAAATATGCCTGGCATGCGAAGGAAATGGTTCCAAGAACAGACACTGGCATTATTCTAAGCAGCCTGTAAGTTCATCTTACATCTTCACTAGCACACAATGCATGCAGCTGCAGAAATTGTAGCATCTAATTTCAGGAAACCCATAATGGAACTGTAAGGAAAGGTGCTGCATTGTGCTGTATTTGTAGATAGCATTTTTGTAAAATTCTTGGCTTATGCATTGAAGAAAAAAGTTGCTTAGAAGTAGAGAAAGTGGAAGGTGAATTTCTGAATTTTGTGGCTCATATGCAGTACCGAAGATTCCGTAGCGATTATGATAATTTCAATGTAGTTTCATTTACTTGCATTCATTTTAATGCTGCTAATGTCTGCAAAGCTTTGCTACACTAACTCAACATTTTTTAACATAATCTGTTCCTTTTGCATCCACCGACAAGAGGTTTAGGGCTGAATGTCTTCAAAATCTGTCGCGTTATGTGGGAATCGGAATGATGTTGCAACCTGTTCCTCATTTTTGCATATCATACTGAATAAAATACAAAACACAAATACAATTCTCAAAGGTTACTTTCAGTTTTTAGCCAAGGTCTTGTGTTAGCATGTTCTGTACGTCAGTGTTTATGTTGCTCTGTGTGTCTAGGCAGAGCTTACATGTGGGTGGTGCACAATATTTTGTAATTGCAACTATCTTTTTCATTCTGATTGTTATCAGACATAAACCGTGTGCACATAACTGTACACGTAGCACCTGGAGCAGATCAAAACTCAGGACAGAGTCCAAATTTCTCGTAGGTCTGGGATGAGCACCAGAAAGGACTTCTGGCAGCAGCTGGTGACAGCAGCTTGGAGCTCTGCGGGGACGGGCGCTGTGACTCACCAGGCCACAGTGCCAAGTACTTGACATACTCGTTCTTGTGTCCTGGCACGGGAAAGATAATACACACTGAGCAAATTCAAGTCAAAGAAGTAAGTAGAAAAAAAAAACTACCGAGCATCATTCGACATATTTGATTATTGCTATTTTTCAAGCATCGTGCAATGATTGTTACATGTTTATCAAGCGAATAAAGGGAAAATCAGACATCCACCCGTTCGTAGCAATTGCTACAAAGGAAACCCATACGGGTTTCTCGAAAGAAAAGCCTCATAGTTGAAAAAAAAAGGAACGGGTGGATGTCTGATTTTCCCTTTATTCATTACTTCTCTCCACCTTGCGGGTTTCCGCAGAACTACTACGTCAAAATGTTTATCAAGCATTCCAGGAAGCATGAGTCAATCGCATACATGCCTCAGTATTCTTTTTTAGCTTATCAATGCACAGGCGAGCGTGTACACGCTGTATTTAGAAGGCCCATCCTTCCCTGTAACGAAACCTTTCATAATTCCCACACCCTTGACGATTTACTCACATACTCCTGAATTCATCTGGACACAATGGGCCTTGTGTGCTAGAAGATAGTGCCACAGCGATTTGACTGTGTGATATTCTTGTGCTAGTGCGATGGTTCCAACTTACGGTAGTCGAGGTGGGCTGTGGGATTGAGGAGCGTTTTAAGAATATGGGGCAAGATGCTTTATTTGCACAGCTTCACTTCATGCAATTATGTATCCTGTGCACATACAATTTTTTTGTCTTCCAGAGTGCCCAAATTCAGGCGAGCTCACAAATGGAGAAAGAGGGCCTCATCAGAGGTCTTCAATTTCTCTGTGACCAGGGCATCTCCATAAGGTCCCTGACAACAGACCGCCATACAGCAATAAAGAAATACATGAGGCTGCATTGCCCGGCCACCAAACACCAATTTGACGTCTGGCACGTTGCAAAAGGTAGTTATGAAGGGAACTAACGTATTTACTACTGCTAGTAAAATACCTAATGTTGGTTAATAGCCGCAAAGCAACTCCTGACTAGCACTTAGCATTTATTAAAGAAGAATGCATCTTACGTCATCATACTTCAAACATTTGCATTGAAGGGACTGTTTACCACAGGATCAGGTCTTTGGATTGTAGCGGGAATGATAATATTGTGTGTCACATTGATGGAAACAGCAAACTTGTATCTTATAAGCTAGGAATTCTATTTCTTATCTGGCTCCGAGAGTGGTGCGAAAATTAAGTGTTTCTCGACGGTGAAACAGTGCAACCAATGTGAGCACCATTATGCCACCAAAAAGCTGTGCAGAGAGAGTTATTTTGCTTGGATACATTATTTTATTGTCTAAAATTGTATTTTAAGTGCCTCTGCTAACTTTTCTTTGCATGAGAGATTGATTTCTTGTTTTCAAAGTAGTGCATGTTGAAAGTGGCACTACTATCGTGCAGACAAGAATGGTGCACCAATGGGTCTTCAACTATGCCCCCATGACATTGTGACATGCAGCAGTGCTAGTAGCATTGTGCGAGTGATGCAAGGGTCACAGTCTTTTTCAGGTTGTTGAAAATTACAGGCATTCAGACTGTGCCTATAGAAAACATGCGATTATAGGTGGGCCAAAAGAACTTGCCACTTATGTGCTGAGGAGAGCTATTAAAGTCATTTTAGTGCTTTACACAAAGTAATACCGCAGAAACACTATGTGCTTCCGGTTTCTCACTTTTACCACCATTGCATCCACTAGCCCATTTTTCGGGCATCTATAGAGTTTTAAGAGACTATGCAAATCGAAATACATTGTTTTAAAATTCCTACTCACTTGCCAGCGAAACCATTGCACGTTTACACTTTAAATGATAAGCTTTCTATTGCATCACAAAATAGGAGGTCCTTGAAAAATGGTAGACAGTCCCTTTAGCTATGAAGGAACTAGTACCTTGATATGAAAAAGCTACACACTTATTTGAGGCTACACTACCAGAAATAGTGCGCAGAAAGATCTTTCAGTGCACTGTATTCCAATTCCATTCTGTACTAATGCTTCGAGCTAGTCTTCTTCATCTACCTACAGTTGAAGTTTACACGAGATGGACTAACAAATTATGGCGCAAATTTTTTCCAGGCATCAGAAGAAAATTGACAGCTGCTTCACGGAAGGCTAGATGCAGGGAGCTGTTGAGCTGGATACAACCCATTGTGAACCATCTGTACTGGTGCGCATGTGCTTGCGGAGGAAATGGAGATTTACTAGTGGCGACATGGACAAGCCTCCTAAACCACATAGCTGACATTCATGATGGTCACGGCAACCTCTATCCCCGCTGCCTCCATGGACCATCCAGCAGAGTGTCATGGCTCAAAATTGGTAAATACAAGTAATCTGCCAGTTTAAGTGGCACTGCATTTTGTGCAGTGTAATTACATCGTCGATCAGTTGAGATTGAGAACCTTTTGCACAATTAATCAAATTTAGCACAATGCGCATTGTCCGTCTATACTTGTGATGAAGGGAACAATACATATATGTCCTATCTTTTCCCACATTAGACTCTCCAGCGCACAAACAAGTCAGAGCCATTGTCATGGCCCCAGTGCTTCTCAAAGACATCCGACAGCTCTCGCCAGACACGCAGACATACAGCCTGGAATCTTTCCATAGTGTCCTGAACGGCTATGCTCCTAAGTCTACCGCATACACATATGAGGGAATGAAGGCTCGGTAAGCATGCATGCGTTATTAATTTTTCAGGCAGACAAGTACTTCCTAAAAAATTTTGCGAAGTACTGCTGAGAATTAAACCTTGTGGGAAAACTTGAATTTCCAGAACACTGATTGCTGCCCTCCATTTCAATGAAAATGCCAACAAAGAGCAAGCAACAACAAAGGATGGAACACAGCAATGGCACAGCAAGACATCCAAGGCCAGACATAGCATGATGACTGTGTGTCCACTCAAGATGGCTGCTACATTTGGCAAGTTTAACTGTGTCACGTCCGTCTTTCAGTTAGCAGTTCTGCTCTACAAGTGCTCAGCAAAACTACACCTCATGTTGCATTTACAAGCTATTCACAAGCTAGTGTTGTAAGGAGCAGAGCACTGCAGATTGTGGCAGAACAATCTTTTTTTCTCGTAGGGTGGTTATAGAGTCAGGATAACGGCATGTACTGCATTCGTTGCATATTCAAGCATCGTGCAACACTTTTTGAAGTAACTGCGATCGGGATGCACAGACAGCTTTTTCTCCCAATAATACATTTTACCACAAGTAGACATTATCTTTACAGCTAGGCTCAATGCAGAAAAGCCAAAGTTCTTGCTACTTTGACACATGACTGGCAAATCACACTCTCAGCGACAGACAAGGAGCAAAGCTTCACATGATGCATTAATTATAGAATGTTGCTTTTACTTATCTGTCCCCAGATCAGGTGACCTCTCCAGATATTTGCTATAGCATTAAAATAAAATGCAGCACTGATGTTACCTGGTTTGTTCTACTTTCAGATTATGTGCAAGATCTACAAAACAAGGTGACCGAGCTTTGCATCGAGCACCCGTCATTTCCAGAAGCACTAGCCCAGGCACCAGAAAAAATTGCACCAGTATTTGTGCCACAGAACGAACCTAGGCCCTCCAAAACTGAGCTCATAGCGGCACACAAGGCACGGTTTTTGAAGTTTTGATACATGTAGAGCAGACAAGCAACTGGTGGAGTTATCAAAAACCAATTGTTCGAAGGCTACACCAGTAAATTGGAAAAGCAAAGACATAAACTTCATGCTCGAAAGGGTTTGTGCTGTACTGAAGCGTGGGAAAGAACAAACCAAGTCGCATAGATTGTCTCTGCAACTGATGCTGCATGCGTGCAAGGACACCATAAGGTTTCTGCCGACTGGCACGGCTGATGACAAGCTCAAGAACATCATAAGTCAAGCAGAAGACACTTGTTGACATGCACATCATGCTGGGAAAGCTTTGTGCTACACTAAAGTGTAGGAGTGAGGGAGCCGAGTGGCATAGGTTGTCACTACAACTGATGCGGCATGGCCACAAAAGTACCATAAGGCTGTTTCTGGGTTCAACAGATAATGACTAGTTTGACATCATCTTAAATCATGGACAAGACACTTGGTGACATGTGCATCATGTGGGAGGTGTAACAGGCTGACGAATAAATGCAATACTGACCCTTGTAGGTACGCATTCAACTGGAAACAGTGTTTCACGTTCAGCGTGCCAACATTCAAAAGAAAAAACTAAAGTGCATTGCAAGTGGCTCTCCTGCTGCTGCTTGCAATGGTATGGCTGACTGTGATCATCAAATTTTATTCACACAAGCTTTGGGAAGAACCTCAGAGAAAAAGCTACAGTCAGTAGCTTGACTAGGTCTGGGGTCCCTGGTGATGACATGGGAGGCAGGAAATAAAACATGAGCAAAATGGAATGGACACACAAGTGGAACATCGCATTACGTAGTGTTTCCATGCACATATGCACTAAAGAAACTATGAACAGAACTGTACATCAGGAACCATATCATAAAGACCAATTACAGATGGTTGTTAAATATTTGACGTGGCAGGTAAACATATTCAAAAAGCAAAGAACATGTCCTGGCCCAGCTAAAAAATTAATTGCTCAATATGACAGCAGTTTCACTGTCCCATTATATGATAGGAATATATTTGGCAAAGGATGCAAATGAACTCGGCATACCTCTAAAGCTTTCTGTATGGGTAGCAGAAAAGGGCCCATCTCGCTGCACACAGGCACTCAAGCTCGCTTAAGTTGGGAAGCACTTGACAGCGTCCGCAGTCGCACCTGGAAAGCAGAAACACATTTTGAATTAGGCAGCAGTGTTGAGTTGTAACCTTGCAGCCAAGTAGCCTTAGAAGCTACTCGACGCGCTAACGCGATGTAACCTAAATGCTTCCGCAACGTCCACAATGCTTGCTTTAGCAGTACTCGCAGATGCACTCTGAGAAAGTCAACGTGCACTATGTTTTACGTGTAGCTAAGGCGGTAAATCGTCTCTCGCGCACTTTAGAAAAGCTAACAAATACTACGCCCGCCAGAGGAATAAAAATGTTTTATCAGCGCGCGAGGTACGGAGCTTAGTCGAACAGGAGTTGACAGTTCACACGGGCGTTTCGGTCGCAATCGAGCCCGATTAGAAAAGAATTCTTCCAGCGTGATTGAGAGTGATCGCTGCTATACGGTCCAACGATTCGGGCTGAGTTGGCTGAGCTCACAGAAAGTAAGAGCACGGACCTAGTCCAACCATTCGATCGCAATGGAAGAGTAGCGATTGAGGGGATCCGGATCAAGCACCATCGCGATCGAATGTCCGTGTGCGCGTATCTGATACTTTTGTAATTTATGAGACAAGCATTTAGGAAGAGTCGTACGTACCACTTGGTGCTTGGCAGATGCGTCTGAAGGCGTGCGCCACTTTCAGCTTCCTTGCCTGACGAACAACTTGAGGCGGTGTCGTCGTGCGGCGATCTTGACCCTCTCTGTCTTTAAAGCTCTCCTACACTCGTTTCCGCCGACCAGGTTAAAAATGCAGCGATGGCGCGTGTATGGAGGGCCTTTACCTGTCCTGATAATCCTGCGGAGCTCCATCGTGTGCTGCAGCGCTCGAAGCGCGAGCCCGCAAGAGCACTTGGCGTTTTTCTTCGCTTCAGTCGCTGAAGTGTAACACGACGTACTCAGCTAGAATTCCATTACGCGCACTACATCTAAACACGTTCTAGAATAACGCCGTTCGGAGGAATATGTAACACAGGCTCACATGCTATCGTAGGCTCCACGCACACAGGAACGCCATTTCAGCTGTTGCGCGGTTACGGCTTGACTTGACTCGCCAGCGGTGAAATCCACAAAACGAGCCGGTGAAATCCGCAAACTGCAGCGCTCCCTCTCGGACGCCCGCTGATTCACAGAAAGCGGAAGCAGAGACGGTGACGTCAGGTCCTCGATTTTGGCGCGGGTGATTCAAATTGAGCAGCGGCACCAGGGACTTTCAGTGGAAGTTTTAGATGCAACAAATTCGTTTATTGGCGCGCAGAAAGTGGCGATAGACTCCTACACAGATAATATATCAATATAACCAAACTTAATATTTTCCTTTAGTGTCCCTTTAAGAAGGCTAGTGAATATTTGTCACCGCCCATCCCTCCATTTCGTATAGAAATAACAGGCATCATCATAATAATTATCATCATTACCGTCGTCATAATCCTGCCTGCTTGCTGCTATTTCTGTTCCTTGCATTAACGCCACCTTCCTTACTTGTGTGCGCAGTTATTATATCCGCACTTTGAGCACCGGTATGCACATAAATGTGAAGGGCGTACTTGGCCCCAAACCGAGAAGTTAGGAGCAATATGCATATCTCTAACTGCGCCATGTCGCCGTTGGAAAATGAAAGCGTGTATGGGCAACCAGCGCTAAAGTTCCGCCTGCCAGCAGCAGCCCCATACAACACACAGCATAGAAAGGGCAGGAAACAGTCTTCGACAGCACATGCTGCGAATTCGCGTCACTAAATTAACCGCTTATCTTCAGGCACATGTGCGTAAACTCCGGACCTGACTGGGCAACGACCTCCTATGGCATACCGTAACGGATGTGGGTGGCGAGATGAACAAGCGATCATTATACAGAGCAATGTGGTTTACTCATTCCGCGGTGGCCTATGAGTGTAGGCGAATCACTACTAAATTTTATCTTTTCATAAATTCAGTTTTGAAACTAGCAATGAGTCAGGGCAAAATTCTCTAGTTAGATTTACTTCAAGACGGATTAATTTAAACAGCAATAAAAAGCAAAGCGATGTCGGTGCTTACCCTTCTTGGGATACAAGGTGGATATAGTCGAAGTGGTCGGTTCGTTTAACAAAGCGTACACACGTCTCCTGCTGGATATGTTCCATTGCACCTTTGATTATTTCCATATTTTCAGGTGTGACTGTGAGAGAAGAAACAGTATGGCTATGCCGGTTAGATCTATGAATTGCTTTCAAACGACATCACACTTTTTTTTGCAATAGGTCAGGATGTCTCGGAAGCACTCAAGGCCAAAAGACAATTGCCGAGACAAACCATCTCACGGTTCTATTGTGATATGCGCGCGTAAATCGATGAACATTAAAAGAACTTTCCTATGCAGCGTAAAAAATGAGGGGGATCAATGAGTATTCATGCAATAGTAATTCGTTAGCATTAGTTTACACCTTTTCGGCCCTTTTGCACGTTCCCGTCTTGCGCGGAGTGCTGAGATAACCACTGACTAAATGTTTAAAATGAATGCTTGCGCTTTCTTTATACGGAGCATGTCGGGCATATCGGACGACCATGGGCCATCTACTCTCAATTCTAGAGAGGGGCCCCTGCGCAGGGCCATTACCATGGCCTTGAAGTCCGTAAAGTGGCAGGTAAGGTACCTTACGGATACTATGGCAGATTCGTTGTGAAAGACTATGTCGATGCACGAGCTTAGCTCGGTGGAGACGGACCGCCCACGGGGCTTGGCAAGACAAAGGTCGACGCTTTCATCGAGCTCTTGAACGAACTTTCGGAGCTTCTTGATGTCTTGGTTGAACGACGGTCGGACGTCTTCATGACATAGCCTCGGCATTTTTCGGTCGGCGTTATAGTACAGCATCACTCCTACCACTCGAAGAAAGCGCGGCACCCATCGTTAATTTGAACTATACTATAGACCGTTTCATCGGGCCAGGAGGATAGGGCGCGCGGAGAGCCTTTCCTCCTCTCTGGCTTGGGCGATCCGGCGCGGCCTTGCTTGAAAATATTGCTGTCGCGTGCTGCGGAACGATTTCGAGATGTTTTAGATCCTACTTTGTGAAAATTACGCCATGTTCGTTCATATAAGGTCGTCAGGGAAGCCTTTCAGTGCATCAGTAACCATACTGTAGGCAGAAATATGTCTTGGGGGCGCAAAAATGTGACGCGCATAATCAGTCGCGGTGCGTCTATGTGCTGTTTAGTATTTTGCTTATATCAATTTTATTTAAACAAAGAAAACCGGCGTCTCTGTATTACCAGCATTAAATGCTAAATCAGCTCACTGTCTGATCGATTGGCGCACGGAATAAAACATAAAACATAAGAGCGCATGCTCGTGCACGGCCAACCTAAGGCAACCATGAAACATCTGAGCGGCAGGCGCTATCAAATATTTGTGATACACTGGCATCGTTCTCACGCATTTCAAGTCTAGTATGGTTGAAATTACCATATGTCTGCGCTAGCCTTGCTGCATGAGGCCCATGGCGCTGCTGAACACAGAGATCACTTTGGTTGGTGAGCCAGCACCATACATATATAAGCTGTGCGCTTCGGCATTGCGTTTTTGGCCTGTATACAGCCATATTATATGAGAGGGCTCGCATAAAAAGAATGCGATGGCTATTTTTGAGCGCAAAATTTCCGTAATACGTGTGAGCGCGTCGTAGAGAACTGAAACACAACCGAAAAAAGAATTGTTTATCATCCTCTTTCTCTAAAAAGCTACAGAAAACGGGCTAACGCCGCACAACGTTTATACATATATAACCACTGATGCCGTATGCTTGGACCATGCGCTATATAGAACAAGGATATCTGTAACCCAGCACCTACTACTGCTTAGGACGCTCGTGCAGTTTGTAAACGGTCGCTTTGCTGGACAAGCTTAATTCAGACTGTAAGGTATGCTGCTCTTACTAGACAAAGTTATTTTATTCTTGTTTGGAAACCTCATCCATCCAACCAAGTAGTCACGCAATGTAACCTGCAGCGAACAGTTTGAACGTTTGTCAAAGTATAACAGCACAGCTCCTATCGTAGCAGAACGGTACCCACGCTGTTACGATCGTCGCGTATGTTTCATGGCTCATAAACCGCAGCTTAGAAATAGAGGATAATACTGCAACAAGGTCACATTAGTGATTGGAACATTCAGAAATACACAATTGAGTTCCGAGGCTGATTGTAGGCTCAAATATGCGCGCGCACATCGCGCTGCGTGTTCCGTCCACCTCAACGCCAGCAGGAATTCCGGCCATGACGCCTTAAACCACTTCAGCACGTCTCACACAACCGCTTACCACGTAGAAGACGCACGTCATACTAAACAGACCGCACGACCGCGAAAACAAACGCCAGAACCTACCGCCGAGCGTATACCTGCCATGCAGAAGACCGCTTTCACCCAAGCCAGTATGGCGCTGCTCATAGGCGGCGCCTACGAAAAAACGGGGCGCGAAATGCGTCCGCTATGGACAAGAACAGCACCGAGAGCGGCGCTGCTGCGCCGGCGTTGATAAGCCTTGAGAGCGCCGCATGCGAAGAAAAGTCTATTAGCGGGTGGTACCCCTCTCCCATCTCTCGTTCGCACCGCCTTGATTGCCTCCTGCAATGCGCGTGTTTGGGCACGTTTCGTGCCGCGCGTGGTGTGTGCCTACGTGTGTGCGCGTGGACATTTCATTCGAAGGGCGATGTAGACTGTTTCAAATTTAGGGGAAAACTCGGAGCGCATTGCATTGCGATGCGGCGAGCGCTTGAGTCAGGCGGCGGCAGCAGCTCGCGCAGGCGCAGGTGCTCGAGGGGCGGAATCTTGAACGGCGTCGTCTGCTACGGCGGCGCGCGCTGGCCGCATTGTCGGGAAACGTTCTACTGTCAGTTGCAGGGCGCCGGTCTCATCGTTACTGCGTGAAATGAGCCGGTATTCTTTACTAAGCGTTGTGCGACGCCCATTGATAGGCATCGAAGGTAAGTTCATCGCTGAAAAGTGCAGGGCAGTCATAGACGACGTACTGATTCCATACATTCTTGAAGGCCCGTTTCTGGAAGGCGACTATATATTCTAACGCGATAGGTCGCCGATCCACACTGCTCGTGTTGTGCAACAACTGTTGGAAGAGCGCGCAGTCACTCTCTTGGGGTGGCCGCCTCAATCCCCGGGCCCCAACATCATTTCAAATGTCTGGGGCTAGTTGAATGTATCGCTGGCGCACCATCCCCTCTATCAGTCGCCCAAGAATAGGCTTCGATCCACCATCGTCAGCGATTGAGACGTGCTGCGAATGAACACATCCCTGATCAAGTCATTCTACACTTCACTGCCTTCCAGGATGAACGCTGTCGTCGCTGCCGCTGGGGACATGACGAGATACTAACTGAAGTTCCGAGCGTGAGGTGTCAGTCCAATTCCCCGCCGGCGGGCAGGGTCTGTCTGGTGTAGTGAATGATTGTCGAAAAAAATCACTTGCAGCTCATTGTCTTAACCTAACACATTCCTTTAATCGTATCCGTTTGTTTCATCGTGTTCGACCCCCATAGTTATCATTGTTGAGTGCTTTGTTTTGCTTTCGAGTCAAACAAAGACTGAGCACGTTGCGCGCACATCTTGGTGCGTCTTGTCGCTGCTTATTACGGTAGCACACACAGTGAAGAAATATACGTGCACGCGGTAAATACCCCGGCCTTTCGAAAGAACAAACGAAGCATGCTGTCAAAAGAAGTTTGTGGAACTCCATTATCGCCAATGAAGGCTCAGAGTTTGGCGACGCACAACGTTTAGTAAAGAATATCAGCTCAGTTCCCGCAGTACCGATGAAATCGGTACACTGCCCCTGACTGTAGCGCGCTTCCTGACAATGCGGCCAGCGCGCGCGCCGCCGTAACAGACGACGCAGATCACGACTCCGCCCCTCGAGCGGAACGATTTCGTCTGCAACGGGTGTAGGTCCTACACCCGTTGGAGATGAAATCATTCCGCCAGGGGAGAAACGAGCGCTGGCGTCTAGGATGAAATAGTGTTCCTGTATATGCTCCCGCAGGGAGCAGAGTTGCGCATAGTACCGCCGCCGTGATCCATCTCTGCAGCGAAGCCACTCCTCGCGCGCGCAGGAGCCAAATGCCGCGCGGTGTTCCGCCTTTTTCTCTGGTGGTCGCGAGCTACAAGCGCCAATTGTTCGCAGGCGCTTAGCAAAGGGCACTTGTTAATACAGGCTACGCTCGAACGAGTCATTCGTGCAGCCGGAGGGGGTGGGCTTCCAACCAACCGAAACTTTGTATGTACCTATGTAAACACGCATATACAAACACACACACGAACGTACAAATATGGGGTGGGACCGCCTTCGATTCCCCAAAATAAAATACTCCCGTGGCTCGAACAGCTCCAAAGTTCGCTCGCAAACGCGCAGTACGTTGCCACAAACAGCGGTGCAATGATTTTCAGCATGCATATGGCATGGTCAGAAAGCATGCATATCTTTGGTCAGAATAGCATGGTCAGAATAGCATGCATAGCATGGTCAGAAAGCATGCATTTCAGCATGCATATCTTATCATGGTCAGAAAGCAAGAAATGTTTTAAAGAGTGTTTAAAACTTCACACACGTAAGGTGGACACTTAGCGCATTTTGGCTGCCGAAACCAGCCGATTAATGACCGTCGCCAAGAGAGCTATCGTGCCTGCAGTTATGTCAGTGACCGTTAACAGAGCGCCATTTATCACTAACCATCGTTCACAACAGCTGCACGTTTTCGATACATGCGGTGCAGACACAGATTTAAGCGCATTTCAAATGTTGACATGTGCACATTTTAAGCAAAGCTTACTTTTATTTACTATTACTATTTAGTAGTACTTACTATTTAGTAGTGCTTACTATTTAGTAGCAGCAAATCTGCAAATAGAAAAAGATTCAAGATGCAAGAGCTTCTAGCTGCTCCTCTGAACGCACGATCGACGGTCCACTGATTGCACTGGCGATGGTACTGACGGAAACGACGAGTTCGCATGAGTCGGCGATGTGCCCGTAAAGTTGGCTTCGCAGCGGCGCGGATCATTTGACGTCATTTTTCGCGCTCGGCCAATAGCGGTGCGAGCGGCGCCGGAAAAGGTATGCGCAACTCTGCTCCCTGCGGGAGCATATACAGGAACACTAGGATGAAACTTGGCGTGCGGTCGTCCATAGACTGACACGCCCAGAGAGAAGAGATCGGACTTTAGAGCAACCGGCGAGCAGCCGAGCGCCGGTGAAACTGAGTCTTCATTGTACGTGCTTTTCAAAACTAGGAGGCCTGCGCCGCAAACGTAAACATCCGCTCGTTGTGCAGAGCTGAGCGCCGGTGAAACTGAGTCTTCATTGTACGTGCTTTTCATGCCGAGGAGGCCGGCGCCGCAAACGTAAACAACCGCTCGTTGTGCAGATGTTCACGGCGGCGGCGCCGAAACCCTCGTAGATACAAAGGTCGCTGTTGTCGCGCTGGTGCACAGGACGCGTCTTTACTCACGGGGCGGGGTGCTGATGGGGGAGAATCGGGCAGGGAACGAGTGGGGAGTGCATGAGAAACACACAAGTTTGCCAGGTCGATTGCAATCACGTTTTCACGGCCGTTCACAGAAACAGTAAAAGTCTTTTCTCCGCGCTGTAGCACTTCGAACGGGCCGTCATACGGTGCCGTGAGGGCGGGCCCGATTCCTTCGCGGCGCAAGAAAACGTGAGTTGAGGCAGCTAGGTATTTGCTTACGAAAACGTCGTAAGTGGAGGGCTGTCGCAAGCGCTCAAAGAGCGACCGAAGTTGCTCAACGTAGGCATGAGGCGAGATGTTGGGGACCGCAGGTGGCGCGAAGAATTCACCGGGTAGACGTAGTGTCGTCCCGTAGACCATTTCGGCAGCACTACACCCGAGGTCCTCTTTTATCGCCGACCGAATACCTAGTACAACTAGCGGCAGGTCGTTGACCCATGAAGCTCGAGCGTCGCGGGCGATGAGGGCGGCTTTCAACTGGCGGTGAAG
Source organism: Dermacentor andersoni (assembly GCF_023375885.2). Lineage (NCBI taxonomy): Eukaryota > Metazoa > Arthropoda > Arachnida > Ixodida > Ixodidae > Dermacentor > Dermacentor andersoni. The sequence continues at coordinate 105,845,574 of NC_092819.1, forward strand.
CCTTTCCACCATTCCATTTGCTAACGGATGGTATGCAGTTGTGTAGATGTGGCGGATAACGAGGATGCTAGTTAACGCTCCGAAGAGCTCACTTTCAAACTGTCGTCCGCGGTCGGTTGTTACCACGCTGGGGCAGCCGAAACGAGATATCCAACCGGCTACAAAAACGGACGCCACGGTGGACGCCGTAATATCGTGTACGGGAAACGCTTCAGGCCAGTGCGTGTAGCGGTCAACGCAGGTGAGGATGTATCGTTTACCACGCGATGAAGGCAGCCGACCGACAATGTCGATGTGAACGTGGTCAAAGCGAGAGTCAAGCGGACGGAATGGTTGAAGTGGTGACTTGGTGTGGTGTGTCGTTTTTGCACGTTGGCAGCGCTGACATTCTCGAGCCCAGCGGCGGACATCTGCGTTGATGCCTTGCCACACATAACCGGAGGTGATGAGGCGCTGAGTGGCACGAACACCAGGATGGCTCGAGTCGTGTAGCTTGCCAAAAACTTGACGACGGTGCGAGGAAGGCACAAATGGACGGGACAGCCTGTTGACATGTGGCAGACGATCGCAACGGAGGAGAACGGTAGTGGCACCTCAGCAAACGAGAGAGATCTGGACCCTGGACGCAGGTCGTTCTCAAAATGTTGTGCCTCTGCGATGATGTCGAAGTGCACGGCAGCAGTGGAAAACACGTCGACACGTGAGAGGGCATCGGCAGCCGCATTAGCGTACCTCGATGTACCGTAGGTCCACAGTGAATTCGGAGATAAAACGCAGGTGCCGAATTTGCCGGGACGTGTGTGTGCTGTGGTTTCCGCGGAAAGCGAATGTCAGTGGCTTATGATCCGTCAGTACGTGGAACACGGTACCTTCGAGAAGGTGGCGAAAATGGCGAATGCCAAGGTAGACATCCAGGAGTTCGCGGTCGAAAGTGCTGTATCGAGTTTCTGCCGGCTTCATCTTCTGCGAAAACAAACTGAGTGGACACCACGAATTCTGCTGGAATTGTTGCAGAACTGCACCAACGGCACTGGAGGAGGCGTCGGTGATGAGCCGCATGGGCGCGTCAGTTAGGGGATGCTTCTTGGCTTCTTGGAAGGCGGCGTCTGCTTCGGATGTCCACTTCAAGATCGCAGATGGTGCCTTTGGAGCCTTCAGCATGTCGGTCCAGACGTAGAATGATGCGCGCTATATTAGGCAGGAACCGACGGTGGAAGTTCAGAAGCCCGAGAAATTGGCGGAGCTTGCGAAGCGACGTTGGGCGTGGGCGTTGGGCGTTGAGCAACGTCGTACAGTCCACAAGCTGACGGGAGCGGAGGTTCACATTCAAACCGAGATGGGTAAGAAAGTCCGCACCTAGTATGGCGAAGCGCACGTCGGCGAGGATGAAAATCCACCGAAATATGCGACGCAGGCCCAGGTCAATGGTGAGGGACAGACAGACAGACAAAGAACTTTACTAATTGTCCTGAGGAACAGCGTGAGGGAACCTCCCTTTTCAGGGAGTCCCCGTAGCCGTCGCGGGCCGCACCCACGTCGGGGTAGGAAGATCGTGGTCCTCCGCCCTGTCGCAGGCCCTCTGGACAGCCCATAGTTGCTCTGAGAGGTCGTCGCTTCTAAGGGCTGCCTCCCAGTCGGTTAGAGTGGTTAGCGATGAGCTGCGTAATGCAGGGCATTGCCAGAGCATATGGAATAAGGAGCAGTACGCCTCCCCACAGTCTGGACAGTGGGGTTCTACATTAGGCGCGAAGTGACTGAATCGGTCCCTGGAGGGGAACGACCCCGTTTGTAGCATGCGAAATACCGACCATTGTGGTCTATTAAGTTTAGGGTGTGGTAGCGGAAAGGCCCGTCGAGCGAGTTGATAATGTGCCAAGATTTCATGGAAGGTGAGAAGTGAATCTCTGTACAGTCCTAAGTCGCCGCCCGTGAGTCCACCTGAACCGCCGCGGTGTGTAAGGCCTCGCGCGCAGTCATGGGCCAATTCATTGGCGTTAACAACCTCAGAGTGCACATTGATTCCCATATGGGCCGGGAACCATTTGATGCTATGAAAACCAGCAGCCTCCTCGCTGCCGAGGATGGCCGCCGCCTCCTTTGAGATCGAGCCGGAGCCGAAAGCTCGGGCTGCAGACCTGGAGTCTGTAAAGATATTGGGACGTAGAGGGTCCTTCAGTGCTATAGCTATAGCAACCTGCTCGGCTACTGTTGCAGAAACCTTCCGCACGGATGCTGAGTTAATGAGAGTGCCGTTGGAGGCAACCGAAACTACGGCATAGTGATCAGAGCGCTCGTACTGGGCGGCGTCAACAAAACATGCCAGATTCGGAGTGGCCGCAGCCGCTTTTAACAGGGAACGAGCCCTGGCTACACGGCGTCCTACATTGTATTGAGGGTGGACGTTACGTGGCATGGGATCTTCCTTGAACGAATCTCGGACCACGGGTGATAGGATCACGTTGCGCTCCGTGATTTCCTGGTGACCGCATCCAACGGATTCGAGAATGCGTCTCCCCGCTCGCGATGATGAGAGCCGTATTATTTGGGCCACTCGTTGAGCCTCGATCACCTCTGATAGGGTGTTGTGCATGCCTAGTTGCATGACACGCGCGGTGCTGGTAAAGAGTGGTAAACCCAGCACGCGCTTGATGCTTTTGCGCATGAGGGCGTCGATTTGGCCTCATCCCGTTTAGACCAGCGCAACGCGGAGGCTACATAGTTAACGTGGCTCATCAGAAACGCGTGGTAGAGTCTGAGGAGATTGCTCTCGCTTAAACCCGCCCTGCGGTTCGAGATCCTTACGATAAGCCGAAGCATATTCTCCGTCTTCGAGGTAATGCGGGCTATAGTCTGTGAGTTGCCCCCACAAGATTCCAGCGAGAGTCCGATAAGCCTGATGGTATCCACTCTGTGGATTTGTTGTCCGTCCCTCGTATAAAGGGCTATGGGAACTTGATCTGAGGATGTGGAGCACCAACCCCCCGTCGTGTGGGCCTATACAATAGAAGTTCGGACTTGGTTGGTGAAAGACTCAGGCCCGTGTCTAGTACGAAGTGTTCTGTGATGTCGAGCGCCTCTTGGAGCGCACTCTCAACTGCAGCGTCAGACCCTCCCATGCATCACACGGTAATATCATCCCCGTAGAGGGCGTGACCCGTTGCTCTTACTGTGGCCAGTCTGTCCGAGAGGCCCTTCATGGCGATGTTAAACAGTAGGGGAGAGATGACCGCCCCTTGCGGGGTGCCTCTCGCTCCCAATGTATATTCGTTGGATTTGATTTGCCCTATTTTGACAGTGGCCTTTCGACTCCTCAGGAAGGAGCTAACGTACGCATGGAATCGTGGCCCCAGGCCCAGGTCCGAGATAGCGTCTAGCACGAACCGGTGCGAGATGTTATCAAAAGCCTTGGACAAGTCTAGAGCAAGGATGCCCCGAGTGTCTCTAGTATCGTCATCAATGATTTGCCTCTTTGTAAGTAACATGACGTCCTGTGTGGAGAGTGCCGGCCGGAAGCCGACCATGTTGTGAGGGAATAACTCATTAGTTTCTATGTGCCTAGACATACGGTTGTGAATGGCATGTTCGGCCACCTTACCCGCGCAGGACGTAAGCGAGATGGGTCGCATGTTCTCCGGCGCAAGAGGGTTGCCTGGTTTCGGGATGAGCACCACTGAGGCTGTCTTCCAGGAGTCGGGGACGAGGCCCGTTTCCCAAATTTTGTTGACCTATCTGGTGAGCAGCGCAACTGATCGTTCGTCCAAGTTGCGGAGGAGCTTATTGGTGATGCCATCCGGGCCCGGTGCAGAGCGACCGTTGAGCGTTTGGAGCACCTCCCAGATTTCGGATTCCGTGAAGTGGGCGTCGAGCTCACCCACCGCTCCCCTCCGGTAACGAGAATAATCCCCGTCATCGCAGGAGCCTAGCGGGAGATACTTTTCGGCCAACTCTGGAAAAAAGACGTGCTCAGATACACCCGCCGCCTTTTGATTCTATACTATGCGATCGATGGCTAGTCTCTGATTGTTTTTGCTTTGCGAATCGTCGAGTAAGTGTTTGAGCAGGTTCCATTTGCCCCCCGTTCTCATCTGCCCATCAACCGAGGAGCACACTTCATTCCATTGTTGTTTGGACAGTTCGATGGAATGAATTTCTATTGTCCGATTGAGCTCCGTAATTTTCTTGCGAAGTCGGCGGTGGAGTCTGTGCGTTCTCCAGCGTCGCAGGATGGAGTTTTTGGCTTCTAGGAGGTGCGCAAGGCGCGCGTCTATCCGATCTACTTTTAGGTCGGTCTTAACCACCTTGGTCGCAGCTTGTACGTCCTTCTGTAGTCTTGTGAACAGACTATCGAGATTATCGTAGTCGGTCTGGTCCGCCTTCCGCATTTTCCGGAAGGCATCCCAGTCCGTCACTTTGAATTCCCTGGTAGGGGATGTGCTAACTGTTAGGGTAAACTCCACAATGAAGTGGTCGCTACCCAGTTTCTCTTGCAAATTTTGCCATCCTGCTCCGGGGGCGTTCTTGACGAACGCCAGGTCCGGAGTGATGTCTCGGACTACCGATGTGCCGGTTCGCGTCGGGTATTGAGGATCCGTAATCAATTCCAGTGAGCAGTCAGCAACTGCCTGGACAAGGAGATTGCCCTTCGTGGATTGGCGGGGGTATCCCCAGGCATTGTGGGGTGCACTCAAGTCACCCGCTATCACTATGGGGGCTCCCTTGCTCAGGGCCACCGCCTTTGTCATGATTGTGGCGAATGCCTGCCGTTGATCAGACGGCACGCTGTATATGTTCAAAAGGAAGACACTGCTCTTAAGCCAATTGTTAGGGATAATTTCGACCATAATGATTTCCGCCCTAGTTTTGCCAATTGGTAATTTGTGTACTTGAAAGGAGCACTTCCGTGCGACCAAGGTTGCTAAACCCCGCTTTCCTTCCTCCCGTATCGATACAACCCGCTATCCCGGGAAGGTGGGCGCGTCATCGAGAGTTTCTCGTAACAGAATTACGTGCGGTTTGACCGCCTATGCCGAAATGAATTGCTGAAGCGGAGCTTTGCGCCGTTGGAAACTGGCACAGTTCCACTGCCACACAACCAACTTATTGGGATTGACCGCCATGGTGATTGCCTTGGATTGGCCATTCCACCATCTTGTTGACGAGGACGGCTCTTACGGGTAAAGGTGCCCGACAGGGCTCCATCGAAGGCTGTCTAGCTGTAGCTAACGCGGCCTGTGCACTTTCCAGGGAGCGTTGGCGATATGTTGCGATTGGGGATGTATTCACAGCTTGCAAAGGCGCAGTCTTCAGACAACGGTGTCGGTCGTGGCGGGTGGCAGGAATGACGCTCACCTCTGCGCCAGTGTCCACAAGAAAGCGATGGCCTGCGATTCTGTCTGTGATGTAGAATAAACGGCTTCGCGTAGCGGCTGAGTCACGCGCCGCCATTAGTGACTCGCTTCCATGTTTCCCTGTCAACGACAAGGCTGTCGACACTTTGCAGCGCTGGCGCCGAGCCTGGTGTGGTACCAGCAGAAGCCGTCGGAATTGTGTCTTGGGCGGGAACAGGAACGCGAACGTGAGTCACCCCTAACCAGTGGAGAGCGACGAGGCGTGTCCATCTGTATTGCTGCCATGGTGTCCATCAGCCTGTCAATTTTCTCCTCGAGGCTGGATTGCCGGGCCTCGAGGTCTGATGTGACAGTGGTCGAGGACACCGCGGAGCTTGCGCCGGAGTAGTCGTTCACGCGGTCCGCGAGCTCTGCCAGTTTGTCAAGAGGCATATCATCCGCAGCTGCCAAAACCACAAGTGTCCGAGGCAAGCGTCGCAGGAACAGCTCGCGCAATAGTGGACTCTCGGAGTCTTGGGTACGGGCGCCAAGTAGCTGTCGCATCCGATGTAATAGCTGCGACGGTCGGCGATCGCCGAGTTCTTCCGCGCTGAGGAGTTGCTGGAAGCGGCTTCTTTCGGATACGGTTTTGCGTGTGAGCACTATGGCCTTCAAATGGTCGTAGGGTGCAGCCGGATGTGGGGCTCTCATGACGTCGTCGAACTCACCAGCTACCTCGGAGGAAAGTGCTGAGACGACATGCAGGTACATCACACGTTGCGATGGGATGCGCCGCAGATCGAAGAGGGCTTCTACTTGCGTGAACCACACGGCGGGATTCTTCGGCCAAAATGGCGGCAGCCGCAGCTGGGCATTGGAAATGGCGTCCGTGGCAGCGCTGGGGGCAGGGATGTCGCCTGTCACTGTTGACTGGAGCTGAGGAGCCGGAGCGTCGTTGCTGGGCGCTGTAGTGTTCATTTCGTCTTCCATTGCGTGTGCTTGCTACGTCCGGGTCACCAGGCTACGGGGAACCTGCTCTGGATAGGCGGCGCCGCGTCGAAAAGAGTGCGTTGCACGCCGCCCTGGCGACGAAACGCGGCATATTCCAGCCGCTCGACCAGACGACACACACGTGCGCGGCCGTATTATAGTTCGTATGTTTCCGTTTTCGCGCCGCTTCAAGTTTTCGTAAAGAAGCTAGCGCCATCAAGTGAAGAAATGACGAAAGAAGCTTTTTAAGCTTTATATATTTTTCACAGTGTGTCACGGCGAGCACGTGTGTTTCTTTAACGGTTGCCCCGTGTGCCGTTGCCATGCTTGCGTGTCAGCCTGCCTCGAAAATCTAGCAGCTATGGCTCCGGTCGTGCTGCGCTATGGTTTCGGAAGTATTAGTTGGCCTGAAGACATTCCATATTTCTCTGGCTAGAGATAAAAAATTCTGATGTTACTCCGCCACAGCAGTCAATGTAGACGAAAGCTTTATCGCATCGGCTGACTCGCGCAAGCAAAGGTTTGAGTGCGCCGCAGCTGGATCCGTAAAAACGCTGGCTACATTTAGCACTAATTACATAAATTTACTGGATGCACCTCAGCGCCGAGCCCTCATTCGCATGCGCATTTTTAAAAACACATAGGCGGCTTAGTCGCGCGTGCGCCGGCAGTATGCGCACCCAACTCGTATTACATAGAGTTATTGTATATGCTACCATATGCTACCTTTCGTAGCATATACAGTAACTCTAGTATTACAAGGCAGCTTCCCTCCCACACAATTCTTGGCAATGAATGGATAATATTTATCTTTTGTATCGTTCGCTTGGTGCGGTGGCGTTGGAAGGGGCTTGGCGGTGGTATTGCGAAGTGAAAATGGATGGTACATATGCCGGATGGTGCATGCTATTACCGTCTTCACTATCGAATAAACCCAGCATACACCCGAAATTCGATTTAGAAACCAGCCCGACACCGCTTGACAGGGCGACAAGACGGGAACTTACTCCGCTCGCCTGACTGGTTGGATACAACGCCGCCTCCGCTCTTGTTCGTAGAGTTTAGATGGAAAGATCAAGGAGGATACATCCTCCCTCATCCCGACATAGTTGTGGCACTTGTGTACGCAACAGCATCGTCGACTCTCAGGGCACGCAACGCCACTACCAGTAGCAATTTTCGTCCGCGGGAGCGGCTGCATTGCGCACGTTCTGACCGCCAGGGCGGCGCTGCAGGCGCCGTGAAAATTCCAGCGTTGGTTCCCCATAGGGGCGCGAAATGTGTCCGCTATGGACACACGCGCGCAGAGGGAAGAGAACGAACTTTGAGAGCAACAGGCGAGCAGCCGAGCGGCGGTGAAACTGATAGCGTCCTTGATCACCCGCACCGGTCCGCACCAGGGCGCCTTGGTGCGCACTTTCATCCTCGATCAACCAAGATCAACCGCACTGGAAGCGCACCCTGTTCGAGCGGTTTTCCGTTGCCCCGTCTCGCACCGAGAAAATCGGCGGTGTGCCGGGGTGCAATCCCAGCAAACACTGCGGGACGCGCGACGCGCGCGCGTACTGCCCACTGCAGAACCGCAGACGCTATGGCCCGATAGCTGCAGTTGCACCGGAGTTGACGGAGTTAGCTAGTGGAGATGTCGGCAATGAGAAAGGAAGCGCTGCTAGTTGCCGCAATCTATGAGCTTTTTTCAAGTTCGTCTGACAGCGAAGACGACGTACATGCTGATCGACCTCGTCCAAGAACAATGGGGTGAACAGCGGCCGCTAGTGGACAGGTTCGTTGAACGGGTCTTCAGGAGTGGATCGTCAGAATTAATTATAAAATCCATTGGTGTTTGCTTGCAACCAGGTATTTCGGAGCACGCAGTTTGACAAGGTTCGAGCGCTTGCCGTGGATGCTGAGCACCTGCAAGCAATAAAATGTGTGCGTGCGCGTGTTCGCGCACGTTTTGCGCGCCAGGGGCAAAGTAGCGCTGCATGCAAGCATCCTGAACGGGGTGCCGTTTGGTCCTCCGCAGTGCGTCACCACCGCGGTGCAAAGTGCACCTTTCTGTTTTCGGGGCAACCCCGGGGCAAGGTGATCGAGGACGCTATAAGTCTTTATTGTACGTGCTCTCCACGCCGAGGAGGCCGGCGCCGCAAACGTAAACATCCGCTCGTTGTGCCGACGTTCATGGCGGCGGCGCCGGAATCGAATCCTCTACATATACAGCACATAAAACAAACGCAGCCACAAACGCACCTATGGGAACGCGGGGCACGTTTCCGCACTTGTCCGGGAGCGAAGGGCGTTCTCGCTGTTGACGCGTGAATCAAGAATCAAGCCTCTATTTCGTAAGGTTTTCGTAAACTAGATCGGGCATAAAGCGCTGCGCAAGCAGAAATTTCCAAGAGGCACCAATATTTCTTTCGGCAGCGTTGAAGCAGCTTCTATCCGGATACGCATACAATGCAGATCGCATGCCGCGCTTCCGAAAGCGTAAAATCGCAAATTGATCTTCTGATCGCTGTACTCCGTTCCTTACATAGCAGTCAACGTGGTGGAAGCTCTGCATGAAGTTCGGCCAAGAAAGGCTGTCACTCCGTCCGTTCCGTCTATGCTTCGCGGCATGCCAACAGCGTTCGCTCGCGCAACCATGCACATGCGAATCCTCGCGACGGGTTTCAAATAAAAAAACGCAAAAGAACAACAAAAATAAAAATGATTTAAGACAACGCAACAGCAACCGTATACCACAATGTGTTTGTGTCTAAGGACCAGAATTGTTCCATTCAATATTGAGCCCATGTAAAAATAGTTGCGAACAAATTCGGGCAGGAACTGTCGAACTATGTTCTAGTCTGAATGAATCCAGTGCAAGAGTGCATCTCCGGCCTCAACAACGCTCACTGCTACATATGGAACGGAGTATAGCTTAAGGATTGCTTTCTCCTAATCTCTGGCGCTTTCTTGACGAAGATTTCCGAACCTCTAGCAACATTAATATTCATTGAAATATCTTGGCCGACTCTGAAATTCATTAAATGCGATAAACCCTTAGTGCACAATATAACACCACGAACTTTTGCACTGTTTAGCGTAATGATTGCAGAGGCAGACTGCTAATATGTTTATGGGAATATTGCGTCCGAGAAGGCCTACAGTTGGCGTTTTTAACGTGTTGAAAGACCTGTCTATCAAATGCTTTATGTCCGTACAAAACTGTGCGCAAAAAAAAAGAACACAGGTACATATGAATAAGTAAGGAAAAGCTTCACAAAACGCCGAAAAAAATTGCCTGTTTAAACGTTTATTGCTGCCAACGATACTAACACAGTGCGCGAGTTCAAATGTTATAACAAATTTCAGAACTATCTGAAGAAGAAGAAAATAGGAAATACATTAACCTCTTCACTTCGTGTGAGGGGCAAACGAATTGTGTATGGAATATTACCAACCAGTTTCTAAAATGAGTACATCATGTGCGAATCCAAGTACATTATTTCAGAACATCGAATAACGAGGTCATCACCTATATTGCACTGGGGAACATAGTGTCAATAGCTATGATATGGATGACCACTCAGATAACTATGACTACGTGAAGAACCACATTGATTGCACTTTCTTGCCTCTATTGATACAAATGAAGCAATAGATGTGCATAGCAACTCATATAGTAGATACACATGCGACGCGTACAATATATTTATACCGCAAGTATAACACCCTCTCGTGTTTGTCGCGCCAGCTCTAACATATTTTTAATCTTGCCCAAGAAAAAAGTCTTCCCCGTTGGAAGGAAGTTGCCAAAGTTCTTCCTATATTCAAAAAAGGAAATAAAAGTGTGCTTCGCAATTATGGCCTTTTTTCCAGACTCGCTCTTTTCGGTAAGGTATTAGAAAAAAAAAGGTTTTCTCCAGGCTAAAGGACTTTAGCACTTAACCATAGCATTTTAACTAACATGCACTTCCCACAGATTTAACATTCCTAAAGCGAAAACAATTGTTTTTAAAGTCAATGGAAAACAAACATACTGTTTTTAGCTTGTTCATGGACTTCACAAAGAACTCCTGTTCTCTTTCCTGACAAAATGACTTTCCTAAACCTTGTGGCTTGCGAAAGCACACGCACACAACTATACACATCGTATCAGTGGTCTCTCAGGGGAGTATGCTTGGGTAGTTTTTTTTTTTTTTTTTAGAATATACATAAACGACATCGCACACACTTAACTGTACGCTAAATGCATCATTTATGCTGACGATACATTACATATTTCTAACCCAAATGAAGCGCACCAAGTAATTTAGCAAACAAAGCACTAATGGAACTTCAGAAAAGGTCCATGAAGAATACATTAGCGATTACCATCTCTAATACGAAGGTGATGTCTTTTTCATGCTCCGAACAGACCATTTGGAGGTAACAGTCTTGCACTGTATGATTCCAAATCAATTTATCTACTGAATAAAGTAAAACCATGACGTGTCGTACTGACACATGTACTTGTTTTTCTTATGACCTCTTTTCAACGTTTAACAAATGTTATTGCTCAGCGCGAGACGCGCCCGCATGTATCTGATTTTTGACGAATGTTATCGATCGTTCTGTTGTCACCGAAGCTTGTGTAATCTGATTGCATGCGCGACGAGAATTGGATAGAACTTTCTGGCAGACGCGCCGGCACCACCAACTACATTCGAAGCCTCGATGACGAGTGCATAAATGCCGACGCGCTTGACCGGCAGACCAGATATTCGGCCATCGCCAAATGTGATCGCCACTATCGTTGTGCTTTCAGTGTAGCCTAGTTTTGACGCCACAGATTCGCCCAATAAAACGCTAATTTCGCTATTCGTAGTTTCGCTGCTTTCTTCACCGTCACTACCACGTGATAGTAAATTACAATTATTAAATTGTGGGATTTTACGTGCCAGAACAACGATCTGATTATGAGGTACACCGTAGTGCGGTTCTCCAGAAAGTCGGACCAGGTGGTGTTCCTTACCGTGCCCCTTAACCTAACTACATGGGCGTTTTCGCATTTCGCCTCTATAGAAATGCGGCCGCCGTGGCCGGGATTCGATCCCGCGACCTCGTGCTGAGCAGCCTAACACCATAGCCACTAAGCCTCCTCGGCGAGTATAAAATATTTTCTAGTGCGCCGTTCTAGACCGTCACATTGAGTACATAGATGCAAAACTCTCACCTGCAGTAGGAACTGCCCCATCTGCGGTGCACAGCTGCGCTACGTGTAAAGGTACTTATCTTTATTTCCTTATTCTTATCTCCTCTCAGAGATCATCACCTAATCTGGCGAATAACGACGCATACTGAAAAAAAAAACTAATATGTATGCTGCAAAAAAGAGCTATAAGCGTTGTTTGTGATCTGGGCCTACAAATTAACATAGTCCTTCTTTTTCACGTGCACGCGTTGTAAGCATAACAAATGTGTGAGAACTGACATCATTTCTCGCATATCGAAAGAGACCGCGGCGTAGCCGCCCAACACTATTACATGTTTCGGTAGCAAAACGAACACTATTTCACGCAATGCGGTACTTCTACGAATAGTACTAGCAATAATCGCGAACAAACTACAGCAAGCAAAGATTATCCTGCCGTTTTCCAACACTACTCAAGAAAATGCTGATCCCCAGTTGCAGGACTAGAAGGGTTAATGGGCACTTCATTTATTCATTGACGCTTTCTTGGTATCATGCAGATAATATATACAAGTTCTCATTTATTGCTTCTTTACCTAATTTATTACCCCCTCTTTTGCTTTATTCTTCGTGCGTTGACCATATCTATTGTCTTTTATTCGTCTCAAGTAAAGCGCTCGTAGAGTACTGTCTTCGGAATTTGAAGAGTACTGAATTGAATGCCAATCAAGCTCAGAAGTTCATCTTTTTCCTTTGGTTCATCCACATTTTCGGTACTCATGTAAATAAGATTTGAAGTAAATTTTATTACATTTGAAGTCGGCGTAAGAAGGTGCAATCAGACCTTGAGAGGTTGCATGGAATAATTGCAAATAGAGGAGTCATGAATAGGGTTGTGCTTTTTAGATTATTCATATGGTGTCAGGTACAGTCGGGCTGTCTATAAAGCTAAATAAAGTTAAAAATTGCATGCCAATTTTCTTACATTTCTTAGCATCAATAAGTTATTTTTTTCCAAACTCTTGGTCACAGGGCTCCCGAACTTGGCAAAATGAACAATGGCACATTATACATCGAGTTATAGAACAATATGGGTACCTAAAAATCAAGGCCAATATTTTTCCTTGAATGGCTCGCCTACTATTGTGACAAGCTTTATATGTGTTGACTTAAATGCCATTAGCGTCCACATAATCATTCTACTTCCCAAGTTGTACTAGCCCCTAATTAATATGTTGAAAAAATGTAGACATGTACACCATAGAGCTTTTCTTCAAGTTCAAGACTGTCGTAAAATCTCGTTCTCGGAAAATAGAAATAAAGTGGTGTCCAACTGTTCGATTTACCGAGCCATCCCAAGAGCAGCCTTTGTTTTACTGTACAGCATCTTTCTCTTTTTCAGCGCTCCTGCCTTTGCTACTTTACCATTGTGTTAGATATCATGTCTTTTTTTTTTTTACCTGCCGCGAGTAAATCGATAGCATGCCCATGGAACCATACATAGTCCCACGTATGACCCCTAGGTGCTTTAGCAGGCTTGCACTGCAGCGCTTACCATAAGAGTTGGGTTCTTTATCTAACTCCTTTCGTTCTCCTCATTAAAATACTGAAAAAGGGGCGAAATACGTTCTTGACAGACACGAGGTGCTTGCTGAAGAGAACGCTCGGCCATCAAGAAAAGAGAGCGCACGAGAGCGACAGAGACTTCCCTACTGACTTTAGGATCCACTACATCGAAATAAAGAGTCTTAACACCACAACGAAAACTTGACTCGAGCACAAATCCATTCTTGAGATGAAAGCTTCATTCGAAATCTGTACTCAGGGACACGGTTTGACCACTTTCCGGTCGATGCGACAACAATGACTTAGATAGGTGTTTTAGAAGTCGGGCATACCGGGTGTTAAATAGCTTTCGGAAGGCAAAAGGCATGCGTTATAAAATGAACGAAACAATAAAAAAATCTATATTTTGAACCAAAGACTCACCCCCCCCCCCCCCCCCTAAAACCAATCCTGAAACCGCCACCTGTTCGAAGTTCCATGAAACAGGGCAGGGTAAACGAAGACATCGAAAGAGGAAAAGGACAAGCGCTGTCTCGTAACAGATATGTTATCCACCAACACACAACATACACGCATACACACACACAGGCAGGGACACAGTGCGCTGCTATTAGGAATAAGTTCCGACTTACTCGGTCAATATTCCTTGTGCTCTTCGTAGATAACAATCAGCGTACACTGCAGGACGAAGGCCTCTCCCTGCGAACTCCAATTACCCCTGTCCTGCGCCAACAGATTCTAACTAGCTCCCACAAATTTCATAATTTCATAGCTCCACCCAGCCTTCTGCCGTCCTCGACTGCGCTTCCCTTCTCTTGGTACCCATCCTGTAGCCATACCGGTCCAACGGTTATCTAACCTATTTACCCCTAAACTTACGCAGAAATGCAACGGTATCCTAGAGGGAACACCCACCCAACAAAGACGTCCCTCATACAATGTCGCATTTGGATCAACTGAAATCGAACGTACTTTGTCACTGAGTTAGGAAGTGGGCCGAAATTGTGCGTGTCCCGCGGATCCCAGGTCGTATTCTCAACTGAACTTCTCGGCGTTGACGGCGTTCCTCGCACATTTCCAAAACGTTTTGTCGGGCACAGCGCTTCATTTGACAAGACCTGCCGCTTGCACAACTACTAGTTTGCCATCGGACAGGAGGAAGGAAGGAAGGAAGGAAGGAAGGAAGGAAGAAAACTTTATTTAAGGCCAACACTAAGGCCCAGTAAAGTAGAGCGCCTGACCCGCCAAGGCTCGTTGTTCATCCTCCGAGTCCGAGTGAAGCCAAGCACTCCAGGAAGGAGGGGAGGGGTAAGGAAAATGAGGAGAGGTAATGGCAGTTTTACATGAGTACAGAATGTGTTCTGCACCTGCCCTTATATCCGGACAGTTGGGGCAGTGAGCTGTGCTACGCCAACCGAAGTTGTAGAGCATTAGTGGCGTGAGAAGTGTGTTTGTTTGAACTTTACGAAGGACATGTGCTTGTTCCGTGTTGAGTGAGGAGTGAGGTTGGGGCAAAATAGTGCGGTTTTCCTTGATGTTCTTGTAGTGTTCAGCTATTTGCGCTTTGTACGTGGCAGCATCTTCCACTGTCGTTGGATTTGGCCAGGGAATCGAGGGCGCCCGGAGGTTAATTTCGCGGGCACGTTGAGTAACCAACTCATTTCCCTCGATCCCAGCATGACCAGGCACCCAACGAAGGGTGATTGTAATGTTCGGTTTGCGGTTACAGGATTCTGTTAAGATGTCATGTAGGTGTGTTTCCAACAGTCGGTGTTGTATGTTGCGAATGGCTTTGCTGGAGTCGGTAAAAAGGTTGATGTTACTGGAGTGGTGCTTAGTGAGCAGAGAGGCTTCTTGTATGGCATATATTATCGCGTGAGTCTCCAGAGTGGCTATGTTGGGAGGGTTGGAAAATGGCCCAGCTGTTTGGATGATCGGTGCTGTCTGTCCAGGTGTATATATTGCATACGCGTATGATCCCATGTCAGAGCGTGTGGCGTCCGTGTATATCGTGATGCATTTCCTGTCTATATGGTGATGTTTTGCTTGCGCTTGACCTCGACCGTCATGTAGGTGTGGCGTCATATTTTTTGGTATGTTTGCAAATGCAATGTTGCGTGGTAGCGGAGAGCTTTGGTTAACTTGTGTCAACTGGATAGGGGCGATCCCTGCTCGTTTCAAGATGTCGCATCCTTGCTCCGTACACGACAATCGCGCTACTTGTCTGTCTCGGTGTTGTGTTAGTTCTACGAAAGTGTGAAAGAGGCCCGTTTGTTGAAGGCGATCATTTGAAGTGTATATCGGTAGGCCCAGGGCGGCCTTGTGAAGGGTGTTGAGTGAAGATTCGAGTTTTCGAGTTTGTGTTTGTGTCAGTGTTAGGAATGGGGCGGTGTACAGAAGCCTACTATACACGAGCGCAGTCACGAGCTGTGTTGCTTGTTCTTCTCTCAGTCCGTGTTTTTTGCTAATGATCCTTCGCATTAGGTGCGTGAGATTTCGGCAGTCTTTTTGATATTGTATAACGTTAGAATTAGCATTGTTGTTGTGATTTATGATAAATCCGAGTATTCGGCACGATGTAACCTTTGGTGTCTGCTTGCCTAATAAGGTGAGTTGTATCAGGGCATGTGTTTTCTTTTGGTAATGTATTCGATTCATGAGGAGAAGTTCCGACTTTTCTGCTGAAGGTTCGAGTCCGGCTTTATGTAAGTGGTTAACTATGGTCTCGACGCCTTTCTGGAGGGTCGTTTCGACGTTCCCCGGAGATCCGGTTTCGCACCATAGGGTAATATCGTCGGCGTAGAAAGTGTGGTGCAGGTTAGGGATTGTGGATAGCTGCCTTGATTGCGCTGTCATGCAAAGATTAAAGAGGGTGGGAGACATAATCGATCCTTGAGGTGTTCCACGGGAAATATTGATGGGGGAGGAGAGAGACTGCGCTGCCTTGAAGCGTGCGGTCCTGCCTTTGAGGAAACTGCGTATGTAATTGTACATGTTGGCGCCGCATCCACTGTCGTGAACCGATTTGAGTACATGATCATGTGTGACATTATCGAATGCCTTTTTTATATCTATTGCCAGAAGGGCTTGGGTCTGTGCTGTCTTTGGCTGCAGAAGCGTGTTCTGTGGTATGAGAAATAAGTCCTGTGTGGAAATGTTCTTGCGATAGCCTATGAGCTGGTGCGGAAAATGTTTCGTGTTATCCAAATGTTCTTCTAGTCTGTTCAGTGCAAGCCGTTCCACTGTTTTGCCCATACATGATGTTGAGGATATGGGTCTGAGGTTCCAAAGCGTGGCTTTTTTCCCCGGTTTTGGGATCATGGTAATGTGTGATGTTCTCCATTCGTGTGGGAGGGTGCCCGTGTTCCAATGCTCATTTATGTGCGAGAGAAGCGTTTCTTTATCTTCGTCGGGCAGATTACGCAGAACAGTATATGTGATGCCGTCAGGACCCGGCGCCGTCGCCCTATTGTTTTGCAACAATGCTATGTTTAGTTCTGCCATAGTGAAGTCGGCACCGATGTTGTCGTTTGGGGGGCCCGTATAGTCTGTGTACAGTGACTGATGTGCCGCAGGTATGTAAAGGGTCCGAAGTTCATCAAATGTTTTGTTTATACCTTGTGTACTGGCGTGTTTCTCTATGGTAGGGATCACTTGTTTCTTTGTGCCGAGCAGGGCACGCAAAAGATGCCACGTGTGTTTTTTGTCTAACGTATTCTGGATGCTATCGCAAATATGGTTCCTTTCTGTCTGTTCGAGCGTCCGGGCATGACTGATCGCTTGAATAGTTATATCATCGACCTTTTCACGAAGCTGATTGTTATGCGGTTGCTGGGATAAGACTCTCAATAGTTTTTTGCGTTTTTTCCAGACGCGTGTGAGGTGCGAGTCGGGCCGGTCTGCTGGCGCTCAAGTTGTGTGCGTGTCTGTAACTGCTGTCTTAATTTTTATGAGGCCTATAGCCCACGTGTCCAAGTCATGCCCTGTGTCAGTGTTATTCTGCCTCAGTTTCCGGAATTTGTCCCAATTTGTGAAGGTGACTGTAGCGCGGCGCTTTCGAGGCGTCATGTGTATAATGATGTTTAGTATGTCGTGGTCACTAGTTAGGTTTTCATGGGTGTTCTCCCAGCTCGTAGCATATTGCTACGAGCTGAATTGTGGGCAACGCGAGGTCCGGTGTAGTAGGAACTTGATTTTGCGCCCCTGCGCGAGTTGTTACCCCCGGAGTGTTGAGAACTGTGTACTGAAATTTGTTTATGTTGTCTTCCAGCAACCTGCCCGTTTTCGTGTTCGCCTTGTATCCCCATGATGTGTTGGGCGCATTAAAGTCTCCCATGATGTAAATGTCATGAGTCTTCTCATCTTTTTTAGCGTGCTTGAAGATCTGACTAAGGTTGTACATGGATTTTGGTGGATTGTAGACGTTGTACAGCTTGGCAGGTCGTTGTGTGTTGTCCGGGTATATTGTGGTTATTAAGACATACTTTGCTAAACAGTCTGGTGCTATTTCCGTGTAGTGTTTAATGTTATGTTTTACGTATGTCGAAATTAATGGTAGGTCGTGTTCATTGTGCGCTGAATGTGTAGCTGTGTATCCTGGGATGTTCTGTTCTTTGTATGTTTCTTGCAGAAGTAACACATGTGGTGGGTTTTTCAATTTTAGGAAGTATTGCCTCATTACTGCTTTTTTGTTACTGAGACCGCGGCAGTTCCACTGCCAAACGCAAGAGTTTCCGTCCCTTACTAATGCCATGGATTAGCGACCTTCGCGGTTTTAGACTGGGTGCTGGAGGTGTCGATTGGGTCATCAGGAAATTGCCTCTTTTGCGAATGAGACATGTGGTCCATGTTTTCGGAGCTAAGATCTTGATCTGGAAGAAGGCGCTTAAGCATGCGGTCTACTGGTTGTTCCAGTACGGTTAGGCGTGTTTAGTGACGTTCATAGGCTGAGGCAAGTTTTTCGACAATATCAATGAGGCGGTCGAGTTTCTTTTCTATGCTTTCGAAGCGTTCTAACAGGGTCTCTGATTTGTTCCGACGAGACTCTAGCATTGAAGGTGTCTTGTGGGAATGCGCGTGTAGGACGTTTTGCTGATATTGTGGTGCTTCGTAAATTGGAGTAGGAGAATGTGCTTGTGATGTTAGGGTCTTGAAGGATGGGGATTGCGGGATGATAGGAGTGCTTGGCTTACCAGGCGCCTTGGGTATGATGGTTCTCTCAGACTGTGGGGTGCGCGCAGGGATTTTGCTCGAGGCCGGTCGTTGCACTTTCGGTGTAGCGCTTGCCGAAGTCGTCGGCTGTGACAGCGGTGTGTTAGGTAGCATGTCTTGTTGCTTCTTCTGGGGCTGTTGCGTCTGCGTTGTTTGCTGTTGCTGTCCATGCGATAATAATGCAGGGTATTCGCGATGGTAATCAGTTGAGGTTGCGGTGTTGGGGGCGCTGGAACCAAGTGTAGGCTGTTGCTCGTTGCGCACTTTGATGCGTTGTAAGTAGGCTCGTTATGTCTTTGGCAGCTGGCAGCTGGGGTCGTTGGTCCTATGATCGCCACCGCACTGCAGGCAGAGGAGAAAGCATTGGTGTTCCTCTCCTGCCTGCTTGAGTTGTCTCGTGCAGTCAGGACATCTGAAAATAGTTGATTTGGTGGGGCAGTTGTCAGCGCGATGATCATACATCAGGCATAAGGAACAGAACTCTGCTTTGGGGTGGTGTGGCAAACATCGGAACATAGCTCGATGATAGAGGACTTTCCTGGGGACAATGCTTCCTTCAAATGTAATAATAGCAGTTTCTGAACGACCCATCATCCGGGAGGCTAGTATGGTGGGTCCGAAAGTGTCCAAGTTCTGCATCAGTTGCTCCGAAGATGTGCCGGCGTCAACTCCATGAATAACCCCTCTGCAGGAGTTGGCCGGCACGGTTATGTATGCTGTGACAGTGTGCGTGGTTGGTCCAAGTGCGAGTTCAGACATGGCAGCGATTTTCTCCGCTGCTATTGAACTTGGGGTCTTGATAACGATAACGATAACGATAGCGAACGGCCGTTTACAGTTCGTTTTTGCAGCCGCTACCACGCACACTTCTTCTTCCTCGACTTCTAGCGTAACTAGTGCGTGCCATTACCCCTCCCTCAAAAAAAAAATTAATAAATAAATAAAGTTGGGGAGATGGTAAATGCCACAAGGAAAAAATAAAAGAAATGAGAAAGACAACGGACGTGACGACAGGGGCCGCATCACAAATTTTGTGGATGAGAGTCAGCGCGAATGGTAGGGCTTCATCCTGGTAACGTGAACAATGTCAGAGGAACGTGGTCTACGGGAGTGGTGCGAAGTGTCGGCTGGAATAACTTCGTAGTTGACAGGAATTAGACGACTCAACACTATGTAGGGTCCAAAGTATCGGCGCAATAATTTTTCTGACCGGCCTCGTTGACGTATAGGGGTCCAAACCCATACAAGATCTCCCGGGTTGTATGTGACGTCTCGATGGCATATGTTGTATCGACGAGCATCATGACTTTGTCGGGATAGAATTCGTTGCCGCGCAAGGTGCCGCGCCGCTTCGGCACGCTGAACAAAGGCGTCTGTATCTGGTGCGGTAGGTTGAGACGAAGTTGGTAGGAGCATCACGTCGAGCATAGTGGTGACGTCGCGTCCGTAGACCAGACGAAAAGGAGGAAACCCGGTGGTTTCTTGTAGGGCAGTGTTGTACGCGAATGTCACATACGGGAGCAGTTCGTCCCAATTTTTATGATCCGTGGCAACATACATCGAAAGCATATCCGCAATCGTTTTTTTGAGACGCTCAGTTAAACCGTTAGTCTGCGGGTGATACGCAGTTGCCGTACGGTGCGTTGTTCCGCTCAGCTGCAGAATATCTCGGACCAACTGGGCAGTGAAGGCCGTACCACGGTCTGTGATGACGACAGCGGGAGCACCATGTCGAAGGACGATATTTTTGATCAAGAAGTTAGCAACATCTGAAGCAGTAGCTCGCTGAACGGCTTGTGTTTCGCAGTATCGAGTGAGGTAATCGGTGGCGACAACGATCCAGCGGTTATCAGCCGAAGACTTGGGAAATGGACCGAGTAAATCCATCCCGACTTGTTCAAAAGGTGAGCAAGGAGGTCGGACAGGCTGAAGCAGACCGGCTGGTTTCAGTGGTGGAACTTTGCGGCGCTGGCAATCTCGACAACTTCTGACGTACTGCTTCACGGTTTTTGTGAGTTTTCGCCAATAGTACTTCTGCTTGATCCTCGCGAGAGCACGCGTGAAACCAAGATGCCCGGACGTTGGTTCGTCGTGGCATGCACGTAGAACGTCGTCGCGGAGAGTAGCGGAAACAACGAGCAGGAAAACGGTTGCCGTAGGGTGAAAGTTCCGCTTCTATAGGATGTCGCCACGTAGGCAGAAAGAGGACAAGTGACGCACGAACTGCCGTGGGGGTTGGGTGGCGGCTTCCTTCAAGGTATTCAATCAAGGGCTGGAGCTCGGAATCTTGGCGTTGCTGTTGAGCAAGGTTTAAAGACGGGAGAGTACAAAGAAAGCCAGAATCGTCGTCAGTATATAGTGGTGCGGGTTCGACGGGGGCGCGGGAGAGACAGTCGGCGTCAGTGTGTTTCTGGCCAGACTTATAGACGATGGTCACATCAAATTCCTGCAACCGAAGGCTCCACCTTGCGAGACGGCCTGAAGGATCTTTGAGATTCGCCAGCCAGCAGAGAGAGTGGTGGTCGCTGACGACACGGAAGGGGCGTCCGTACAGGTATGGGCGGAACTTCTGGATAGCCCATATGACTGCCAGACATTCTTTTTCAGTTGCTGAGTAGTTTTTTTTCAGCAGCAGACAAGGTTCGGCTGGCATACGTAATAACGCGCTCAATACCAGCTTGAAACTGTACGAGTGTCGCTCCGAGACCAACGTTACTAGCATCAGTATGCACTTCTGTGTCAGCCTCGGTGTCAAAGTGCCCAAGGATCAGTGGTGTCTGTAGACGTCGCTGAAGGTCGTGGAAGGCGTCGGATTGTGCCGGGCCCCAAACAAATGTGACGTCGTTCTTGATGAGTCGTTGCAAAGGTTCGGCAATTTCACAAAAATTGGGTACAAAACGGCGGTAATACGCGCAAAGCCCTAAAAATCGGCGGACATCGCGTTTTGTCTTCGGTATCGGGAACAGAGCAACTGCCAGGGCTTTGTCTGGGTCAGGGCGCACACCGGTGCTGCTGACAATATGACCTAGAAATTTGAGCTCCTCGTAGCCAAAGTGACATTTTTCGGGCTTCAGGGAGAGGCCGGCGGTGCGGATAGCTTGAAGAACCGCCTCAAGCCGCTGGGTGTGTTGTTCAAACGTGCTGGAAAAAACAACTACATCGTCTAAGTAGACTAAACACGAGTTCCACTTGAGGTCAGATAAAACTGTGTCCATCATACGTTGAAATGTGGCCGGAGCGGAACACAATCCAAAAGGGAGGACCTTAAATTGATAGAGACCGTCGGGTGTTATAAACGCCGTTTTTTCCTGGTCCCGTTCGTCAACTTCAATTTGCCAGTACCCACTACGCAGATCCATTGAAGAAAAGTAATGGGCATGTCTCAGGCGATACAAGGAGTCGTCAATTCGAGGAAGTGGGTAAACGTCTTTTTTCGTGACCTTGTTCAGTTTGCGATAATCGACACAGAATATTAGTGAACCGTGTTTCTTTTTAACTAATACAACAGGTGAAGCCCAAGGACTTGTCGATGGTTGAATCACATCATCGTCGAGCATTTGTTTCACTTGACGACGAATAGCATCCTGTTCTCTTTGCGACACGCGATAAGCGTGTTGGCGAACAGGTTGGACGGTCGGTTCAGTGATGATTCTGTGTTTGATTAAAGGAGTCTGTTTGACCTTCGACGTGGTGGCGAAACAGTCGCTAAATGACGATAGCAGAGTAAGGAGCCTCTCCTTCTCGTTTTGGTCTAGCTGTGGGTTGACGTTGATGTGACTGGTCAAGTCCACATCGCTGGGTTCCGGAATCGAGATTGTCGTTACCGAAGCACAGGCGTTGGACTCGGCCACCATTTCAAAGTAGGCCATGGTGGTATGTCTCGCAAAGTGCTTGTATTCGCCACTGAAGTTGGTAACTAGAATCGTGGTTTGCCTATGTTGGAGCTCTACGAGACCTCGTGCGACGCCAACTTCGCGATCCAGCAATATGGTGAGGTTACCTTCGGCGATGCCTATTCCTAGTTGTTCTTGGGGGCATTCAACGCGGACGAAGATGCTACTTCGAGGCGGTAACGTCCCGCAGTCATCGACCACGCGTAAAGCCGCGCGGTGATGTTCATCCTCCACGCTCGAATCTGACGAAACATAGTTAGAAAAAGTCACGAACAAGTCACGAAGGTTAATGATCGCCCCATATTCCTGGAGAAAATCCATGCCCAGTATAACTAGCCGAGAACACTTGGGCAGCACAAGGAAAGACGCTACGAAAGTCGAAGTGGAAATTGCAAGTCTGGCGGTGCATCGTCCAATGGGTGACACGAGGTGTCCTCCAGCGGTAATCAGATGCGGGCCGTCCCACGCTGTCAGCACCTTCCGTAGCCGAGTCGCCAGTGAGGCACTCATAACCGAGTAGTCAGCTCCCGTATCTATAAGTGCAGTTACCGGATAACCGTCGATTGAAGCAGTAATAGCAGCAGAAGTTCTTTTTGCAGTTTCGAATGAAGGCGTCAGCGGTACGTCGCGAGGAGATGGCGTCGGCGGAGGATATTTGACGGTTCGCATGACAGCGGCCTCACCCCCGGAGGTCGCCGTTTTCAGTTTCCCCGGCGCGGGCTTCCACCGTTGGCTCCAGCGGAATCAAAGGCGGGTCGAGCACGGTTCGGTGACGCCTACCGACGAGGTGAAGGCGACCGTGACTGTCTTCACTGTTGGGCAGGAGGAAGCCGGTTACTTTCTAAGTATTGCTCGATTTCGTGCGGGCGTTCGCCATAGCGCGGGCAACGGGCGTCCGGATGGTATCCCCGCAGACCAATCCGTCGGTACTGGCAATCGCGATACATGTGACCAGCCTCCCCGCAGTGATAGCACAACGGACTGTTGTCGGGGGCGCGCCATACTGTAGATTTGCGCGGACCAGGATTAAAGGGTGCTTGCGGATTCGTGCGGTGGATCGGACTTGGGGAGCGTCGAGAAATCCCAGCAGGCGGCTGCGAAAAACGGCCCGTCGACGGCGCGCAAGCCCGACGAGCATCCGCGTACGAGTACGTGGGAGGTTCGGGTCGTGTTGGTGGCGAGGGATGAACCACTTTGCCGATTTCTTCCCGAATGACATCCGTAAGAACCGCGGCACTGGGAGGTGCCGGAGCCGATGCATAGGACTTCTGCAGTTCTTCTCGAACAATTTGTCGTATTAGCTCGGTAAGTGACTCCCTGTCATCATTTGCAGGTACGAGAGAGCATGCAGCAGTCATGGTGGTCTGGCGTTCATACTGCGAGAGCCGCTGCCGAAGCATACGTTCCATGACTGTTGCCTCACGAACGAACTGAGGGACTGTTGTAAGAGGATTGCGCACGAGGCCCGCGAATAGCTGTTCCTTTACGCCTCGCATTAACAGACGCACCTTCTTGTCTTCTGGCATTAGTGGATCGGCCCGACGGAACAATCGCGTCATGTCTTCGACGAACATGGCGACGGTTTCGTTTGGCATTTGGAACCTCGAAGACAGTGCCTGTTCGGCTCTTTCTTTCCTTTCGGGAGTGCAGAAGGCTTCGCAAAGCAGTCGGTAAAACTCCTCCCAGCTGGTAAATGAGGCTTCGTGGTTCTCGTACCATACTCTCGCCGCGTCTAAAAGGGAAAAATAGACGTTCTTCAACTTACGGCGATCGTCCCAGTCGTTAAAGGCGGCGACCCGGTCGAAATGGTCCAACCAGTCTTCAACGTCCTCAAAGGCGTCGCCATGGAACGGGTTAGGCGTGCGAGGCGCGTTGAGAATGCATGGTACGGGAGCATTTGGGATCCCCTCGGTTTGGCTTGCGGTAGTTGACATCTTCCTCACGGAGCTTGCCAGGGGACTGTATTGCGGTGGAAGACCTTGGAGGCGACGGCTGCTTCAATAGATTTCTGCCGTCCCCGAGGTACTGGCGCCGGTAGCTTCTGGTTGAGGACCCGTAGGCATACGATGGATGCGTACCCAGCACCTCCACCAGTTTGTCACGAGAGGAAAAGCCAGTCAGCCAGTGCTAAGCGAACGGCCGTTTACAGTTCGTTTTTGCAGCCGCTACCACGCACACTTCTTCTTCCTCGACTTCTAGCGTAACTAGTGCGTGCCAATATGTAGTGAGAGATCCAGGGCTTCGTGTGGGCTGAGGGGGGCTTGTTGCCGCACGGCCTGTGAGATGTGGTGCAATTTGTGCTGAGGGAGGTGCACATCACTCTGAGGTCGAATTACGACTGTGTGGAGCGCAGCAGTGTGCAGGGGGGCGGTAAGATTCTTCTTCTTGTATTGAACTGTTGTCCAGCCGTCTTCAGCAGCGTTCTCGGTTTGCTAAGTGTCCATTACATTGGCTGGCTCGGTTGCGGCGGCAGGCGGGGTAAAGTCCATCATAAGTGAGCGAGGCGCCTCCGATTGCACGTTGGCGTCTACGGCACCCGACACCTCGTGGCACGCAACCGCGCGCGGTAGCGCGAGGCTGGCGTCGACGGGAGTGGGGGTAGGCTCCAGGATTGCGTCTCAGCTCCGGCGTTAGGCGTAGCGACGTGGTCGCATGATAAACCCTCGTAAAATCCAAAAGATGGGCTGACTTGTGGAGGGCAGGACATACAGCCGTTCCTTGAGCGAAGCCCTGTCCGAGGATAATGTCGTCGATAGGCTGGAAGCAGGAAAAAACGATGAAACGCATGACATTGTCGGAGCTCGATGCGAAGGCGTCTTGACTGGTCGACGCCACCTAGCGTCCGACAGGAGGACGAAGAGCCGACGCAGGGGCGCTCACATAACGCCGTCCGACGACAGCTAGGAGCACGAGGACGCATCGCAATGGCTTGCCGCGGTAGGGGGACGTGAACAGAACGTCGCCTGAAGGGGCGTGGCTTCGCTCTCGGTGCAGCTTCCCAGTTCTGGTTGCGAGCGCTCTGATGGCTGAAATTCTTCGGGCCACAGTTTCGCAGGTAATGGCATTTTCCTAGATCCAAAAGCGGATAAGCCTTCCACGAAGAGCTCGATTCAATTTCATATTAAGATGGGCCTGCTCAAAGTAAACGCTTGAGAGTTAATTACTGGATCTTTTTTTACAAATAGCCACTATTTATCCCGCATCAGCTGTCAACCCTTGGCCACCACCAATGGCGGCATGTCTCTGAAAGAACAATCTTTTTATTTCTATGCATCTATTTTAAATATTTCTATGCAGAAACATCTGGTATAGTAAATATGGTATAACACACAGACACTTAAAGAAAGAACGGTGACAAGGAAAAAGTCAAACAGCCAGGTGACTGTCACGGTGCGGCATTATTCGATTCTGCGAAGTACCCATCAACGGGCCCCGAAAGGTTGTGGAAATAGAGACCGGCGAGCAAGACCGTTATTGCCGACCACTCGAGCAAGCGGGCGTAAGAAGTCGAAGGCAGGTTCAGAAATTATTGTCTTTTTTTCGCCGGCGCGACCGGGACGCCCCGACAGTTTTTCGTAGGGAACTCCTGTGTATTCTCTACCCGCGCGTGCATTGAGAAGCTTGCTAAGAAGGCGGGGCTGCAAATAGTCTGAAATATTTGGTGTGGCTGTGCAATGCTGTGTCCACGAAGTGCTGACAGTGTATGTGGTGCCTCTGTGTAATCCGGTGTCCACGAATAGCTAACAGGGCATGCTAGGGTGCCTCGATCCGCGCTACTCCGTACAGGGCGGTGACACGACTGGCAGCGCCGCCATATTGTGTCGGAGCACGCAGTGGCGCGCTATGGCAGACACCGCAAATTTAGCATCTGGGTTTGCTGATTCTAATGAAGTTAGTTTCTTTTGTGGTTTTACACGTGTGTGTATCATTATATTTACATCTCACCTCAAAAGCAGAGGTGAATTGAACGTTTGTAATAAAGCAAGTGCTAGAGTAAGCTTCGAGCCTCGAAGACCGCGAATTGTTTTCGGTGCGTCTTCGCTTATTTTACGAAATGTTTCGAAATTAAGTTCGCGCTTGTGGCCCAAACCGAACGTTTATGGAGCTACCATTCATCACCCGCCGTGGTTGTTCAGTGTCTATGGTGTTAGGCTGCTGAGCACGAGGTCGCGGGATCGAATCCCGGCCACGGCGGCCGCATTTCGATGGGGGCGAAATGCGAAAACACCCGTGTGCTTAGATTTAGGTGCACGTTAAAGAACCCCAGGTGGTGCAAATTTCCGGAGTCCTCCACTACAGCGTGCCTCATAATCAGAAAGTGGTTTTGGCACGGAAAACCCCATAATTTTGAGCTACCATTCAACATACAGGCGCAGAAGGACGTAATCACCGCAAGACGTTTTCAACTACGTTGTAGATCAGATAAGTCGTGAATTGCAAGATCAGCAAACAAGTAACAAAAAAAAGACACGGCAGCATTAGCAATATTTGATTTCTTTCTTTTTGTGGAGGGAGATATCGCGCATGCGAAATGTACCAACGCAAAAGAGCATGTGCGCTATAAATGCAACGTGTGGTGTACTTCCTTACACACTGAAAAATTAATATCAATGCAGCCATCTAGGATAATTCTTGGGTCTCTTAAACAGACTCAGGCGCTCGGCTTGTGATTACTTCCTGCGCGAACGCTAAGCAGTGCAGAATATTTTGCTCGAAAGCACAGAAAATTCTGTTATGACACTCCAAAATGAACAAAAGCAACACTGACATATATTTCAAAAAGAAAGGAAAGGTTTATTTTCAATGCATAACCGCACAAAACCACAAGAAGACAGCTAGAGAATGTATAAAATGACATCCTATATACAGCTCACCAAAGCTTTCATCTGCCTGAAGCCTCATCAGCCACATGCATACAAAAACGTTGGGTGCATAGACTCAACAGGAGTAAGTTTATGTGCTGCTTAATTAAGAGATTAAATAATTTCAGTTCGAGTTAACACCTGCAACTGTCTTGCTGCGATACCCATCGTCCTCATTGCTATTTGGTTGGCTCAGCCAGTGCAAATAAATGCGGCGCCGCAACGTCACAAAACACTCCAGGAGCTTTTTCATGACATTTGGATGTTCAGCGCATTCAACCGATGGTGATGAAACATTGTGCTCAAGCAGGCTTCTTAGTGTCTTGATTGGCTGTGTTAGAGGACAAATGTTTTTTTCTTCGGAAAATTTTTTGAACACAGCTTCACATGGAGACACAAACTTTAACACAACATAGCTTACGTATACAAGGTTCTTGCTATCTTTCACGTATTCTTTCATGCTAACAAGAGCATGCTCCCCGGAAATGTCATCAGTTGTTAGGATTTCCACGCGCGAACGCAAGCCTTTGGTGTCTTTACAAAATGACGAACCAATAAGCCTGACAAGTGGGCCACGATGCCGCTTTCATCTTCACTCAAAGGTTCTGTTTCACCAATTTCATGGCTCGCTACTGAGTCTGCTATTTCGCTTTGTACCTCCTTGATTTCTTTAGCAAAGAAGTCTACCAAGTAGCTGCTATCGTCAATTTCATAGCTTGAATTATGTGAAACCTTCAGAACCTGGCTGACCGACACCATTTTTAGAGAATTTTTCAAGTTGCATGCACTTGGCAGAGGTGAAACCATTCTTACGAGTGAAAATAAGTTTTCTAGGCAGTCCTGTGTCAACCTTCCTGTCAAAAAAACTTGTAGCCACATTCAAGCAGTAGGACAGAGTGTAGTTTCAGCACCACTGTTGTTGCCATTATTAAGCCTGCTTGACATGGCTTCCACGCTTTCTTGACCCCAATTCCCAAACCTTCCATTACTCTTACTGTGAGTCGAAGTGTTTCAATGGCTTCTTCATATTTACTCTGACTTGTAAAACTTAAACCGACAACTGGGTGGCGAGATGTCATCAGAGTGTACCATTTAAATATGAGCTCGAAAAACCAGGCAGTAGTTTCTGCTTCCAATGGTAGCTTTCCAGTCTTGATAAAATATCTTATGGCTGATGGGGCTTCTCGGAAGAACTGCACTGCTATTCCTACTTTCATTTTTGTGAAATGTCCTTTCGACAGATGCGCACTATTCAGATTTGGAACCACTCGCAGCTGTTCTGTGTCCAACTTCAAAAGAGTTTCTAAATGATCTATGGTGACCTGACTACTGGGCAAACAGAATACTGAAATGATTTGTTCACTCAGATGCATAACATCTTTGCGCACAAGGTGGCCTCTGATGTTCTTAAGAACATGGGCTGGGTCTGGCATAAAAAACAGTGAGTTGCTGCTGTCCTGCGGATGAGGCATACTGCATACTGTGACAGAATGAGGAGATGACAAGTTCAGACTCCTCCACATTGCACGATTAGAGCTGCCCATATCATAAGTGACACAAAGCACACGCAAGGAAATGTCTCCACGAAGCTTCAGTAAATGAAGAACAAAGTATTTAAGCTTGTCTCCATTGACAAATGAGCCAGTATAATGGTATGCAATCATCTGCTTCCAATGCGAATTGATGCCACCAACCATAAAACCGAGTGCATTGTTGGCAGGCTGATCACATTCAGGGAGGGTTATCTTGCCAAGGAAGGTGTCACAGCCGCGGTCAAGCTCCACACCTTTTCTAATTTCCATCTCATCCTTTTCAATGTCGGTTATTGCTGAAAGTTTGGTCTCCATGACACTAAGGATTTCAGTGAGGACGCCAGGCTTGAAAGAAAGCTGCTGTAGTCGTCTGCACAGCGTTCGTCGTGAAGGTAATGGGTTGCCTTGTTCCAACAGCAAGTCATACCCAGTTGAACCACATGTAAACTTTAGTTGCAGTGCCTTCTTTGTGGTCTCACTGTTCTGGACACAACCTTTCCTGTTAGTTTTTTGCAAATCATCTTTCTGATTCTCATTAGGAAATTTAAGGTTCGCGGTCAATGAAGAAAGGTTCTCCTCCAGCTTCCTCGCTTTCTTTGAACTCGCCTTCAACTTCCTACTCGCCTGCGTCAGGCTTTCTTTCAGTTCGTTGTTTTTTCTTTCATCGTCTTGAAGTGCTTTACGCAGTTCACTTGCGGACGTAAAGGAGATATTTTTTCCAAGGCTGCAGAACTCGTGCATATTTTCTTGGGAGGACCACTCTTCTTCGCTGCTCTCCGTAGAAAACATCTGAGCATCTGGTTCTCCTGTTGAGTGAAGTGGTGATGTGGTTTCATTCCCTTGAATTTTAACACCAGCCAAGGGAAGTACAGGTGCTGGCTTCTTTCTCTGCGTGGGTGCCGCTGTGCAAGACCAAAAAATAGACTGTCAAATGCTAGGCGCGGCACGTTAAACTTCATACAAAAAAAGATGGCCTCTGGCTCTATCGCACTTACGCCTGAAGTCGAAGAGTGTAGGCAGAGCGCTTGATTTAAGAAGCCGACGACCATCTTGCCACCTCCCCTCGAACTGGTCGTGATCAAAGTGACGCTAAAAGAAAGAAAAGTGTTTTGAATGTTTGAGTCACGAGACTGTAGGTGCGGAAAGATTGCACTGAGGATACGAGAGGCAAACTGCAACTCATTTTTATACCGCTGAGGTTATCAAGTTGCCTAACTTCACGATAAAATTAAAGGCAAGCATGAAGGCCTCTGAAAGCGCGGATCCAATACATAAATAGAAAGCAAGACACTTACCTCGCAAATTCTTGAATTGTCCGTGGCTTTCCAACAGTCGCGTTTCACTTGAATTTCCCACTTTTTTCTGCGTTCCGAGTCACGGGGAAACTGAAGGCACCTATGACCCTTCTCTGTTGCGCTGGTGCACAAAGGTGCGCAGCAGCTTGGCATCGTAGAGTTTGCTGGCTATTAAACTGTGACACACGCTTCACTGCACATACCGAACCGTACAAGTCACCCCAGCAAATATGACCGCGGCCTCGTGGAAACTGCAAACACTTCACAACGCGACAACACAAGGTGTGCACACGTGAATCCGTGTCAACCGCTCCGACACAATATGGCGGCGGCGCGGCGCGGGCCTGGTCAAAAGGTGTCACCACCCTGTACGGCGGGAGGCGGCGCTGACATCGAGGCACCCTAGTGTATGCCTGCCGACAGCGCCGTATGGCCAGCCGTGGTCGTTTCTGCTGTGCTTGCGAACGAAAAATATAGATCCGCCACAGACTCAAGGGTGTGCGTGCGTGGTGCAATACGAGCGCACGACCTCTAACTGCAAGGGGGAATCACGTGTTCCCTCGCCTCT
The DNA here is from genome assembly GCF_023375885.2 of Dermacentor andersoni. Lineage (NCBI taxonomy): Eukaryota > Metazoa > Arthropoda > Arachnida > Ixodida > Ixodidae > Dermacentor > Dermacentor andersoni. Next base: position 105,875,976 of record NC_092819.1, read on the forward strand.
GATTAAAACTAGCGCGGCTAAGACTTTGGGAGGCGTCGGGATCCAATTGGGTGAACTTGATTGGATCCTCACCAATATCTGCCGTTCCCCAACTCAGGGAACTAGGGAAAGAAGTTATTAAAACGCAGGTTATAGAGCAAGCTAAGCAGTCTAGAAGCTGAACCTACAATCTTCTGAAAAGCGTTTGCTCACGAGAACAAACTCCCCATAGCTTATGCCAGCCGAAAGCTACTTTCCCGGGGGAGGCCACCTGGAGGACAATGGTGCGCGAGTGTCTGGCGCTGGTCTGGGTAGTCCAAAAATTTTCCGTGTACTTGTATGGCGTTCATTTTTTTTTTTTTTTTTTTTTTGTCCAAAGCGACCACCAACCACTCAGCTACATCTGACAGACGAAACAACTGAACGATCAGGTGCTTCGATGGAGTTTACTACTCCTGGAGTATCAGTTGACGGTTACCCACATTAAGGGAAGCGAGAATGTGGGAGCCTAATATTTGAGTCGAATATATATAGGGTTATTTTGCAGTTGGAGATGTTTGTGTTGTATACATAGGCGTGTAATTTTCTGTTCGATTAACTTTCTTTTTCGCATAGCACATGTTGTATATTGTGTGTATAGGGCTTTGTACACATGGAGCGGTGTTTCTCGGTTTTTCACAAAAATTTCACTCGTGAAACCAAATGTTATTTTCTATTAATCTGATAGCGGGGGGCAGTTGTCAAGGTGTGGCATTATTCGATTCGGCGGAAGCACCGATCAACAGGCGCCAAAGGGTCGTGGAAATGGAGACCGCCAAGCAAGAGGGTTATTGCCGGTGACTTGGGCAAGCGGCGTAAAGAAGTCGAAGGCAGGTTTAGAGATTATTGTCTTTTTGTCGTCGGCGCGACTGTGACGCCCCGACAGTTCTTGTAGGAACCCCTGTGTATTCTCTGCCCCACGCGTGCACTGAAAAACTTACTAATGAGGAATGCCTCCGTGAAATCCGGTGTCCACGAATTGCTGACATTGTAAGTGTGCCGACAGCGCCGTATGGGCGGCCGCCGTCATTCCTCCTGTGTTTGTGAAGAACTATAGAGGCCCGCCACGGGACTCAAAGGTGTGCGTGTGTGGTGCAACACGAGTACACGACCTCTAAATACAGGGGGGGGGGGGAATCACCCGTTCTCTCGCCACTAATTAAAAGGGGCGCGGCCAAGGCCTTGAGTGGAGCCGGGATCCAATTGGATGAACTTTATCGGATCGTCACCAATATCATCAAGTTATTCAAACGCCGGTTTTAGACCTAGCTAAGCCTACAATCTCCTGAGCTGAGGCTACGATCTGCAGAAAAGCGTCAAGGAGCTAGTTCCGTCCAATATCACCTGGGCCGCCTAGCCGAGTTACTAGTTTACGTAAGAGACGACAAACCAACGCCTGCAACGAAGCTCACGGTAGTTCCCCTCAAGTTAGCTCAACCTGCTCGAGGGAACACGTCAGACCTTGACCGCCGGGAAACCCAGCCCAAAAATTGCATCCACCGCAACGAGATCGGCTTGCCAGCGTTCTTCGGGAACGTTCTGCCGCCGACTCCACGCTTTATGGGCTTGCTGCTGCTACTGCCCGGCCACACGTATGCCATCATTTGTTTTGTTTTTTTAACTCTGTTTAGTTGACCACCGCTAAGTGTGTTTGGTGCAGTGTTATTTTTATATTTACTGTTATACTATCCGTTGTATTTCTTTTGTCTTCATAATTGATCAAGATTAAGTGCATGTGTCTTAGTGTTCTTGTGGTTTTTGTGTTTCTATTATTGTTTTTGTCATTGTGAGTCGACAATTTTTTTTTGTCTTTCTCCCGACTCTGACTCCTTCGCTCTGTTCGCTTGAGTGCAGAACGACCAACCGACTTCTATACCCCGTCGACGACTTCGCGCCGACGGCGAACGGATGACAAGCCGTGACAGTGACGTAAATGCACTGAAACCGCTAGGCCCACAAACCACATACCAAATACATTTGGACATATGGTCATTTCACATAAATTTAAAAGAGACAACGCAGAATGCATTGGAACTGAAAGTCAGACAATTCGTATACACGAAATGCAAGTCACAACCCGATGTCATATAAGCCACTAGAACCTGAAATCAACTGTTATACACTGAATATAGAAAACACCAAATGAGGTCACAGTGATTAAAACGTTTATGGGCACAGAAAGGAATATGAAGGCTATATGCTCACGCATTTCTGTCGACTCAAAAAATTTATCGACTGTTAAGTTTTATAAGGACAGCTTTGCACGTGGGTACCATTTCCTTGGAGCAAAGCTTTCTTTTCCTCTTCTTCCCACTAATCGGGTGCAATCTTTCCGAGTAGACACCAACTTGGTCCACTATGTGTATGGCAAGGCGTGTGTGCCCAAATTGGCGACTTTGACCACTGGGCATGTGTCCATAAGCAAGCTGTATGTATATCGCTTGACGTGTTAACATCCCTGCCTTTATATATATTGTCACAGTCGGTAATGTGTGAAGAAGAGGACTATGATGGTGGCCTGAAAGACGACGAGGAAGAGGGAAGTTTTTATCGCTGCTCTACGCTTCTTGGCCCAGCCATTAAAAAGCCATCTGTAAATAGACGCACGCTTCTTCCTTTTCGTAACATCATTGGTGGAGGTGCGGGGTAATCACTTGCGCAAGACGGAGCTCCCAGCGGACGTAACCTGGCCACCATGTCATCCGAAGGAGAGAGTCTCGCGACCCTGGCATGTTTTCCGGGATGGACAACGTTGACGTCGATGACTGGTTGCAGAATTACAAATGGGTCAGCGCACACAACAGGTGGGACAACACGCTTATGCTGGCCAATATAATATTCTACCTCAAGAAAACGGCACGGGTATGGTTCGAAACACACAAACAAGAGATTACGAGTTGAGACCAGTGCAAGCAGAAGCTTAGAGATTTTTTCGGCAAGCCCGTCGGTCGCCAACGTGCTGCGAAGAAGGACCTTGGGACCCGTTTACAGACGTCCACTGAATCTTACGTGGCGTATATCCAGGACGTCCTCGCTCTTTGCCGCAAAGTAGATAACAATATGGCAGAGGCAGACAAGGTCAGCCACGTCTTAAAAGGCATCGCGGACGACGCGTTTAACCTGCTTGTTTATAAGAACGTAACAACGGTCAATGAGATCATTAACGAATGTCGCCGCTTTGAAGACGCAAAGAGTCGCCGCATAGTTCACCAGTTTACGCGGCTACCCAATACCGCAGCTTCATCGACGTGCGAAGACATTTGTCCACCGCGTGAGCCCACCTCCTCCGAGAACGTCGTACGTATCGTTCGGCGAGAAATCGAAGCAGCGTCTCCTGCCACGCCTGTGACGCAGTGCTCTGATGATTCCATGCCGCTTGTGTCGCTCATTCAGTCGGTCATTCGCCAAGAACTTGCCAATGTAGGTCTTCCGTCAATCTGCTCCGCCAGCCGTCCTGACTTTGCTTCGTCTGCTGCCTCTTCCCCTGTTCACCGGAGCCAATATGGTCCATATCCGGGCTATCGCAACCCGGCCGAATGGCGCACCCATGATGATAGACCCATCTGCTTTTACTGTCGACGTGTGGGCCACATTCCTCGCCACTGTCGAAGCTCCTGGCTAGCCCACTCTTGACCAAGCTTTCCCGCCTACCGCCGCTCCCCACTGAATCCCCGCCCGCCATCCCGCTCCACCGAGCTTGAAGACGCACCTGACAACGCTCGAGCCCCCGCGACCAGCTGATCACCATCACCCCATAGTCGCCGCTCCGGTTCGCCCCAGCTGCGTCGCTCTCCATCACCAGCTTACCGTCGCCGCTCTCCGACGGGAAACTAACTGGGGCAGCTCCTGGAGGTGACGCTGCTCTAGAAAACCGGCCTGAAATTCCTCTGCTGACCCTGCCTACTAATCGGAACCTTCTGGACGTAGACGTGGATGCTTTGCCCGTTACAGCACTCATCGACACTGGAGCCCAAGTTTCCATTATGAGTGCGGAGCTTCGAACGCGCTTGAAGAAAGTACTGACTCCTGCTCCGACTCGACTGCTCCAGGTCGCCGACGGTGGAACTCCGGTGGTGCTTGGAATGTGTACTGCTCGTGTCAGTGTCGCCGGTCGCCACACGTCCTTTTTGTTTAGTGTGCTCGAACGTTGCTCTCACAATGTGATCCTCGGACTCGACTTTCTAGCCGCCCATTCTGCTCTGATTGACTGTTCCGCCGGCATTGTACAACTTGACCTACCCCCACCTGTTCCCGTTGACCTTCCTGCTCAAGCTCCAACTCAGCTTTGTTCCGCGGATTTTATACGCCTGCCATCTCTTGCAGCAACCTGCATCCCTGTCTTAGCCTGCCCACCTGTACCTGACGGAGACTACGTCCTTACTCCCGCGACCTCAGTCCTGCTTTCTCACAATGTCTCCTTCCCACACACCATCGTTTCTGTTGCGAACAATCAGACATGTCTTCCCATCCTAAATTTCGGACAGTGCCCACAAGTAGTTCCTCGAGGCATGTCTCTTGCCACGTTGTCACCGACGCACGAGTGCCACATTTCCGCTCTATCTGTTGCGCCGTCTTCGACCAATGCTCAATCTCCGCCGTCTACATCAGCCCCGACCGACGACTTTACAAAGATGATTGCACCGGACCTCTCGACCCAACAAGCCGCAGAGCTCCGTTGCCTCCTCGAGTCCTACTCCGAAATTTTCGACCTGAACGATCGCCCTTTGTGTCAAACTACGGTCGGGAAGCATCGTATAAATACCGGCGATGCAGCACCTGTTCGCCGACGCCCATACCGGGTGTCGCCTTCTGAGCGACACGTTATCCAGAGCGAGGTTGACAAGATGCTTGCCAAAGGGATTATTGAACACTCTTCCAGCCCGTGGGCGTCCCCTGTTGTTCTCGTCAAAAAGAAGGATAACAGCTGACGATTCTGCGTTGACTATCTTCATCTAAACACGATCACCAAGAAAGATGTATATCCACTTCCCCGCATTGACGATGCTCTGGATTGTCTCCATGGTGCCACTTATTTTTCATCTATAGACCTTCGCTCTGGATAATGGCAAATTGCCGTGGATGAAATGGACCCTGAAAAGACCGCATTCGTCACACCAGACGGCCTATATCAGTTCCGGGTAATGCCTTTTGGCTTGTGCAATGCCCTGGCGACCTTTGAAGGGATGATAGACATGCTCTTGCGTGGTTTAAAATGGTCCTCCTGTTTGTGCTACTTGGATGACGTCATCGTATTCTCTTCAACTTTTGCGACTCATCTTGAAAGACTTTCATCTGTTCTTTCTGTTTTTCGCACCGCTGGCTTGCAGCTCAACTCGTCCAAGTGCCACTTCGGTCACCGCCAAATAACCATGCTCGGACACCTCGTCGATTCGTCAGGCATTCGCCCCGACCCCGCTAAAGTTAATGCTGTGCAGAATTTCGCCGTACCAACTTGTGCCAAAGATGTTCGCAGCTTTATTGGCCTTTGCTCGTGCTTTCGAAGGTTTGTGGAAAATTTCGCCCATGTTGCCCGTCCCCTGACTGACCTCCTGAAGAAGGACGTTCCTTTCTGTTGGGGCTCTGAACAAGCGTCTGCTTTCTCGCAGCTGATCACGCTGCTCACCACACCTCCTGTTCTCGCCCATTTTGACGCCTCCGCTCCGACAGAAATCCGCACTGACACTAGTGGCTACGGCATCGGCGCAGTTTTAGCTCAACGCCAATGTGGGCACGACCGCGTCATCGCCTACGCCAGCCGCCTCCTCTCTCCCGCAGAGCGCAATTACTCGATTACTGAGCGCGAGTGTCTCGCCCTCATTTGGGCGGTGGGCAAGTTCAGACCCTATATATATGGTCGGCCATTTACAGTTACAACCGACCACCACGCCGTTTGTTGGCTTTCCTCTCTTAAGGATCCCACCGGATGCCTCGGTCGCTGGGCCCTACGGCTGCAGGAATACACATACACTGTGGTACAAGTCGGGTCGTCTACATCAGGACGCCGACTGCCTGTCTCGTCATCCCGTCGATGTACCGGACGGCTTAGTGGATGTCGCACCGATCTGCGTTCTTTCGCTCTCTGCTTTGCAAGACATTGGCCCTGAACAACGACGCGATGAGTCGTTAGGCCCCATTATCGAACGCCTGCTCTATGATCCGTCTGACCCATCCCTTCGCATGTTCGTGCTACAAAATGGCATCCTGTATTGCCGCAACATGCACCCCGACGGGCCCGAGCTCCTAACCGTCATTCCGTCTCATCTGCGACAGACTGTATTGCAGCAACTGCACGACGTTCCCACCGCTGGACACCTTGGCGTTACGCGGACCTATGACCGAATTCGGCGACGGTTTTTCTGGCCCCGTCTCAACCGCTCCGTTCGGCGCTATGTTGCCGCGTGTGAATCGTGTCAACGCCGGAAAAGACCAGCTGTGCCTACTGCCGGACTGCTGCAGCCTTTGGATATACCAGCCGACCCTTTTTTTCGCGTTGGCGTTGATCTTCTCGGACCATTCCCTATATCGAATGACGGAAATAGGTGGATTTCCGTCGCTACGGACTATACAACTCGCTATGCCATTACTAGAGCCCTACCGACCAGCTGCGCTACGGATGTCGCTGATTTCTTGCTTCACGACGTTATCTTGCACCACAGTGCACCTCGTCAACTTCTCGCCGATCGCGGCAGATACTTTCTTTCCAAAGTGATAGACGACCTACTTCGATCATGTGCTACTAAACACAAACTTACTACCACTTACCATCCTTAAACTAACGGTCTTACCGAACGCCTGAACCGTACATTAACTGACATGCTAGCAATGTATGTTTCCTCCTATCATCGCGACTGGGACATTGCTCTACCATTTGTCACGTTCGCCTACAATTCCTCGCGCCACGACACAGCTGGCTATTCACCCTTCTATCTCCTCTTCGGCCGTGAGCCAACTTTGCCTTTCGAGACACTCCTCTCGACCACGCTCGACTCGCCGACAGAGTACACTCGGGATGTCATAACCACAGCGACCCAAGCACGCCAGATTGCCCGCATTCGTCTTCCTGCTTCGCAGACACGCCAGAAGTGCCGTTACTACCAGCGCCATCACAACGTGCATTATGAACCAGGTGCTCTTGTGCTAGTGTGGTATCCAACTCGGCGTGTTGGTCTTTCGGAGAAATTCCTCTCGCGATACTATGGCCCTTACCGCATCCTTCGCCAGGTGACCCCTGTCACATATGAAGTGTCTCCGCTGGATGCGACGGTGCCTTCACCTCTCTCTGACATCACCCACGTCAGCCGTCTCAAACATTACCTTTCTTGGACAGATGAGCCGCACCAATAAGGTGCTTTTTCCGACGGGGGTGATGTCACAGTCGGTAATGTGTGAAGAAGAGGACTATGATGGTGGCCTGAGAGACGACGAGGAAGAGGGTAGTTTTTGTCGCTGCTCTACGCTTGTTGGCCCAGCCATTAAAAAGCCATCTGTAAATAGACGCACGCTTCTTCCTTTCCGTAACATCATATATATATATATATATATATATATATATATATATATATATATATATATATATATATATACATATATATATTGTTACGAAGCGTTGCGAAGAAATGGTTTTATTTACAGGCGACGGGTGATGATCGTAGCGTTATAGTAGCGCAGCTCGGCCTCACCAACTCTTCGTCCTCCTCGTCTTCTCTTCTTTCCTCTTGTCCGTGCCTTTCTTATCTGTTACATTTCCCCGCAAGCAGACGAAGCCCGTGGGGCGAGTCAGGATGCACAAGCAGGGTAGAAAGGCTTCAGGCGAGCAATATGAGTCAGTTGAGTTCTGCTTGATCGCCGACCGTTGCACAGTAGGCGAGCTATGACGTAAGTTAGTTCGCTCAGGCGGCCCACAACTACAAATGGGCCTGAACATTGTGACAAGAACTTTTGGCACAATCCACGCTTGCGTTGCGGTGTCCAAAGAAGGACCAAGTCACCTTTTTCCAACTATACTTGTACGTGACGGTCGTCGTATCGCTCTTTCGAACGACTTTGCGAGGCCAGAGTACGAAGACAAGCTATTCCACGGGCTTCTTCGGCGAGACACAAAGTCTTCGATACAGAATCGTCACTGTGCAGAACGAAGGGCAAGAAAGTATCGAGAGAGCTTCGCGGTAAACTTGCATAGAGGAGATAAAATGGGCAATAGTTCGTGGTTTCGTGCTTAGCCGTGTTGTATGCGTAAGTGATGAAGGGCAGCACGTCGTCCCAGTTCTTATGACTGGAGGAGACGTACATGGCAAGCATGTTGGTCAGCGTTCTGTTCGTCCTTTCTACGAGGCCATTGGTCTGTGGATGATACGGCGTGGAATGACAGAACTGTGAAGTGCACGAACGAAGTAACTCTTCAATGGCATCAGCCGTGAACTGGCGACCACGGTCGCTGATGATTACACGTGGTGGGCCATGACGAAGGACCACGGAACGCAACAGGAAGACCGCCACGCAAGCGGCAGTGAAAGATGATATGGCTGCAGTTTCTGCATACCGTGTAAGATGGTCTACGCAGACAATTATCCAACGGTTCTTGTTGTTAGACAACGGGAATGGACCCAAAAGGTCAATGCCTACTTACTCGAACGGCGTGTTGGGCGGTGTCAATGGCCGAAGGGGACCCGGGGAAGCGGTGGTCGGTCGCTTGTGACGTTGGCGCGTTTCACATCTAGCGACATACCGCTTGGTTGTTTCGTACATCTTGGGCCAGTAAAAGCGCTCCTGCGTGCGGTGTAGCGTTCGTACAAAACCGAGATGGCCGGATGTCACATCGCCATGCATGGCGCGTAGAACGTCGGAGCGAAGGCTCTCCGGGACAACAAGCAGAAAACGCGCTCCATGCCCGGAATAATTAGCTTTGTAGAGTAATTTATCACAGACGGCAAAGCGACCGCTGCCTTGAGAAGTACGGGCGGCGACAAAAAGCGGATCGAGGGTAACATCACTCCGTTGATCTCGGTGAAAGTCTGCCGCGTCAGGGAACGTAGAAGTAACAGCAGCGAGACAGTCGTCAAAATTCTCCGCATCGCAGTCGGTAGCCGCAAGAGGAATCCGAGAGAGGCAGTCTGCGTCAGCGTGACGACGGCCACTCTTGTACGACACCACAAAGTCGTATTCCTGGAGGCGCAGCGCCCAACGTGCGAGGCGACCAGAGGGATCACGCAAACCGACCAGCCAGCATAAAGAATGATGGTCGGTGATAATCTTGAATGGTCTAGCGTAAAGATAACACCGAAACTTCTGTATGGCGAAAACAGCTGCCAGGCATTCCTGTTCCGTAACCGTATAATTGCGTTCAGATTTGCTCAGGCAACGGCTGGCATACGCGACAACATGTTCTGCGCCACTGTGACGTTTTACAAGCACCGCTCCTATCCCCATTCCACTAGCATCAGTGTGAACTTCAGTCGGGCAAGATGGGTCGAAGTGACGCAAGAGCGGTGCTGACGTTAGTATAAACTTCAATTGAGAGCATGATGCGTCACACTCTGGTGTCCAATTGAAGGATGCATTTTGTCGCAAAATACTTGTCAACGGGTAAACGATGTCGGCAAACCTGGGAAGAAAACGACGAAAATATGAACATAGGCCAATGAATGAGCGAAGTTCTCGTGCTGATTGTGGTGGCTTGAAGGAGCTCACTGCTTCAATCTTACTAGGATCGGGTCTGACACCATCCTTGTCAACTAAGTGTCACAGGACCAGTGTTTGACTTTCGCCAAAGTGACATTTTTTTTAGTTTAGAACCAGTCCAGCTTTCTCGATGCAGTCGAGAACAAGGCTTAGGCGTTGATTATGTTCTTCAAACGTGCGGCCAAAGATTACAACATCATCGAGGTAACACATGCATATCCCCCACTTTAGACCACGTAGTACTGTGTCCATGGATCTTTCAAAGGTGGCAGGAGCATTGCAAATGCCAAAAGACATAACATTAAATTCGAATAGGTCACCTGGAGTCACGAACGCAGTCTTTTCCTTGTCGGCAGGGTCCAGAGGTATTTGCCAATACCCCGATCGCAAATCAAGTGTTGAGAAGTAAGAAGCAGCGTGTAAGCAATCAATGACGTCATCTATTCGCGGTAGTGGATAGACATCCTTCTTCGTCACTGCGTTTAGATGTCTGTAATCCACGCAGAATCTCCAGGACCCATCTTTTTTTCGGACCAGGATTACTGGGGCTGCCCATGGACTAGACGACTCTTGAACGACACCTTTGTCCATCATCTCCTTGACTTGTTCTGCAATACCTTTTCGCTCGGAGGATGACACTCGGTAGGGCTTCTGGCGGATGGGGTGTGCGGAGCCGGTATCTAATCTGTGACGAGCGCGGGACGACGGTAAATGAAGGCGTCCATCTCCATGCGTGAAGTCGAATGCAGCCTCATGCCTGGCAAGGACATGTACCAGTGCTTGCCGTTCCGACGTACCGAGAGCCTTGCTCATCATGCCAAGCATTAGCTCTTCAAAATGGCCATTATCGCAAGGACAGCAAGCTGTAGAGACGTCCGTAGTTAGGGCCGCCATTGAGTTACATGCGACTTCATTGAAGAGAGCGATTTTCATACCGCGAGGAAAGACAACCGGCGTGGCGGTACAGTTCAGCGCCCACAATGTGCCGACTCCTTTCGTCATGCACACGACAGAGCAGGGCACAAGTACATCTTTTTTTGCGCAGTTTATGCGGAGAGGCCTAACTGCAAGGTCAACACAATCAGCGTCAACAGTAGTTGCAGAAGCACGAACGGGCGTCAGGCACCACGATGGTGCAATCACTTCATCAAGAACACTGAGTGTGTCTGTGTCCCTGTCTTCGCCACGCGAGCTTTGTTCGGAATCTGCTGATATAATTAACTTGTTCAGTGGTATTTCACCACAACCACAGTCCACGGAAGCGCCGCACTGTTCAAGAAAATCAATACCAAGAATAACATCGTGCGAACAACGAGCAAGAACAAGGAATTCCGACACAAATCTTTCCCAGCCAGCAAAACACTCACAGCACAAACACCAAGGGGATGAAGCCACTCGCCGCCCACTCCACGAAAGGTAATACCGTCGTTCCAAGAAAACATATCTTTGTGGCCTAGACGGTTTTTGAAAGCGAGGCTCATCACAGACCCAGTCGCCCCAGTATCAACTAACGCCATGGTCGGTATTTAGTCAATCGAGGCATTCACTTTGTTTTTGAGCATCACAACAGGCAGAGGCATTTCTGGCAAAGACCATCCGGTGACCTCAACTCCACTGGCCGCGGATGCTAGCTTCCCGACGGCGGTGACGAATAACGGCGCCGAGGAGACGGAGAGCGACGGGGACTATTATTTGGTGGCGTCAAACTCCGCTCAGAACTTGGCGAATCGCTGCGTCTGGTCTCTCGTGGGAAGTGGTCCATCGGAAGGGAATCGGTCGCCTGCAAGTCATATGAAGTACGGGTTCTGGGTGGCGAGAACATCGGTAGTGTCCTTCGTGATTGACGGCCTTGGCGACAATGCCGTGCTATATCGCCTGTGGAACCGCAGTTGTAGCACACGGGAGGGTCGCGGTTCACAGCATCTTCTCGAAACGGATGCTAGGCTGCTGCGGGCGGCGAGAAAGTTCGTTGTCATGTGGATAGCGTGTCTCTGCGCCTCGCTGAAATCCGTTATATCGCTCATAAGTCACGTCGTGGTAGTAGGGTCGGTGCTCTTCTTGTCGCGGCCTGACAGAAGTCACAGGGCCTCGGGGGTAAAAACGCGGCTGCTTTCGTTGTGGCCAAGCGTCATAAGTAGCGCCTCTGTCGTAGAGATGTGGCTGCCTTCGGGGCGCGAGAAGGATGCCACGTTTGGCTCAAATCTGGTGGTAGGCGGAAGCTATGAGTGCCTCAGTCTGTCACTTGCGCGTGCAGGCTGAGCTCTTCCCGAACTATTTGTCGGATCGTTGATGCAAGATCGAGGGGCTGGTTGCTGTCCACGCTTGCAACTGTCGTCACATTGGCTAGCCTGCCAAACTTCGGTGTGATGCGCCTCGTTTTCAGCTGCTCGAAAGTACGACAGTGCCGAATGATGTCAGTGACGGAAGCCAGGTTGTCTTTTGCGATGAGGAAATTATAAACGTCTTCGGCAATTCCTTTCAGGATATGCCCGACTTTATCTTCCTCAGACATTCCAGAGTCCACCGTCCTACACAGTTTTATTACCGCCTCAATGTAGGTCGTGCAGGTTTCGCCTGGCACTTGCGCACGTTGCAGTAGCGTCTGTTCTGCCCTTTTCTTTTTCGGCGCGGAGTAGCCGAATCGCTCTTTGATTTCGGAAACAAACCTTCCCCATGTTGTGAACGTTTCCTCGTTATTGTCGAACCACAGCAACGCAGCGTCCGTTAGAAAGAACACGACGTTCGAAAGCTGAGAAGCGCTGTTCCACTTGTTAGCGGCACTCACCCGGTGATAATGGATGAGCCATTCCTCGACGTCTTCGTCCGATCTTCCGGTGAAGGGACGCGCATATCTCAGTTGTAGAACGGAACTTGTCGGCGCAGCTGTTGGAATGGGCCGTTGTTCGTCTGCGTCGTGGGACATATTCAACTCCGGTAGATTCGGTGGGAGTCCAGCAATGCGACGGCTCCGTCGAAGTTCTGGTTCAGTCTCCGTCTTCGGTTGTCGATTACCCAGCACCTTCCACCACAACTGTTACGAAGCGTTGCGAAGAAATGGTTTTATTTTACAGGCGACGGATGATGATCGTAGCGTGATAGTAGCGCAGCTCGGCCTCTCCAACTCTTCGTCCTCCTCGCCTTCTCTTCTTTCGTCTTGTCCGTGCCTTTCGTATCTGTTACAATATATATATATATATATATATATATATATATATATATATATCATACTTCATTGTGCATACACATGTCATCAAGATTCTTCTGTCGCCACGCGTGCAAAGGCTCCGTCTTCCTCACAAACAGCTTGCATAGCCAATATGGACGACCGCACGCCCAGTTTCATCCTAGACGCCAGCGCTCGTTTCTCCCTTGGCGGAACGATTTCATCTCCAACGGGTGTAGGTTTCCGCCGCCGCTTCCCTTAGCGGTCGCGCCCGCGTTCAGTTCGCGCTGCGCGCCAAACGCCTCTTGTTTGCGACGGCGCCTCTTCGGATGACCGGAAATTATTATTTTGTTGTTAACTGTCACGTCAGCAGTGTAAACACGAAAGGGTTGATGCCATCAGTGAAATTCTGCCGATTCACAAGAAAATGGTACGAAAAAATCAGACGACACACATGGATTACTGCGGTCCGCCGAGCGAAGTAAACAACTGGCAAACGAAGCGAGCTCGTTCATTGATCACTCCTGAGTGTATGACGGTTTTTATATGTAACCCACATGAATTTAATAATTACTCGGTACATAATCCTTTTATTCATATAAAAACTAAGTTTTTCGACGAGCGCTTGTCCTGTCTTCTTTCTCGTGTTTCGTTTATGTGTGCGCTGCCCAAGAATGGAAACCACGTCTGTTGTATGCGCTAGCAGTGGCCGAAGTTCACGCGTGCCGAGAAATTGAATATGTGCACGATGCATTGAACATGACCGGAGTTCATTCCCGCTTCACCACTGCACCGATCGATCGAGTTACTGGACGATACACGCCCGCGTCTTGGCCGCGCCGGCATTGCTGAAGCAGGAATGATTACTAATACTTTCAACTTCCGTCTCTTGAGCACTGTTAAAAAATGGCCAAGCTGTCTACACTGCTGCTTCTATTCCATATTGTAGGGGACGCACTAGTTAAAGTTGTGTGCGCATGTCGTACTTGTGCTATGCAGCGATATATTTTGTTTATTTCCGCACAGTGTCGATGGAAGACCGTTGTCGCCATCAGAGACAACACGGATTTGTAGCAAACATATTGTGAGAAACTGCAACATTGCCTTTAGCTCGTATGTGCCGTATGTGTGTGCCGCATCGTATGTGCTGACGATTTTTCCGGCGGTACATACGATGTCGTTTCCAATCACCTGCTCAGCGTCACTTACATGGTTAAGCAGACGCTGCCCTTTCGCCGCATTGCAGCCATAAAAATAATCGTCAAGCGTACCGATCTTCTTAAAGGCAAATAGAAGCGTGTACAGTCTGTTTCACAATTAGGGGAAAACTCGGAACGTATTGCATCGCGATGCGGCAAGCAATGGAGTCGTGCGGTGGCAGCAGCTCGAGCAGGCGCAGACGCTCGAAGGGCGGAGTCGTGATCTGCGTCGTCTGCTACGGCGGCGCGCGCTGCCCGCATTTGTCGGGAAGCGTGCTACTGTCAGGGGCAGTGCACGTATATTTCTACACTGTGTGTTCTACCGTAATAAGCAGCGACAAGACGCACCAAGATGTGCGCGCAACGTGTTCACTTTTGTTTGACTCGAAAGGAAAACAAAGCACTCAACAATGGTAACTATGGGAGTCGAACACGATGAAACAAACGGATACGATTAAATGAATGTTTTAGGTTCAGACAATGAGCTGGAAATGATTTTTCTCGACAATCATTCGCTACACCAGACAGACTCTGCCCGCCACGGACACGTCACGCGCGGAACTTCAGTTAGCATCTCGTCATGTCCCCAGCGGCAGCGATGACAGCGCTCATCCTGGAAGGCAGTGAAGTGCAGAATGACTTGATCAGGGATGTGTTCATTCGCAGCACGTCTCAGTCGCTCAGCCTATCCTCGGGCGACTGATAGAGGGGATGGTGCGCCAGCGATACTTTCAACGAGCCCCAGACATTTTGAATGATGTTGGCGCCCGGGGATTGAGGCGGCCACTCCAAGAGAGTGACTGGCGCGCTCTTCTAGCTGTTGTTGCACCACACGTGCAGTGTGGATCGGCGACCTATCGCGCTAGAATATATAGTCGCCTTCCAGAAACGGGCCGTCAATAATGTATGGAATCAGTACGTCATCTATGACTGCCCTGCAGCGATGAACTTACCTTCGAGGCGTATCAGTTGGCGTCGCACAACGCATAGTAAAGAATACCGGCTCATTTTACGCCGTAACGATGAGATGAGTAGAATGCCGTTCTACTGATAGTAGAACGTTTCCCGACAATGCGGCCAGCGCGCGCCGCCGTAGCAGACGACGCCGTTCAAGATCCCGCCCCTCGAGCACCTGCGCGAGCTACTCCCGCCGCCTGACTCAAGCGCTCGCCGCATCGCAATGCAATGCGCTACGAGTTTTCCCCTAAATGAAACAGACTGTACACCGCCCTTCGAACGAAATCTCCACGCGCACACACGTAGGCACACACCGCGCGCGGCGCGAAACGTGCCCAAACACGCGCAGTGCAGGAGGCAATCAAGGCGGCGCGAACGAGAGATGGGAGAGGGGTACCACCCGCTAATAGAATTTTGCGTCGCATGCGGCGCTCTCAACGCCGGCGCAGCAGCGCCGCTCTCGGTGCCGTTCTTGTCCATACAGACGACGAAGTATTGCTCCTGTCATCCTCTCCACCGCTGCTACACTAGTAACTCGGGCAAGCCTCGCGTCCTTTAGGTTCCAACATTGCGTTTGATCTGTTCTCCATTTTCTTGTAACTGGAACAGCAGTTATTATGCAATGCTTAAAACGTAAATCTTATTTCATGAAAAAACGAATGTCCTTTCTCATTAATAAAATACATTTAAGTGACGTAAACTCTTTTATAGGATTTATGGCATGCATAGAGGCTGACGAAACTCACTCACGAAGTGCATAATCGATGTTGTATGGTATGACTCCACCAGGCCACAGTTTCCTTGGGTCAGGTGTTGCAGTCCGCTGCGCACATTCAATAGTTCTATGCGTTCCCATGACCTCGAACAGCAAATTTATCTCCGGTGTCGAGGATCTCAACATAGGCGTTTAAATCAGCAAATTTCTCAGCGAAACAAATTTAATATCTATGTAGCAATATGGTAAGTAGACCAAGTTAGTATACATAAACGGTACAAAGCATATACCAGCATCTCATTTGTATAGCGACTCACCTTTTTTTTTTTCTTTTACATCGAACCAGTCTATTGCTAGGATCTCGGGATTTTTTGTGGCGTTGCGTCGACAGAGAACTATCATCATCAATAGCCCATACCCCGATTGCAATGGCTCATAGCCCCTTAAGGCAGGCTACGACCACTCAACAAAATGAAGCGAACAGCGTATATGTTCTTTGTAATCACGCATACAACATACAGAACAGCTTGTGGTTTTAAAATAGACATGGTCAAAACAACCATGCGAATCACATAATTGATACGGTACTCCTGCACCTACGTGCAATGCGAAGCACGTGTCCGTATACATTTCCCGGCAAAAAATACCGTTGCGATGTCTGCCGCGTCGACGGCAGCTTGCTTGTACCATGCGAAACGGGGAGTGACGTAACCACACCTTCGTACATAAAAGAACCCGCCAAGCAAGTGATTTGTGTTGTCACAGTGCTACGGGAAGGCCACGTGTCGTGAAGACTCCTCAAGACCAGCGGGCATAGGAGGCACGGCGAATTTCTCTTCTCTCTGGTCCACTTTTTGTAGCTGCATGAAGTAGCGGCGCAAGCCAAGTCGCAGGCCGTCAAAACGTCTCGGGCTAATGATCAGGAAGGTTCGCCAAGTGAATTATTTCAGCCTATGTCGCAACTGGTAATCCTTGTACTTGTCCCTTACAGCTTCGCTGTTCAGCTACCTTCACAACGTGGATAGGAAAGCATTAGTTGTGTAAAATATGTTCATGTGTATTTTATGTCGCACCATGAATTAAACTAGGAGCAGCCAAGCTGTTGAAGGAATATTTAACGCACGTGAAATAATCAAGAAGAACGTTCTGGTACAGCTGCTTATTAATTGTCCTAAGAAATAGGCTCACGCCAGTCTCGTGGTGCCCTTCCATGACGATGTCTCCTTCAATGTCCCCAGGTTGCATCGCACGAACCCCTGCATGAAAAAAGCGTGTGAATATAAAATCGTGTTATGGCAACATAATTTCTATAATTTAAAACAAATCTTTCGCGATTAGCAAGCAACTTTTCATAAGAGAAAAAAATCTATTTTGCTCGGACAAATAACTTTTTTTGGCGAAGACAGGCGCATCCTTTGCCTGCGCAAGTAAAAATTACACCGTTAACTGCCTCGCATATCGACCGACTTGTTTGAGAAGCTTCCATATACAGCGTTTTAGACCATTATTCAGGTAAGCTTCCAGAACATATGTGTGTACTCCTTTCCGGCGCAGCTATATATGAATCGGATCCCGGCGTTTCTTCGTCTCCATTGATAGAAAACCATTCCAGGAACAGAAACGAGACGTGCCTATGTCCATTAGAATTACGCATGCAAGACCTACTCCAGTATGTGTTTCAATAAATTGCGAAACAAGTGTCAAATCCACATGAATGACGATGAGGCGCGTTCGAACAAAGCGAAGTACGTAGCGTTCACCGCATGCGTTTTCCAGTAACGACTATTGTTGCATGAGCTGCAGTTGCGAGTAGACGGCAACTGATTTCAGTGAGTGACGTCGCTACACTTTCATGTGTAAAAGGAGAACACACCTACCAATTGATTTTATCTGTGTTCTGATAGCGCTATCGGAAGGTTCTCGTCGTTAGGACTGCCGTAGAGCAGCGTGAATACGACCAGCGGCGTCGGGAACAGGAACATTAATATGCACAAGAGCGTCGTGGTCAGGCTTTGCAGGGTGCAGCAGTTACGGCCCAAAGCAAGCCACGCACAATTAGGATGCCTTCTACACTTTACCTTTTAGTTACGTACGTTACATTCAGTTGTATCGCTATCCATAATTTCATGTAATGCATCTCTCCATCGTTCAAGGCTATGCCACATTGGCCTATGGGATCATGTGATACCACAGCTTCGCTGGCAGACAAGCTTCACATATGGGATTGGATCTGAGTTTTTCCGTTCTAAGCTGGTTCATTCCCATAATGAAAAATGAATAACTCAGTAGCAGTCACCAAATCCTGCATGTGCATCACTGATTAACTAAATTCGCACAGGTGGGAGAATCACCGATTCGGTACGCCGGGTGAACGCGATGTGGCCACGAAGCACCAAACCACCCCATGAGTAACAGGTGTGCTGCATCCTTTGGCAGTGGGTGCGGTCAACCACTTCAATTGGGTGTCGTCAAACCACTTCACGCTGCTTTCCCATCCTGATATGTCCATGTTCCTATGGGTGGGCAGCGCAACCCGGACGAAAGACGAAAGTAAGTACACAATACGAGCTCGGACTAACAAGTTGTTTATTTTTTCAACCAAGGAACTAAAATATGCAGAAAATGTAAACACCTGTGACGTGACGCTTACAAGGGTGAAATCAGTGTTAGCCTATCTTACCATTAAAAAATAAACCAGTGGTTAGTCTGCGATCGTATTGTGTACTTCCTTTCGTCTTTCGTCCGGGTTGGGCTGCCCACCCATAGGAACATGTTCAATCGCCAATTCGCCCAGCTTGCCGTGGTAATTCTGATATGTCCGATTGTCTTCGCTCTTTAAATCGACCTTAACAAGACTTAGATTTTCCGCCCATCAGCACCACAACACACGTTTATATTATTGTTAATTGGAATAAATTATTCGTTTGATGCGATAGCAACTATATGCACACTCCAGGTGCATTTCCCTCGTCAGCGTGGCCGTGGTAATCCGTATAAAGTCCAAGTGCGCTAACATCGTGGCCTCGCGCGCTATACTGTGGGTGCGAGTGAAAGCATGCGAGGGTGACTCGAGGATCATGGCTCGATCTCGCGCGCGCAAGGGAGCAAACCGGTGAGAAAGGGCGGCGCTCCATCTTCCATCCTGCGATAGGCTTCGTGGAGGTTGTTCTACTCCGGCGGTGGCTGCATATGGCATGGCTGCGCGCTGCTGCGCAGGTCCTACCTTGAAATCGATCTGCGAGTGGTAGGAAGTCTAGGGCCAAGGACAGCTGATAGCTTCGTGTGCGCTGATTTCTAGAAGCTCATTTCGCGTTGAAGCGAGGTACAGCAGGATGTAGAACGTAATCCCACCGCGTTCCCCTGTGCCTAAAGCGTGTGCCGAGCTTCGTGTGCTCGCTATACTATTCGCTCGCTGCTGCTGGCGCCCTTCCTCACGCCAGTGTTCGTGTTTGAGATTAGATGCGTTCATGTTTCCCTGTGCGCAAGTGACACCATGCTTGTTAATTAGTTAGTAAGCGAATATTTGAAGTTTATGCGGCCGATAGAACTACTATCCTAAATTCGTATAACTGTCTACTAATGTGTTATCGCAATCGGCGCTTCGCTTTTTGGGCGTGACTGTGACGTTCTTGAACCTCGCGAGTGCTATACATCAAAGGTTTCAACAAGAGGCGGGCGTTATTAGTGGCTAACTTTTCATAATGGTTGCTAGTCGGAAAAGAACTTAGAAAGAAACTAAGTTCGTTGTAGTGCCATCAGAGTTGAAATAGCGTTAAGTCTGCAGCAGTCTGCAGAAAAAAAAGTGGATCGTTGAAACGTGGTTCAACAATGGCATAGCGAGTAGTTCGTGTTTACGTGGCTAGTCCTGACGATGCGCTGTTCTTGTGTGATGAACGCCTTTTTGCGAGGCTGAGAGCAGCGTAGAAAGCAAAGGCAAGTAGTTTGCACGCGAGAGGCTTCCGCGGGGAAGGGTCTGGCAGAGGGCAGCTCATTCTGGACTTTCGATGCCGAAGTGCTTGTGTTGCAATTACAATCAGAGTCTATGCACCGAAAGCCCCCTTTTTGTAAATGTATAGGATGTGGATGCTAACGTTAGCCAAGCTGTTAAAGAACACAAAGATTAAAAGATTAGATTAGAAGATGCGATGTTAAGACCTACGACGTTCAAAGTCATGTTTATTTACCAGACAATACGCTGGAAGGTCCGCTGGGCTAAAAGCCGTAAAAACGGCTTGACGGGGCCCGACGGCTTGACGGTCGCCGGACCTCTCAAAACCGAAGACCGCAGGTCTTGTAATCGTAACTTGCATCGCAATATTTTAATCTTTCTTTTTGTTTGATCACCTTGGCTAATATTAGCTGGGAAACATGGTATGGCGTGCACTTGTCTCCCAAATTTTTGAACCCTTCGTCTAAAGCTACGCTTGGGCAGAAGGTCCGCCAGAACGACGGTGTGCAGTGCAGACGCGATAAGCAGTACCGCACTGCCGCGAAACTGCCTTTGAGTGGCTCAAAGATAGCTCATAACAAAAAGGAGAAGGATTTCCCGATTATTTCTGTTACCATGAGGAAGACACTTCAAAGTACCATACAGCACACGATGACGGTTGACTGTGGGGTCACTCGTTATTCTCCCTTGGATCTCAAATGAAATTCAGCGGACATGTGACCACCCACCGCGGTGGCTTTCTGCGTGTGAAGTTCCAACGCATGCCACCTCGTGGTCATGGTGGTTGCATTCAAATTGAAGTAGAATGCAATCCCACCGTGTTCCCTAGTGCCTAAAGCGTGTACCCAGCTTCGGGTGCTTTCTTTAATGTGCCGCGTTGCTCATATCCCGCGTACCTCTCGACGATAAACCGGCTGATGTGCGCAAGGTCGTTAAGAGCGTTAATAAATTAAATAGCTATCCGAAAACTGCTATACTGAAATACGTGCTAGAGGCCACAATTGAGCTATACCATCCCGCATTCCCTGAATATTACGCAAATCACGTTGCTTTTATTGCCAGAGGGTGCGTGCAAAACTTTGTAAAAATAATTTTTCTCGTAAATTCTGAAAAACTTTCAGTGCGCAACAAACATACACTTAACCCATTGCATCAAAGACTCTGAGAGAGTTAATACAACTATCAAAAAGTGAGGAAAGTCGACTGTATTACTGCACCACAGTTTTACCTGCGTGTATCTCGGAACGGGGCACTTCAGGAGCGGGAGCAGCTTCTGCCCTCCATGCCGTTGTAGCCAGTAGCACCAGAGCAACGTTTTTCACCGCTGACATATTCATGATGCTGGCCCTGTTCCGAGTAGGTTGTTCTGCGCGGTCAAGCAAGAATGTCACGGAAAGGCACTTTGCTGCAGAGACAGATATATGATATTCACGAAGCAATTTCACTTATCATGAGCGAACAGAGCTTCTGCGACGCTCACCCCCCGCCTGGCCAATATCAGCAATGCCTGCAGCTGTATCAGCGAGTAGCCTAAAATGTCGCGTAGGCCAGCGAGGTGAAAATGCGACGCATCCGGTGGAGAGCGTGTTGCAGGGGCTGAGAGTGCTTTCCGCACATTTGGAAAATTCCCGCGTCAGTCATGAGCGCTATTGATTGCGAGCATTGGTCTTCTGTAGCAGACTTCCTGCGGAAATATTTCGAGGGCAGATTTTGCTATGAGCAATATTCCTGTAAACAATATATTTGGCCGCATCTGCGCCACACCATTTCACAAACCGCTTGGTGGGAAAATATCCGCCAAGCGTGAAGAAGAGGGAGAGCGCGTTCGACCGGGAATCCCAGTCACATTGTAGCGGCTGCTTGGCGCGACTAAAACAAAAAGATTACGCTTTATTTCACCCGTGGTTTTTCGGATGCCGTTCGCGATGGTGAGGTTATATTTCAAGTGCTCTGTAAGTGTTTCCCCACTAATGATAAAAGAAGTATTATAATTCTTGTGATATTATATTCTCGCGATCACTTCTTGCGTACTAAGTGTAGATTGTTCACGTCTAGCGTTTCCGCTGCGAGCGAGAAAGCAATATCGTGCTCGGTCGACCGCGAAATCGGCGCTCCGGTACAAGCGCTTGGCATGCCGTTGTAAGGCCCATCTGTTACTGCATCCCAGCTGGCCGGATACCCAACGACAAGTCAGAGACCTTTGCTCTCCCGCACTGTTGTTGTTGGCTTTTATGCCATTCACCTCCCGCATTTCCGCTCACTTCAACCTGTGTAACTGACTTTCTGCGTTGTCGTCGAGTGGTGAAATCCCAACTGGCTCACTACATTCGATGGTGTCTCTTTCTCACGCTTTCTCTGTCTTTTCAACGAAAAACATCCGTTCTGTTAGCCCGCTTTATAAACTAACATTCGTGCCACTCAGCCAAACACGAGGCCAAGTACTATCGCTTGCTCGGACTACAGCTCGCTTAGGCGTCTCGAAGTAAATAAGCAGCTCGAAGTAGAGCCAGAGTTATATTCTCGTCTTCACGAGGAAATTGCTTTCACTGAGCGACATAGCGAAACAACAATGCTGCCGCTAATAGTAGCAAGTATTATAGTCAACTTTCACATTACGTCTTCATTGATTTTGCGGATGGTGGTTAAGCATGTCCACTCTGTTCGTTTTTATACAATTTGCAAGAAAATATATAGAAATTCAGAGACGTCTGGTAGGCCCCGAGTGTTTTTGTCACTGTGGTGGCAGTTCACCACGCAACAACACCGGGCACCTTCGCTATCCGACCGCTTAACACTCTCGAAAGAGCTGCGACGAGAGGAGCAACTTCGCATACATCACGGGAATCGCGTGTGTGTCACTGCGCCGGTGACCTGATACGTGGAGACGCTGCCCTCCACCAGGGAAAGGAATGGCACTGGCGTCTGTCCGCAAACTTGATGTTGGGAGCCCTAAGGTTTTCGTCAACGTCGGGAGTTTGATCACAACAGCAGCAGCCGCATTCCGAAGGTGACGAAATGCGCAAACGCTCATGCACATTGATTTGCGTAACGCGCTAAAGAAACCCAAGTTGTCAAAATTATTTTCGAGTCCCCCACTACGTTGAGCCTGATAATAAGATTGTGGCTTTTGCACGTAAAGCATCCTACTATAATTCAAGTTTAACAATTCTACCCAGATTCGATGCACCGTGTGAGGCAATGACAGCACTCCAATTCGTGTCGCTGTGTATTCTGTGTGCTACGTAGACAAAGACAAGTGGTGCAGGCAATGTAACCTGTGACGTCAACTCGCCCCTCTCCTACTGCAATAAGCGCTGAAGAACTAAGACATTCTTCCTGTACATCAGCGTCAATTACCGTCAGTCAACGCAAACAGCACATAAACCTTCTCTTGCATCATCATCATCATCAGCCTGGTTACGCCCACTGCAGGGCAAAGGCCTCTCCCATTCTTCTCCAACTACCCCGGTCACGTATTTTGTGGCCATGTTGTGGTCATGTTGTCCCTGCAAACTTCTTAATCTCATTCACCCACCTAACTTTCTGCCGCCCCCTGCTACGCTTTCCTGACTTTGAAATCCACTCCGTAACCTTTAATGACCATCGGTTATCTTCCCTCCTCATTACATTCCCTGCCCATGCCCATTTCTTTTTCTTGATTTTAACTAGGATGTCATTAACCCGCGCTTGTTCCCTCACCCAATCTGCACTTTTCTTATCCCTTAACGTTACACCCATCATTTTTATTTCCATAGCTCGTTGCGTCGTCCTCAATTTAAGTAGAACCCTTTTCGTAAGCTCCAGGTTTCGGCCCCGTGCGTGAGTACTGGTAAGACACACCTGTACGTTATACACTTTTCTCTTGAGGGATAATGGCAACCTTCTGTTCATGATCTGAGAATGCCTGCCAAACGCACCCCAGCCCATTCTTATTATTCTGATTATTACAGTCTCATGATCCGGATCCGCGGTCACTACCTGCCCTAAGTAGGTGTATTCCCTTACCACTTCCAGTGCCTCGCTACCTATCGTAAACTGCTGTTCTCTTCCGAGACTGTTAAACATTACTTTAGTTTTCTGCAGATTAATTTTTAGACCCACCCTTCAGCTTTGCCTCTCCAGGTCAGTGAGCATGCATTGCAATTAGTCCCCTGAGCTACTAAGCAAGGCAATATCATCAGTGAATCGCAAGTTACTAAGGTATTCTCCATGAACTCGTATCCCCAATTCTTCCCAATCCAAGTCTCTGAATACCTCCTGTAAATGCGCTGTGAAGACTACTGGAGAGATGGTATCTCCCTGCCTGACGCCTTTCCTTATTGGAATTTTGTTGGTTTATTTATGGAGGACTACGGTGGCTGTGGAGCCGCTACAGATATATTTCAGTATTTTTACATACGGCTCGTGTGCACCCTGATTCCGTCAAGTGCATACCCACTGGTCTCTGCTGCGGCGGAGGGAAGGGATGCTTCCAGCGGCAATGTGGGTTCTCGGCCGAACAACAGAATGAATGGGGAATAACCGGCAGTGTCGGGACGCGAATTATTACATGCAAAAGTGACATAGGGTAGGGCAAGATCCCAATAAGTATGGTCGGATGAGACATACCTTGCAAGCATGTCTGTTAGGGTGTGATTCAGACGCTCCGTGAGACCATCAGTCTGGGGATGGTAAGACGTAGCGAGCTTGTGCATGGTTGAGCAGGACTGCAGGATGTCGGCGATGGCTTTAGAAAGTAATGTCCGACCACTGTCAGTGAGAAGCTGGTGTGGAGCACCATGCTGCAGAATCACGTCGCGTAAAATAAAATCGGCGACATCTGTGGCGCAGCTTGTTGGATGCGATCTGGTGATGGTGTAGCGCGTGGCGTAATCTGTCACCACAGCGACGCACTTGTTGCCAGACGTGGATAGAGGGAAAGGGGCAAGTAAGTCCAAGCCAACGCGAAAGAATGGCTCCAAAGGAATGTCGAGCGGTGGAAAGCACCCAGCGACAGGGAGCATCGATGTTCTTTCTCTGCGCTGGTATTTCTACAGGCCGTAACGTATTTCCGGACGGAGAGGGAAAGGCCAGGGCAGAATAGGCGTGGGCGAATCCGGTCGTAGGTGCAGGACACGCCAAGGGGAGCTGCCGTGGTAAATCTTGAAGTTCTTGGAGAACAGCTGACCGGACGTGTTTGGGAATGACGAGCAGTGACAGTAGGGCAGAACCGTTGCGGCGTACATTGCGGCGGTATAATGCACCAACCCGAAGAACAAACAGGTGAAGGGACGAATCATATGGCGAAGATCCCAAGCCATCAGTGATGGCGCGCAAGGTGGGATCACGGCGTTGCTAGTCGGCAACGTTTAGCAGCTGAGAGACGGAGAAAACGCAAGCGTCGGCATCGTGCCCAGGTTCTTCGGGTGGTTCGTCTACTGGATAGCGTGATAAACAGTCTGTGTTTTGATGTAAATGGCCCGACTTGTACGCTACTGCATAGGAATATTCTTGCAGCCGCAGAGCCCAGTGACCTAGCCGGCCGGTAGGATCCTTCAATGAGGAAAGCCAGCAGAGTGCGTGGTGGTCCGTGATTACAGAGAAGTGCGTGCCATACAAGTACGGATGGAATTTCGAAACGGCCCAGACGAGAGCCAGGCATTCACGATCTGTAATCGAGCAGTTGCGCTCCGCTGCTGTGAGTAGGCGACTAGCGTAGACGGTAACACGATCTTGACAGTCTTGGCGCTGGGCTAAGAGGGTTCCGATACCGCGACCAATAGCATCGCTAAGCACTTCTGTAAAAGTGGGCCAGAATAAATGGCGTGGTGAGAATGTTGGTGCGGTGGGCAAACGCGCCAGTTTGAGTGCGGCCCCACGTAAACGGCACATCCTTCTGTAGAATAGCAGTAAGTGGTCGGGCAATCGCTGCGAAGTCTTTAACGCAGCGTCGGAAGTAGAAGCGGAGTCCTAAAAAACATCGGACGTCTTTGACAGACTGAGGTACAGGAAACGACGTGACAGCACGAATTTTCCCCGGGTCTCATTGAATACCGGAAGCGTCGACGAGGTGGCCCAGCACTGCTATCTGCCGATGACCGAAGTGACACTTCGGTGAACTTAGTGGGAGTCCAGCCTCGCGGAAGACATGAAGAACAGCTGATAATCACTCAGGGTGGGTCTCAAATGTAGGCGAAAATACGCAGAAATGTAGGCAGAAACGCCGTGTGCCATCTTTCGGTTTAACAAGCACCACGGACGGCGCCAAAGGGCCAGACGAAGGTTCAGCAATGCTTTTGTCAAGCATGTTGTTCACTTCATCTTGAATAACCTTACGCTCTGGAGCAGAAACTCGATGTGATCGGCAATGAATAGAACTGGCATCACTAGTATTTGTGTGATGCTTACCAATTGAAGGCTGGCCCAATTTGCAATGGGTGAGGTCGAAGATGTCGGGGTAGGAAACCAAAAGGCGATACAGAGGTGCTGCTCGTTGAGGCAATAGGCCCGCAGCAACCACGGGACAAATTGTTGTGTCAGGGCAAATAGCATCCTGTGGACATGCTTAAGAATCTGAGCAGACGTCTACTGCAAACGTCGTGACGTCGTCATCTCCTATATCACGCAGCCTTGCGACCGATATGCCATGGGGTAGAACTTCATTTGCCAGGCCAAAATTTACGACGGGGATGCATGTCCGGTGATCGGCGACGGTGACGACGGAGTGATATTACACATTAATATTACGTGAGTGACGTAATACGTCACTCACTGACGTTATACGTCAGTGAGTGACGGCACAGTGATATTACGCACCAAAAGGACATCAAGAACAGGGGCGCTTTCACGTAAAGCTATTCCAAACTTTTCTATTCCAATTCTGCAATCAGCCCTCCGCGATTGGGCCAAAATCTTTTAAGAACGAGCCCCATTTCGCCTGTCTGTCACGCGACAGCACGAAAACCGCGATAGCTCCACACCGGATATGACGTGTACACACTGAATATGCATGATTTGACCGAACAAAAGAAAAATGTTTGTTTCTGATTCGACGCTTTATCCCCATAAGCGCTCGGCTATTGGTCAAGCGTCTTCGGGCTGCACGCACCTCACCTGCCTGCCACGCGACATCACAATACCGCAAAAACTCACCGCATCAAAATGACGTGTACGCGTTAAAGATGCATTAGTGAGCCGAACAAAACTGAATTTTCTTCTGAATAGCCGTAGGCTGCCCCGTTCCGAAAGGAATGAAAGATAGCTGCCGCTGATCAATCAGGCACTCGCTACTCGCACCTGACGGAGAGCAAACCGGTTTATTTGCATGTAATAAGACTTTTGCGTGGCTCTGTAACGTTTTCGAGCACTTTCGGTGCGTCTATGACCTCGTTCTGCCAACTCCTCTTTGCTGAGGATCCGTTTTAGCGTCATTCATTAGCTTCGTTTGCATGCTGCCGTGATTTTTGACGAGCCACCGCAAGCAGAGTAAGGGAAAGTGAACCAATCGCAGACGCCAGCACCACCCTCTTCATCTAGTTGCGACTTTCAGTGCAGTGCCTCGGCGTCATCGAATCTCTCTTCACTTGAGCGTGCTCCTCGCCTCTCGTGAGCCAACTCAAGCTATGAAAGTACAGCTTATGCGTTAAGACAAGATAATGCGGAGCTTAAGAGGAGGCTAGACGAGCAAGAAACGAGAACAAACGTCAAGCGGGGGCGTGGGAGAAGTAATTTCAGATGTTTATGAAGAGATGCACATAGAGCTCAAATTAAAAATAGCAGTGGTGGCAGCGGATGCTGCACAGTTAAGTGCTGGCGGACCAAATCAGTGCTGTCCAGAGCTACTCGGCCTCTGTGTCCCGACGTGGGAGCGGCCCGCATCAGTCCCACACTGATCCCTCAGGACCTAAATGAATTTCTTCATACCATACTGATGGGTTACTGTCTTAACCAAAGAATATTCGTTCTAGAAAAAGAGAAAGAAACGACAACGAATGAGCACAAATATTCTGGCTGGCATTTGAAGGAAACTCTTTGGTCCTTGCGTTGCAAAATAACACGGCAAGGAGAGAACACCAACACCTCATGGTATGGCTGATGTGATGCTGATGTGTCCATTAATGTATAACCCGGAAATGTTTTAGCCATACGGGTCTTGACGCCGATTTCGGTCACCTCGTGTGCGGCGAACTTATATGAGCATATAGTGTTCAACAGGTTTTCATCGTACCTGGAAGACAATGGGCTTTTACCAAACACGATCCTTGTCTTTCGTCAGCACCCATAAAAACAATATATCCTCTTTATATGGAGAAACATGTAATAGGTAAGTGAATTACAATGAACAAGAAAATCAATCTAACGTTAAACGTAACGGGAACTTTTGATAACGTCTCACACAAAGGGATACTTCTGCACGTCAGCCGCTTCAACTGCGGAAACAGAGTGTGCAGTTGCATGAAAGACTTCCTCTCCCACCGTACAGCAACGGTAGAAATAGGAAGCCTGAGGTCCCAAAAAGTTTACGTCCAGGCCAAAGGTGCGCCCCGAGTAACGTAATTTCCCTTCTTCTCTTCAACCAGGCATGAAGCACCCTACCGAAAGTCCTCTTTGAGGTACAGGGAATTCTACAAACCCTCGATGCGGATGACTTAGCCACATGGACGCCTGAGGGTTCAACATCAAGACAGCTAGAAGCTTCACATGAGGCAATAGAGAGAACGGAAAGGCACCTAGCAGCATGCGGACTACTATGTATCCATAACAATATGGAACTCCTGATTCTGAGAAAGAGAACAAGAGGGTGCACACCACAAGAAAGGTAACTCTGAAGGGAATGCTCATCCTGTGGGTTAATACGCTCCGTATACTCCGTATTATCTTCCAGAAAAATGGAGTGGGGCTTGCCATAGTGCATCTACTTGAACAAACAGTGAAAATGGTACCAAATAGAAGACACGAATTAAGGGAACAAGACACCATAAAACTCGAATAAGCATTGGTCATTTGCAGAATCCCTTGGGCTTAGAGCGTGTACGTGCTCAGATTACAGCCTCGATGCAGCATATTCTCAGTTATTGCAAGTGTGTGCAAACAGGGTCCAATCGCGACACCTAGCGCCATGTCTGGCCGATTGCGCAGAGGGTTGCACTAGAGTAACTGTATATGCGACTATTCTAGCTTATGTAATCACATATTAGGTTACATTTCAGTGCTTTTGGTCACAGTTGCTTAGAACAGAATGGCACGTCTTTCGTTATTGAATAAAAATTTAGCGTTTGTGGTGTGATTTCGTAAGCAAACGTTCATGGTCCACGGCATCATCAACAAAAAAAACAATAAAAACAAAAACCTCGATAGCTCATGTCACAAGTGTGCAACTAGGAATTCTGACAGTGTCAGCTTCCGTCGAGCACATTGGTGGGCTACTTCAATTTGTGGCCGAAGCGTGATGGCTGCATGCACCAGCATGCCTCGAGAACAGTTGTGGCGAGTGCGTAGAACAAATCACTGCCGCATGTAGCAGCGCATACATTCAAAAACGTGCCTCAACGGCTACAAACTGTTCTCAATGTTGCCACCGGAGTCATGGAGCACATGGCCTACGCGCGCTAAAAGCAAAGCTCCATTACATGACTAACACGAGTGGTGGAACATGTAGGAAAAATGACACTTTTGTATTACGAGAAATATTCGCGTGTACTTCAAGATAATGCTCTTTATATACACTTCCGATTTCGCTTTTACCCGCCGTGGTTGTTCAGTGGCTGTGGTGTTGGGCTGCGAGGCACGAGGTCGCGGGATCGAATCCCGACCACGGGGGCCGCATTTCGATGGGGGCGAAATGCGAAAACACCCGTGTACTTAGATTTATGTGCAGGTTAAAGAACCCCAGGTGGTCGAAATTTGCGGAGTCCCCCACTACGTCATGCCACATAATCAGAAAGTGGTTTTGGCACTTAAAACTCCGTAATTTTTAATTTCGTTTTTAAGTCCTTGCTGCGTTCTGTAGCTATAAAGCGTACCGGCATGACAGCACTCACACCTCAACAATATACGCCTGTATGTTTCCGGGTGTAAATGTGTGATGCGTACGTGCATGTGAATTGAATTCTGGGGCTTTACATGGCATAACGCCGATTTTATTGAGAGGCACATCGCAATAGGGGGAACTCCGGATTAATTCTGATCGCGAGAGGATCTTTCGCGTGTCCCTGGTGTACGAGGCACGGGCCTCTTTACATATCGCATCCATTGATATGCGGCCGCCGGGGCTGGGATTTGATCCTGCGACCTCACGTTCAGCAGCACCTATCCAATAGCCGCTATGCAACCGCGGCGGGTGGTGCGTGCGTGCGTGCGTGCGTGCGTGCGTGCGTGCGTGCGTGCGTGCGTGTGTGTGTGCGTATGTTTGCTTCTGCGTGCGTTTGACAGTGCTAAGAAAATATGCCACAGTTGTCGGCGGAGATGCTTTGAATTCTGCTGTGCTGCGACAACATAGTGCTCACCGATGGTCATGCGTTGGCGATGCGAACAGCGCTACACAAATGCTGGAAGCACAAGCTGCTGCAGCCAACTCTAGCCCTTTGCTGTGCGTACACGAAAGCAGTTGGGACGTTTAAGCACCATAAATGCCTAATAATTCTGCCTCCACGTAGTGCACTGCACAGTCGTGGTTCCGCTGGTGCACCTTGCTCCGGGCGTAGATTGCCACTCTGATGTGACTCCCTCACGTAGGTGGAGATCATTGAAATTAACACATGCATGCCCAGAGAGAAAACAATTCTTACACGTACGTAAAAGATAACCTCGCTCAAGTAAAAAAAAAAAAAAACAGAACAGTCAAGAACATTTATTCTTTGAAGGCGTGTTCGTAGCGTAGTAAAACACTGAGTCACACTGAATTCATGCTGTTGTGTAGCGCCTCTTATCGTTCAAGTGTCGACTGTCAAGTGAGGCCCACAAGTACCGCAGTCTTTTCTACCGATAGCCGCTTCCTTCTCTCTACTTATTTCCGTTGTTTACCTCGTGTGGCGTCTTTCTAAAGGCATGTTCATGTCAATCCTTCGCTCCTTTGACGACATGTTCTATTTGCTAAATGACATCAAGTGAACAAGATTCAGATATCTCTATTTGCAATTGTAAAGGGTGTTAACGCATATAACATGCGGCCTGTTTAGCTCGGGTTCGTCGTAGACACCCATGAGCCCACTGCCATCGTTTGCCAGCATGGAGGGAAAGCCGGGACCAGGGGAAAATAAATCCGAGCCATAGAGCATAACTTAGTCAAAGTCGAATCCTGTCAGGAAGCGGATCTGGCTAAGCTATATCTTTATATATATATTTTTATATATATATTTTATATAATATATTTTTATTTTAACAATGCCGGGATGTCGACACGAAATACCACGAAACACCCTGATCTTGAAATGTGCCTCAATTTCTTTTTCCTTTTGCTAAAGTTTTGGCCTATAACAAAGAATGGCTTTCTGTTTCGGTACATCGATGACACGGGCGAACAGATGAATATGCAAGCATAAGAACAGACATGACGAGTGCCATGGCTGTCCTGTCAGTCATCCTCTCTGGGCTTATTTCCTGTACGTGTTTAAGTTTTACGCGTGTTGGCCCCCATGTGGCAAAAAAAAATTTGCACAATAGCGCAAGAACTCCTAACTTGCGATGTTTTTCTTTCCGATTATTCTTTAATTTCGCTCTTCCCTTCGTCATAATTAACACCCAATTGTGGCGTGAACGCTGTTTCATTAGAAAGCGAGTCGATGTATATCATGCAGTATATTTATGCCTTTTAACCAGTTTTTCTGGATCTTTTTCATTTCTTTATTTTCTTCTATCTGGTTTTTTATTTCTCGGCCAACTTATTTTTTTTTAATTGCTCCATTATCCATAGATCTTTATGGGGCGCCACTACAGCATCTGAATGTTATTTTCATAACGCAGCATTTTTTATGTACTATACGAGTGACTTGCACAAAGCACTGAATTTGCGAGTTCGGCTCCTTTTTATATATTTTTTCAGCTTGTATACAAAAATTAGGTACTTAGTGCCGTTCAATGCTTTATCCTTTCTCACACTAAAGCACTTTTTTTTTCGCAATTTTCTCGATTACCGGAGGACGGGGTCCCGAATCAGAAGTACGGAGCACAAGCTCTGGAAACAATTAGCCAACTTGGTCAACGAACAAGGATTTGAGATCATCAAGGGAATTCTCGTTAAATAATATTAAGGAGTCAAGATCAGGACAATGAGGCCACGAATAAATGCGTATTGTTTCTCTCTCTTTTTTCTCTCTCTCTCCTTCGTACTGGTCTAGTAGCTAATGGAAATAAGACATTCAGAAACAATTGTCTTGCTGTATTCCACAGCTTAGACTAATGTGCACACCGGAAACTCATTCGTTCAATAAAACCTTTTATGTTGTAACTGTACGTCTTTTAATAGTACAAAGGCGATAAGGGCCTAACATTGAGTGCCACTCACATTTGTTACACTCGTTCATAAGGACTCACGATCGATCTCACTTGTGAGAGCGTAACGTGATTCCGGCAAAACATTAAAGCACACACAAGGTTCTCAATACCATGTATTGAATCGTTAGCAGGCAAGAGATCGGGCCGTGTTCTATGCTAAGAAATCTGCGTAATAAATCTCCTCCGCATTTTTCATTTTAATATTGTTACGTGAAGCTGAAGCCGAATACTATTTACAATTTATTTACAGGGAAGCTCACGGAGGCCAAAATGGCGACGCTATATCAAACGGGCACACACGTCGTCTTCGTCCTCCTCAGTGCAGCCACACTGTGGCGGCTGTTCCGTAGCATCACCCCCGGCTGTAGAAGCACCGTCCCGGTGCTTAATCTACACATCCGCGGTGAAAGGTGTGTGGTATGGTATTAGTCTTGCCACGTGAACGATGTCACTTCAGCTGATGATGACACTGAGAGATCCGCGGGGATGATTTCATACGTGACATCGGTCACTTGTCGTACCACACGGTAAGGGCCAGTGTAGCGTGACAGCAGCTTTTCAGAAAGGTCCACACGTCGAACGGGTGACCAGAGAAGCACCAGAGAACCCGGAGAAAAGTGCACGTCGCGATGGTGGCAATCATAGAGGCGTCTCTGATGCTCCTGTGAGGCCTCGAGACGGGTGCGGGCGAGCTGGCGCCCGTGGTCGGCGTGTGCGATCGCGTCGCGGGCGTATTCAGTGGCGGAACGTGTGGCCGAGGGCAGCAAAGTGTCCAAGGGCAACACGGGTTCTCGGCCATATAGGAGAAAGAATGCTGAATAACCAGCGGTGTCGTGACGCGATATACGCGAACGTCACATATGGTAAGTGAAGATCCCAGACGTGGTGGTCGGTCGCAACGTACTTCGAAAGCATGTCGGTGATGGTCCGGTTGAGGCGCTCCGTGAGGCCGTTGGTCTATGGGTGGTTGGACGTGCTGAACTTGTGCTTTGTCGAGCAGGAGAGGAGGATGTCCTCGACGACTGCCGACAGAAAGCTGAGGCCACGGTCAGTGAGTAATTGGCGCGGAGCACCGTGCACTAAAATAATGTCATAGAGCAGAAAGTCAGCGACATCAGTAGCGAAACTTGTCGGGAGGGCTCTGGTGATTGCGTACCGCGTAGCATAATCGGTAGCGACTGCGACCCATTTATTTCCGGAGCCCGAGAGAGGAAATGGTCCAAGAAGGTCTAGACCAACACGGAAAAAGGGTTTGGGTGGGATGTCGATCGGCTGGAGACATCCAGCTGGAGGTGTGGATGGCTTCTTCCGGCGCTGACAGGGCTCACAAGCGGCAACGTAGCGCCGCACGGAGCGGGCCAGACCCGGCCAGAAGAATCGACGGCGTACACGGTCTTATGTGTGCGAGACGCCCAAGTGTCCAGCCAAGGGAGCATCGTGAAGGCGCTGGAGGACAGTCGAACGCAGGTGCGATGGAATGACGAGCAGAAGGTCAAGGCCGTGTGGATCAAAATTGCGGCGGTATAATGCCCCCTCCTCAAGGAGAAGCATCCGGAGAGAGGCGTCGCCAGGAGTTGACTCCAGACGGTCGATGAGGGCTCGTAATGAAGGATCACGCCGTTGCTCGTTGCCGATTTGAAGCAACTGGGACACAAAGAAAACGCAAGCGATGGCGTCCGCATCAGCCGGTTCGTCGACGGGGTAGCGGGACAAACAATCGGCATCCTGGTGCAAGCGTCCTGTCTTATATACCACGGAGAAGGCATATTCTTGCAGGCGTAACGCCCAGCGAGCGAGTCGTCCCCTGGGGTCCTTGAGCGAGTATAGCCAGCAGAGAGCGTGGTGATCAGTGATGACACAGAAGAGGCGTCCGTACAAGTATGGACGAAATTTCGCAACAGCCCACACAAGAGCGAGGCACTCGCGCTCTTGTGATTGAATAATTGCGCTCGGCGGGCGATAGAAGTCGGCTGGCATAGGCTATAACGCGATCATGTCCACGCTGGCGCTGTGCTAACACTGCTCCTATGCCGTGACCACAGGCATCAGTTCGAACTTCCATTGAAGCACACGGGTCAAAGCGGGCCAAAATTGGAGGCGTGGTAAGGAGAGTAGTCAGCTGCGAAAAAGATCCGGCATGGTCAGGACCCCAAGAAAAAGGGGCGTCTTTCCTCAAGAGGTCGGTAAGGGGACGCGCGATGGTCGCAAAATCTTTCACAAAGCGTCGGAAATAAGAGCACAGCCCTACGAAACTGCGAACGTCCTTGGTAGACTTCGGAACACGAAAATTCGTAACGGCGCGAATTTTGTCCGGATCGGGGCGCACCCCTCTGGCGTCTACGAGGTTTCCAAGGACGGCGATTTGGCGGCGAGCGAAATTACATTTTGACGAGTTCAAGTGAAGACCTGCGTGGCGGAACACGTCAAGAATCGCCGAAAGACGGTCTAGGTGCGTGTCGAATGTGGGCGAATAGACGACGACGTCGTCCAGATAGCACAAACAGGTGGACCACTTGAACCCCTGAAGCAAAGAGTCCATCACTCATTCGGAGGTGGCGGGCGCGTTACACAGACATAAAGACATCACCTTGAACTCATAAAGGCCGTCAGGGGTAACAAACGCTGTCTTCTCTCGGGCCATGTCATCGACGGATATCTGCCAGTAGCCGGACCGTAAGTCGATAGAAGAAAAATAGGCGGTACCGTACAGGCAGTCTAGAGCGTCATCAATACGTGGCAAAGGGTACACGTTTTTTTTTTTTGTGATTTTGTTCAGGTGGCAATAATCTACACAAAAGCGCCACGTTCCATCCTTTTTTTTTTTTGACAAGTACGACGGGAGATGCCCATGGACTACAGGAAGGCTCGATAATGTCCTTTGCAAGCATCTTTTTGACTTCCTGTTGGATAACAGCTCGTTCCGACGCAGAAACACGATATGGACGTCGGTGAATAGGGTTCGCATCGCCAGTATTTATGCGATGGTTCACGACGGACGTTTGACCTAAGGGTCTATTGCGAAAGTCAAAAATGTCGCGATAGCCTTCAAGAACGCAGCAAAGAGCTTCCGCTTGAGCAGGTGTAAGGTCAGAGGAAACCATCTTCTTAATGTCGACGTCAGTACCGTGCGATGACGTAATGAGCTGTAACGATCTTCCACTGTGAATGGCTCGACCTCATCATCCTGCAAAGCGCTAATTATAGCCAAGGAGATGCCTTGAGGCAGAACTTGCGCGGTTAGCGCGAAGTTGACAAGCGGAAGGCAGGTGCGGTTGCCAGTAATTTTCAGCACAGTGTGCGGCACGGTAACACCATGTGTAAGCATAACGGCCGGAATTCGTGCGGCCACGTAATTGCCGTGAGGTACAGCTGGTGAAGACAAGTCGACGTGCATCACAGAGTGAGGCGATAGGTGGCTAAAATCGATGCAGCTCAGATGGCTTGGAGGCGGGTCCACAGGGTCGGCAAGAAGAGGCAAGTCAAGGCGAAGTGAGCCGGCCGAACAGTCAATGAGAGCAGAATTATTGGCAAGAAAATCCAGACCGAGAATGATTTCGTGAGGGCAATGCTCGATGACGGTGGAGAGAACGACGGTGTGTCTCTCAGATATGGTGAGTCGGGCAGAACACATGTCAACAATAGCGACAGTCCCTCCGTCGGCGACTTGTGCAACTCGGTTCGGGGCAGGCGTCAGAACTTTCTTGAGCCGACGGCGAAGAATAGCACTCATAATGGACACATGCGCCCCGGTGTCAATCAACGCGCACACAGGAACATTGTCGGCGAGAACGTCCAAAAGATTCTTGTTCGTGGGTAAGGTGAAGCGAGGATTTCTTGCCAATGTCGTCAATGCAGCTTCACCTCCAGAAGCTGCACTGTCTAGTTTTCCGGTCGGGGTTGCGGCGAGTAGGTCGGAGAAGGTGCACGGCGTGAAGGGGGCGAGCGAGATTGGCGGCGGGAGAGAGAAGGCGAGCGGGTACGGAAAGGCAATGTCGGCCTTCACTTGGCTCTTTAGTTTGTTATAGCACCAATATCTGTAGCGAATCTCCCTGTCGCCGTACATGCGGTTACCTGTTTAAAAAACTGTACGAAGACCGTGTTGATAATCCATACAGAAAACTATTCACAGCACTTGTCCGTGCATCTACTACGTGTCGTTCGTCTCCCTTCGCGCTGTCAATAGTTTTCAGTCCTCCTATTTGTGTTTGCTGAGTTCATTCACACGTTCGCCCCTGCTAGCTAGCCACATTAGTTTCTCAGTAAAAGCAACGCGTTCACTGTTCTGAACATGCAAGCCTAGTCTATCTTTCAATGTTTCTCAGGGACTAAATTGAGGTAGAAGCTATATTTTTTCTCCAGTGCAGCCTCTATCATAGCTTGAACCACAAGGTATATTTATTTATCCATTCAGTTATGGCACAGACTCTGGAAGGGGCATTGCGCCAGAGGAGGAAGCGCGGGAATTAGCAAAAAACAAAGTTCAAAGATTTTATAGTGTTAGCGGGTAACGACGAAGCAACAAGTCCCTAACATATATAAATAATGCAATAAAGAAATAAAAAGACTGTATAAGTTAGAAAAAGAAGAAGAAAAAGAAATGATACAAATGTTAGCAGGTAAGCATGAACGAACATGTCTCTAACAAGTATAAGTAACGCAATACTTGAAGCAAAAATGATTGTATCCAACCTCGCCAGATTTGCACAGTAGTTTTAGTTGTGATGAATTATAAATGTTATGTTTAAGCGTGTCTGAAGCATACAAGTTCCAGAATGTCAACTTTGTCGTTTCGTATGTCATTTCAATTTTGAATCATGCGCGGCCATGTAGATGCATTGTAAGCATTGGTTCAGCCAAAGACATGCTGGAAACTCATAAGATTATGCAGACGTTGAGGCCGGTGCATGCTATGGATTACTTTGTAAAACATGCAAAGCAATGCAATGGTTATTCGTGATTGAAGAGATAGAAGATATAGAAATGACAATGATACTTACGCTATAGTCTTAGTGAGGATCTCTGACAATGAAGCGGGCGGCGCTGTATTGAACTGACTCGAGAGTCGTTATTACAGAAGGCTGATGAGGTGACCAGAGTGGGGCCGCAAATTAGAGTTGAGGCTTCACAAATATCTGATAGGCAATTTGTCTCGTGAGGGCAGGCGTACCACGAAGCTTACGTTTAAGGTAACCAAGCATACGAGAGTTTTAACAGTTATTTTTCGATGTGGGCAGACTGTGATAGGTTAGGCGTAAAGAGAATCCCAAGGCACTTGTCTGTATTAGTGCGTGTAACGGCGTTCTTATCGAATCAGTAGTCGATAGCAGAAAAGGTTGTTTTGCGGATGAATGTTATCAGCTTGAATTTATCGGTGTTTAGGCTCATTTTTCAAGAAGAGCACCAGTTACTGGTATGGTCATCTCATTGAGGAGCGATGTCATCGGATGGTGAGCAGATTTTATCGTGAGTCACGCGGTCATCTGCGAACAAGTGAAAGGATGACGTTGTTTCGGGTGGCAGGTCGTTTCATTAAATCAGAAAGAGTCATGATCTGAGTTTCACCCTTGAGGTACGCAAGATGTTACATCACTAATACTGCAAAGGTAGTTATCGACGATGGTGAATTGTTTCTGGAATGACAAAGAAGTTCCAAAAGGACTTCTTCTTGGGCAAGTTGGTGCTTAGATCTAAGCACCAACTTGCCCAAGAAGAAGTCCTTTTGGAACATCTTTCTCGTACAGTGGGCTTTGGCGCTTCACTGTCTCCCTTTCTTCTGTCCCTTTTCCAGAAATGTATTTTGCGCCACAAAGTATACCTAGACAAAGAAGTTCCCATGCAATATATAGTGTTAGAAAATGTATGTTCAAGCACGAAATTTCAGGTACGAGAAAGCGATGAGCATTGCGATCGAATCCCTTAGTGAAATTAATGAAAATGGAATCTGTCTGTGGGCGCATATCCATGTTTATAAAAATAACTGCCTTGAACTTGTTTAGGTGTGCTTCGCACGAGATTTGTTTTATAAAAACATGCTGATGTTTGAAGAAGCTGTTAATTTCCAAGTGATTTGTTACATTTGAAAAGATTATGAGTTCTAGTAGTTTACTTGGAACGCATGTCAGTGATATACGGCGGTAATTGTTAAGAGCACTCTTATCGCAGGACTTAAAAAATGCTATAACTTTACCGACCTTTCAATCCTAAAGAATTTCCCCTCTTGACAGGAAGTGTTGAGACAAGCGAAAAAGGAGTGTGCTGGAGGGTACTACTGTATATTTTAACATTTCTGGGTTTATGGTATCCATGCCGAAAGGAGTTGACAGCTTCATCTTATTAATCAACTCAGCAGCAGAAGTGGTTGGTGTTGTAGCTTCGACGGGGCGGCCGGACGGAGGACCTACGGCATGAGGCCTATAGACGGCCGGGGCGCGCAGCGCCGCAGAAAAAGAGCCGGACGGCTCAAGTCGCGGACCAGGCAACGAATTAATTTATTTCAGCGAGGGGAACGCAGCAGGCAACTTACAGCGTTTGACGCTGTGGCGCCCTGATGTAAACGACCCAAAACCGAAACCGGAAGCCAACACAGGATACCACATCACCTCTCCCTTGAGAGGAAAATGCGCTACTCGCTCTCCTCGCAACAAAAGCAAGTCATGAGTTACAGAAGAACACATGTTAGCACTGTAACACGCGTTCACATCATTATACAATGACATCTTTATACATCTTATAACACATGATGACATCTTTATACAATAGAAAATGACATCTTTGGCTACCCCATTTTAAGAGAAACGCAAAACATGATGATTGAAAATAACCATGATTGCATTACCGTTCTGAAGAGTTTCAGTGCATGTCTTGGGAAGACGACAAGATGCGCACTTGCACGCACAGATCACACATGAAAAAGAGTTAACCGAGTACAAGTAGACAATGCGAACATCTGTGTGCCTCTGGTACAGCACTGATGTGTGGCTCATTCGCCCTGAGCCCGACTCGAGACAGCTCTGTGACTGTCGTGGATTGGATATTGTGCGTATAAAGCACTTTACAGTCCCAAGAAGTTGGGACAGTCCCCCCTAAGGATGCTAAAGACCTAATTAATGTTCAAAATGTTTCATATCCAGCTTTTCTGGACACGCACCAACTAGCGCCCCAAGCGGCCCCGGCACGAAGCTAGCGCGTTTTCAATGGAGCGAGCGGG
This sequence comes from Dermacentor andersoni, assembly GCF_023375885.2. Taxonomy (NCBI): domain Eukaryota; kingdom Metazoa; phylum Arthropoda; class Arachnida; order Ixodida; family Ixodidae; genus Dermacentor; species Dermacentor andersoni. The sequence goes on from NC_092819.1 coordinate 105,915,333, forward strand.
TTTTTCGCGAATAACAAAAGCTGCAGGTCGATTATTGAAAAAGGCAGGTGACAGACATGTTCTGGAAGACAATCCACACGAGCCAAATGCAGTGATCACGATGTGACAGCCAAGAATTCTGTTCCCAGAGCGGTTAAAGATTCTGCAATGGAAGCCTGTGGAAACGACGAAAATTTGTGCTCAATTTTCGAGACAAAAACGGTAGCTGGGATAAAACTACGGCGTCTATCGTAAAAAGTCGCTGCAGCGTATGTAGTCCGCAGACTCAGCTTTCGATTGATGCCAATATTGATTCTCCACACATAGCGTAACACTGTTCCCAAAAGCGATTTTTGACACACAGTCGTGCAAGTTCGCGTGGTGTCTATAAAAACCCAAGCGTATCGCTTGCGGCAGCGTTGGAAACCTTGGCCGAGTCGTTTCATCGCTCGCACCTATTATTCCGCATCATGCTGGCAGTGGGTTCAATGCGGTGGTGATTTTTCTTCTTAACGCCACGTTGGACTGAGCTCGACAGTCTTCCACTAGATGGCCGAAACACAAGAGTCATGATTTGGTTTCAAATTTGTTTCTTTCAGGAGGGCTCTTGAAATATTTTTGCTTCCTAAAACGTAAGTATGGGTTGCTTATTTGTTAAGTCATTGCTTTTATCATATTGTATTCCTTGGAGAATATAGCAACAAGCATGTGCATGTTTTTGTGTTACGTTAAAAAAGATGTATATACTATCGTGAGTTGTAGCATGGACATACTCAGGAATTCTCGACATCGCACCTACACCACCACCAAATTTTCACCTTCACCAAACCTTCATCACCTTCACCAAATTTTAGACAATTTTATTTCTATGTAATAGGCGAGTATCAACAAGTTTCAACTGTCTGAGACAAAAGAGTAGTCTTTTTTAACAACGTATGCATTTACGACACTTAGCCGGAAGATTGGTCGTGCGTCAGAGCAGTGTTCTGGTCGGAGATGGGCGGTTATGTCACACGAAAGGAGCAAATGGTCTTGCGCCATCTCAGCATAGGACACACAGACTTGAAGAAGCGCGAAATTTAAACCATAAAGCGGTTTATTACAGCCGGAGTGTTCAACGGTTATGGCTGAGCGAGTGTCATTCAGTCTGTTTGCATGCGCGTGTTTTTGCGAGGCAGCAGGGAAAAAGAGGGAGTGTATATCCGTGTACATGCCTTGAGCGTGCGTGCGTGTGTACTTGCATTAGCGTGTGCGCACGTGTTTGTGTCTCCGTATTTGAATCTGCGTGCACACGAGTGCGTGTATGCGTGTGCGAGCATACGCGCGTTTGTGTGTGCTTGCAGTTCCGTGGGCCTGCGTGCGTACCTTTTTGTGCGTGTGCGCACGCATGGACGCGTATAAATGTGAATGCGGGCGAATATATACCGTATCTCTGTGTGCGTGCGTGCGTATGTGTGCGTGCGGGCGTGCGTGTGTGTGGATGTGTATGGGGGCGTGCGTGTGTGTGCAAGCATGTGCGTGTGTGTGTGCGTGTATGCGTGTGTGCGAGCGTGCGTGCGCGCGTGTGTGAGAGAGAGAGAGCACTTCCCCGCTTACGCCTACTATCCGGAAAAATGGGATACAGAGTTCAAATCCATATTTAAATCTACGAGACAAGAACGAATGACTTTTCATTTATAGCACTATTTCTTTCTTAAAGTGATATCAACGCAAAATAAACGCCTGAGACGTCAATATCACCGCCCCATATTTCATCACGATGACACCATTGATGGCACCGTCACCATCGGCACGGCTTCCTGAGCTGTTCACCTTCGTTATCTTCCATCCCACGGCGGCAGCTCATTGGCTTCAAGCCAGCGACGCGCTAAACCTGCACCATCATTGCGTCATGCGTCGCTTCTACGACAAAGCAAGCTTTCGGCGGCACACATTCGCTGCTATATTGATACTAAAACCGTGAACTCTTTGTCTTCGAATAAACAGCTTTAATAAAGATCGAAAGCGGACTGGCCACCAGTAACACGCTCACGGAGCCCCACTTTTGACGTCATAAAAGGGTACGTGCGCTCACTCTTTTTCTGCGTCAGTTGCGCTTTCCGAGGCCGTTTAATTGGAAAATATTTGCTCGCATAGCTCTTACAGAAGCATGTTTAATCAAAACGTCTTCGCTCGGCAAGATGATCTCGAGGACAGGCTCCAACCTACTCATTTTCTTTAGCCATTTAAAATCAATACTTGAAAATATAATTAACGTAGCTTCGATAATTACGCACACATCTCAACTTACTCCGTATTTAGAGGTTACCAATATTAACTTAAATGATAAAATGATCTCACTAAAACTTACATTGGTTAGTATTTTTATTTGGTGCAGTTAAAACAAGCCTACATATTGACAGCGCAATAGGCTTGTAATGAAGCAAGTGTGAAAGCATGGAAAGGTTTTCTTGGCGCGAATCAAGTTCATGAGTTTATAAACCCACGTGCACAGCCATCCACTTCTGCCTTTACAATGTATTCTCCTACATTATAAAAGAAGCTCCTCAGCGCTACGGTACATCACACAAGGTGTGCGAGAACATTGTGTGCGCTCCCGATTACATTTCTGAGCGTTGCTGGCATCAGGCTGCATTTCCTGGCGTCAATAGGAATAAAAAGACGGGAGCCGCTTAAGCTTTGCCTTTAAATGTGGAACGCCCCCGATAGCATTCAAAGGTCCCCGGCTGCTTCTCACGCTTCCCGCCAACTGCAGCTTATGTAACTCTAATGTTTGCCGGGAAACGCTGGCGGCGAACGCTATGCACAAAGGTGAGTGTACTGGTAGAAATGCGGCCTCTTACGTGGACCGATCCCGGAGGTAGTGCACAGCCGCGCCAATGAAATTCCATACTTTTCAGGTTTCTGACGTTGTTTCGCACATTTATTATTTCAGTTTTAGAAGGTTTAACATAAAAGGTATGCGCTATCGGTATTTTGTTTCATGGCGTTTGTTTGTGGGCTGTCAGCCTCAAAATTCCATGAACTAAATTTGTCAAGACTGTAAGACAAGGTATGAGCAATTTCAGTGATGGAATGTTGTGGCAACGTAACACGCATATACCGCATGTCATGTAGCAAGGCATGGCATATGCATATGCCTAAATTTGTGAGGAAATGTTTCCTCGCTTACAACACCGCCGATGCCAACACCAGATTTTCAGACACGGGGCACTTAACGCTTTAGCGTTGAAACAGCTACCAGGGGGAAGGAATTGGATGTATTCTTCACTGCTTTGGAACAGATGGAGCAGCGCGGACATGTACAGGCGCCTACAAAAGTGGTATACTCCACGCAGCGGGAGCCGGAGCAGCGGCACACTGCATCGCGACGCCATCTACAGGCGGCATCTGGGATCGAGACAGCCAATGGGCGCCCTTTATTATCGGTAGACATAATCCCAGACGCTGCCTGTAGATGGCGTTGCGATGCAGTTTGCCGTTGCTCCGGCTCCCGCTGCATGGACTGTACCACATTTGTCGGCGCCTGTACGTTAGAATGAAAAGTACGAATGTATTAGGACGAGTGTTCGCGGCATATATTTTGGATGCCTAATGCTCAGACCTAAAAAACTAAATACCGTAATTTTGTGACAGTTATTGCTGACGTATGTAATGTTGCGTGAAATATGAGCTCCGACACAGAACCCATGATGGAACTGGCCCCTACACTAAGACTACAGGGCATTGACACGCGACATAGTGGTTTAATAAATACCAGTAATCTGAAAGTGTTAAACTCTGGAACTTTTGGTATGTCTGCGCTGCCCTGCAGTCTTGGAGGGCCCTTTTTCCACGCGCATTATATTTCAGCTAATATTTGAAGAAACAGTATCCCATTTTTTACGGGTAAGCTTCCTTTAGCGTCTCCACCACCAATGTTCCAAAGTTATTGCTTAGCTCAAGACGCGCCTGCATGTATTTCAAGTATCCAGAATGTCGCCACGGGTTCAGTAGCGAAAGATTCTAATCAGATTTCGCGCGTCAAGCGAATACTGGCGTCTCTATTCTCGATCACATTCAGCGCCCGCGGTTGCGCTGCAAAGTACGGCCATTTAAATCTGATGACCCGATGCCTTGATTCGTAGATGAGATTCAGAGGAAGTCCTATTTTGCGAGCAGCCATCGTTGTGCTTTGAGTGTTTTCTTTCCCAGCGCAAGCTAGCCTTTTTATTGAGTTATATACGTGACTCACTCTTTTGGAACTGCCTTGTTCTCCACGTCACTACAACTTGACAGTACAGACGTGCTACATCTTCATTTAGTGAATACTGGGAAATGAACTAGGATTTTTGTTGCGTGTGCGCACTGTAAAAAATTTCCGTAATTATACGGAGGATTTCCGTCATTATACGGAGAACTGCAGTGTAAAAATACGGAAACTATGTCATATTTCAAAAATACGGCAAAATCTGCCGTTAATATACGGAAAGTGCTCTCCGTTTTCAGCTTTACGGACATTTTCACTGTAATCATATGTACGGCTATACACTGTTTTGGACGAAACAGACAGAATTCCGTATTTTTGTTATGCGAACATCCCTATTATTGTGAGAAAACTTAAGCTGTCTGAATGAGCGCTCGTACTCGTAAAGTTTCAGCCAACAATATTTTATTGAACACGCAAACTGTACGCATTATGAAGATGCGTACAAAATGTGAGAGCTAGCTTTCTACCAAAAGCTGCAATAACAGATCGTATAAATATATATACGCATCTTCTATTGCGGTCGCAGTTTGCCGCGCATATGGGCCTCGCTGATCATATGCGCAAATATATGCGTGTTCTCGCAATGTTCTCAAATTAAGCGCTTTGTAGTTAATAGTTGTAGTTTAAGTGAACGAAGAGCCGTGGACATACGTGCATACGTAAACAAGCTTGCAGCATTGAGGTGCTGGTGCACTGGGAATGACATTGGTGCTCTGTATACGCCAAAAATTGTGTGCACTCTAAATCAGTACCGAAACGCAGGGAGTGGTATAATGACCGTAACGGCATTTACATTTTGCAACAAATGGTCTCGAAGGGGGCTGGCGGCCTATAGATCCAAGTACAACGGTCGGATGAAATTTTCGAATGCGGCAAGCAATTAACCCAAGTGTCAAAGGGCATTGCTGAACTGCAATGTAGTTGGTTTAACTCATTCCCCTAATATTTACAAAATATCTCATCTCTGACAATAACTGCCCATTCATTGAGACAAATCGATTACGCATAATCTTCACTGTTCATGTGTTAATTCTTGCGATAAGATGTAATCGCAAACATTTGGCGCTTCATCTTGAACCAAGACTGGTAAGCGCGCTCGTTCTTGTACGGTAGAATAAAGAACGCGAACATGCACCGACATGTGTGCAAACTACTGGAAGGTGACTGAAGATGAAGGACCTATTACCGTGCTAGTACTGTGTGTACTGTCAAAAAGAAGAAAAAAATAATACGGAAAGAAAGAATGCCTAGTGCCGAGATGTAACGATTCAAGCTTTATTTCTTTTTGACCTAGAATGCAACACCATTAGTTCCATGTGCTTTATATATGGGTAATGTTATGACACAACTCATTATTTACCCGTTCATTACATGCACCAACCAGCCCAAATTATCGCTATACTAGAGATTATGGACGCATCGCAGTGCATTGCTTTGCACTTCATTGCAGCACAGGGGTTAGCTATCCCCAGTAGCGAACGCTTTGGTTGACCTCCCTGCCTTTCTGCTTCTTGCATTTTCTCTCCCTTTGTATAAAACGCACTAACTTGTGGGAGAGAAAGTGTTCTCCTCTTTTAGAATTCAATTAATTGTCAAGCAATTATATTGCAGTTCCAGTAACTGTATCGACCGGGTCCCGGTCGAAGAAACCAACAGCAGGCGTTTCAAGACAACAGTGAACTGTTATGTTTATTGCGCTGGGCATTTTGTACCAGAGCGACGGAAAGGGGGTAGTGGAAATAGAGGGCAAGGAAAGGCACGTGTCGTTCCAGCGTGCCAAGATAGCTTGTGCTCGTTGAACTGATACGATACAGTAACTAGAGCACAAATGCGAAAACGAAACCGATTCTGTTATCCGCGCTCACAGAGTGCGGCACCAGGGGGCCGCGCGCGCTGCGCGTCCGTTAGGAGTGGTAGACGGAGCTGCACATGTGTAGTCAGCCGGAATTTTTCGTGTCGTGTTGTAAAAGTTGTTAATTTGCCGTAAATATCTCTTGATTTGTACTCAAGAGTGAAGCAAGACTCCAAGGAAGAGAGACTGACGCATCGGGAGCGAAGAACAGAAACAATGGATGGTTACGCTGCTTGGGTCTCGGCACGTTCGAATTGGCAAAGTTCCGAATTTGTCGCTGTGTTTTGTACGCTTGTGCGCTCGTCATTTGCCGTCATCGCGCGGAGATATTTGCGCTGGATGTCTTTCACTTCGTGTACAAAACTCTGCACGCTGCGGCATCGAAGAAGTTGTCCTGTGTTTGGGTGCACGTATGCGCTTGGACACGGATATATCCTGCTTGCCCTCAACGGGTGTTCAACAGTCTACGCGCACTCGTAACTTGCTCATGAGGTAAGCCCATTTTAATCTTATTTGGTTTGCATAACGTAGGTGTTAAAGTGATGTGCGGTAAGCCGGTGTCGCTAACAGAAATATTGTTTCAAAAGACCACTATGCAACTTCTTAGGGCAAAACCGACGCATGAATGGGGAAAGGGATCACCCTATCTTTTCAGATCGATTCCAGTCGTAGCGCGATCGGCTCGATCGCAATTTCCGTGAGGTACTTCTAACCTTTTGCTCACTCGCGTTAAAAGCGTAGAATAAAACTGCGTTCAGTTGCGCACTTGTATTGACGCTTGTATTGGCTTGAGAGCATACTGTATCCGATACAAGAACTTCTGTTAAAATACGGAAATAAACGTTCGAGGCAATAGCAGTCGCTCACTACCTGTGATCGTTACTTTCTTGTTTGGGTGCACGTTTTAATTGTGACCAGAAAAAAAAAAGTTCTTTCCTCTGGCTGCTCTGCTGTGTTTCCTCGGTGCAACTTTTTGCAGTGCAGCAAGACGTGTTGCTTCGAATGATGTCTGGGCAGTCAAGGCATTCGTGTCAGTAAGCAAGCAGTAAACGGGGTATCAGTGCGAAAAAAATTGGACATACAAGAGAAGCGAATGGTATCATCATTGACTTTTATTTTACGAATAATTCAGTTGTATTACTAAAGCGGAGAGTGGATATGCATGAAAGTCAGATTGTATTGATACTCAGCAAAAACAAGGTAACTTATCATTACTAATCAATCCTTTTCTTTTACTGAAAGGCAAGTTGCTGTTGTGCTGGAGCTGAGAAGAGGTCTGCTGCCTGCAATGGGTCCATCTCTCTCAAGTTATCGCAGTATTGTAGCTCTCAAAGTGAGTGGATTTTTTTTTCTCTTAGCTATTTGCCACCTGAATCATGACTGCCACCTGCCACCTGAATCAAGCTGTGTAGGTGATCTTTGTTAGTGACATTGGAGTGCTGGTGGACAAGCACTCCTTTATGATTGCAATGCATATGACAGAGTGTAGCTGTGGCAGTATGCGAAGGTGTTAATCTATTAGCCAAATTAGGTTCTGTGAGGTAATATGTTAATATATTGATGACATTGGATTGTGGTCTAGCAGGCAAAAATGCTAAACAAGGAGAAGTAATTTTAATTTGCACTTGGTAAGATATGCAAGCAATTCAGGCTGTTACACATGAAATGGGACATTTGTAGATGTCTTCTACAGTGCTGCAGTCCTGAATAGCTTCAGAGTTTAGTGATACCACTATAATTTCTCTGTAAAGCATGCAGCACAGTTTAGCATTGGGGGAGGCTGGCATCAACAGGCGTCTACTTACTTACTTAGTTAAATGGGGTTTAATGGCGCAAAAGCGGCTAAGGCTATGCTGCACCAAACATGAGGTGTTTTAAAATCCAGTTAATGAAGGAAAAGGCTTTGTTAATAATCTATATTTTATGTAAAAATCCAGTGTCGTCTAGAAATTTACAAACGTCACGTAATGGGACTAGCGGATCATCACCTAAAATTAGAGCAGGGTGTAAAGGTATGTGTAGTTGATATAATTTGTGCAAAAGTGTTCGTCTGTGTGTTTCAGTCTGCGTACATGTGAGTAATATGTGCATAACTGTTTGTGGCTGTTGACGTTTCTCGCATGTTGGTGTGTCTTCTTTCGTAAGTAAGTAATGGTGTGTGAGGTGTGTGTGCCCAATGCGTAGTCGGCATAAAACTACATTGATGAACCGCTCCTGATGGTAGCATGACTTCCACTCGCCAACTATGGGTTTCGTGAGATGTAGTTTGTTGTCAGCACAGTGGTCCCATTCACATTGCCATTTCGCCGTTAAGGCATTTCTAATCGCGCGGATGCTATCTTTGTATGGAAGTGTTGTGTTTGTTATCTCTTTGTTCGCTGCCCTTGATGCATATCTATCGGCTGCTTCGTTACTCGGTATCCCAACATGACTTGGTACCCAGCAGAAGTGGATTGATCTCCCATATTTGTTAAGTGCGACCATGTTTAGTATGTCCCCTAACAGGGGTTCACACTCAGATTTTAGGTTTAGAGCCTTCAGTGTACTTAAGGAATCAGTGTAAATGTGTTTTTGTGCTTGCCAGTGATAATCTTTTTCACTACAACCCATAAAGCGTAAACTTCAGCAGTGAAAACAGAGGCATGTTTTGGTAGACGAATACTTCTTTCCCAATTTTCTGTTACGGCCCCTACACCCACGTGTTGTTTTGTTTTGGACCCATCAGTGTAGAATTGCATGTGATTTTGATATTGGTCCTGAAGAGCACGGAATTCATGTATAATGTGGTCGTGAGGAGTGTCTCTTTTCCTTAAATGTGTTAATGTCCAGTCGCACAACTGCGTGAAATCGTACCATGGGGCCAACCGTTCTGGTTTCTTGGCAACCTGGAGGACTTCGTGGGGAATTTCATAATCCCGACACTATTGCTCATACTGCAGTACAAGTGGCCTAAACATGTTTGGTTTATTTCTGTAGTGTAAGCGTGAGTTGCACTGTGTGACGATGTTGTAGCATATGTGTTGCGGTGATGACTTGAATTCTGAGTACGTAAGGAAATGTGAGGAATGCTCTGCGCTGCTGTAATGAGGGTTCGTTACATTCAACATATAAACTTTGAATAGGTGACGTCTACTTACTGTGAAGTTCAAATGAGGTGTTACTGTTAGGGTGACTATATATAATTTATGGTTTAATTCTAATCTTGTATGAGGCAGACATAGTTTACCCACTTCGTTAAACAATAGAGATGTAATATCTATGTATGCAAGTATTACCCATTCATTTATGCCATTTGGACAATGGCAGAAATGCATGGGCAATACTTGTGTACATAGACATTACATCACTTTTGTTTAACCAAGTGGTGCCCCTGCATGCTAAATTTTACAGGGCTATTATTAAGTAATGCCAACTTTTGTTGTAACATTAAGGCACCTTTTATATTATTACAGATTACCACCATTGTGTACCATCATAGTGTGATATTTACACTAAATGTATTTGACTTTGCTAAAAAACCCTGCACAGTGGTGCATCATGAAATTTTTTTCTATAGTTTCTGGCCTCAGAATGCGCTTCACGTTATATTCTTGTTTGCAACAAAACTATAATGCAGGTTTCTCTCCTTATATTTTGTGGCACTTCAAGCTGCGGTGAGCTAAACCACTGGGCAGCAATACTGGAATCGCTACTGCGTGTGGAGCTGTCTTCAAACACACACAAGGAATACATAATTGCTTTTTTAGCGCAAAACAATGGACACAAGAAAGACGACAGAACAAGGCGCTACTCTCAACTGACATCACTTTATTGCGTCCCTCCTTTGTAGACAGCAGAATCTAGAAGAACATGCGCTGTGAACACCATGTGCAGGAACCACCAACATCTGATCACAAGAGCACACTCATAGGACAGAATCCAAAAAAAACATATTGAGCACTGTACAAGGTTAAAGAAAGCACACTAATGCACTGTGACCCCAATGACTGTATGAAGAAAGCTTCCGATAACTCTCTGGCGGTGGTATCACGGCTCTTTTTCAAAATCGTAGTATCACGAAACATTGCGAACATAAGCGATCCATACCAACAGGCACAGGTTCCCATTTGGCTCAACATTGTAAAATATGGAAGTGCAAAGCCATGTTTCGTGATACTATGATTTTGAAAAAGTGCTGTGATACCACCGCCCGAGAGTTATCGGAAGCTTTCTTCATACAGTCATAGGGGTCACAGTGCATTAGTGTGCCTTCTTTAACCTTGTGCGGTGCTCAATATGGTTTTTTGGATCCCGTCGCATGAGTGCGCTCTTGTGATCGGTTGTTGGTGGTCCCTGCACATGGTGCTCACTGCACATGCTCTTCTAGACTCTATCTATAAAGGAGTGACGCAATAAAGTGATGTCAGTTGAGAGTAGTGCCTTGTGCTGGTCGTCTTTCTTGTGTCCATTGTTTTGCGCTAAACAAAGTATTTATGGATTCGCACCAACTAGCCTGCCAATGCATTGTGTTGAACGCAAAGAAATGCTGCTTTGCCTTCTTTGACTGTGTTGCAGGCACTTCTGAAGTACTTTCTGTCCAATAACCTTGGTGGCATGGAAGTGCCGTCCACTTCTATGCGTTGCTTTCTGTTTCATTGTGGCATCACATCACATTATATTCATAATGTGTATGTACCTTTTCTTAGAGACCCATATTCCTATCCTTGTGTTATATTTGCTGTCGCATTATTTATGTGCAAATGACCAGTGCTCCAAGTTCCATCTTATCGCAAAGTAAACTACTGGTACCTAAACAGTTCTGTATATCAGAAAACCAAAGCTGAACTGCCGAACACTATCAAGCAGCAGCCTTAGTACAGTGTCAAGTAGTCAGATTTTATTGGTTATGCAGAGGCGCACAGTGTACCTCTTTATTACTTGCTGAACAATTAAGCTGTGTGAAAACTGAGTATTTATGTAGCTTCAACCACATGCTATTGGCCATTGTTCCTGCCCTCAGCAAATGTGGAAGATTATCATGGCATTTCTTTTTCTAACTCTTTTTCCTTATTACAGTGGGATTACTGCATGTGTAAGTAGGAAACGGATCACATAGGCAATCAAAAGCCAACAATGTGTAAACTTGGAACATTGATTGCACAGTTTGATGACCCAGAATAAGTAGAAATACACCATAAATGATTGACGATTAACTTTTACTTGACACAGGGCTAGAGCATACAGTAAGCATACTGTATGCTCTAGCCCTGTGTACGTAATATGCTTACGTACGTAGTACGTAAGCATATTACGTAGTATGCTTACTGTATGAGCATACAGTAAGCATACTGTATGCTCATACGGTGTCACATCAATTTAAATTTTAGTGTAGCTTTACAGTGTACGCTTCTATTGTTGCATTCTGTCAGAGGGATGGTAATGTTTCGCGTGTCTAGCAACTAGACTGTCTATATACAGTAGTAAAAATGTGCGAACTGTATTTTTTAATGATTTGATAGAATGTGTAGAACAATAAAGCCATACAATCAACGCACAGTGATGCGACTTTCTCTGCACATGTTGCAGGTTCAAAAAAGTATGGTGGAAGCTGTTGCCAAGGTTCCGACCAGAAAAGACAGCCAGTATAAAAGGGTCCACACCACTGATCTCTACTACAGGGCATGGACAGCACATCGAGCACCCTCGACTGAAGCCAACCTTGTCCCGGAAGTTGGTGCTTCACAACTTTGCGGCAGCACTTCGTTTGCACGGGTGTGTGGCATTTCTTCCCCTAACATGCCTGCCTGATGTGCCATAAACTACCCAAGCAGTGTTTCGAGGTGTCCAGAATTTTTCCATTGCAGTGTCTACAGTGTAGCTAACATAAGTGGCGTGCAATGGAAACACTGGTAAATGAGAAAAAACTTGATGTAAGAGAACACTATCGTATACGGGTTCAGATTGTCATAAAAGCGCTTACCAGACATGTAGAGACCTCCTAAAATGTGAAAAACCACAAAGAAAAGTTTTTCGGCAGCAATATTATCTGATCGCACGCACTAGTTAGTCCACCATATGCCCTGCTTCCAGGACAAGCGCCTGCATGACACCGCATTTCCACTGGCTTCACCTGCATCCGGTGCGGTGTGCTGCATCCAGCAAAACATTAGAAATCACTGGTGCACAGTGTGTTCTGTCCCCTTTCTGGACGCCTACTGAACACATGGTAAACTCTTTCCAAAGCAAAAAAACAGAGGGAAAGGGCTCTGAACACATTGCATTTTAAAGTGGCTGGTACTGGGTAACGCAAGTACTGTGGCATAGTAGATTTGCACCAGGCAACCTGTGCGCCCAAAAAGGCTGCTGTTTACTTGGAAATGGCCAACGTATTGTGAGCATGTTGAAGTTCTTTTTTTATTCTCATCGCTTATTTAGCTAGTGGAGACAGCTTTCACAACTGGAGAAGAAGCCTTGGAAGCATGAAACACTTCACAAAACCAGCTTCAATATATCGTGTCTGCATCACAATTTCATGGCTGCATGAGTGAACCCTCTGGTTAACATGTAAGAGTGTTCATGATGTTTGCCATGCATTATCCACTTTATTTACAGGTCAACCCTATCTTGAGATTTAAGCTGATGTTGCGTTTAGAGAAATTATGGTCGAGAGCCAGCTTTTGAGAATACAGATTGAGCTCGACAGATTAAACGCCAGAACAAGTCGTTGAGGATTTCAGATGAAGAATCTTCAAAGGCCAGTTCATTTAGTGGTGTTAATATTCTGCTCAAAGTTGTTGACTGTTACGTTCGTATGGTGCCCAAGCATTGCGGTAACAACTTCACTTGGAGTACATAGCAAGGGTGTATTCGACGTAAGCTGCTGGCTTTTTTCTGTGTTTTCAAAAACTGGTTTCTTGTTCAGTTCAAATTTTCAAATTTTGCATTGTTTATTAGGTGTTGTGTTCTGTTTCCTTTTCCTGCAGCTTCTTAGTTAAACATCTGAATAGTGAACACAACTTGACCTTTTGCTTGATTTTCTAGATTACCGCCCTCGATGCAAAACAATTTCACTTCAAAACTGCTTGTACCGTACTGAAAGAATAACTTGAAGCAGCCATAGCCACCAATAACACGCAAGGGATGATTATGAAAATTGTAATATTGTTTTTTGATCTACAGGGTGTCCTAACTATCGTGCACCAAGATTTAGAAATATGTAAATGCGATGTAACTTGACAAAATGAAGGTAATGTTGTTTGCCGTCGCTTGGAGATACTCTGATTATATTTTGCATTCTGCCTAATTACATAATTCTTAATTAGTTAATAAATATCTCAAATAATTAAATGAAATGTGTCAATGAAAAGTTGTAGAGCAATATGAAAGCCTCCTTATACACTTTTTTGTTACTGTTACTCATTGTGTGCTACATAAAAGTTTTTCCAAGGAATAAGCCTGCGAATACACATAAAGTGTCTTGAGTGGCCAGTCATGTGTCAGTTTTGTGGTGCAAAGCCACGAATACACCTTAAATGGGTTCTTTTAAGAAAAAGACTTTGCTCAGAAAATTATCCTTCTTTATGCAGCCTGTGGAGACAAGGTTTCTTAGACATGGCCATGGCCCTCAAGGAAGATGCCGAGGCCACAGGCAGTTCCTCCAGTGACCGTGAAAGGTTCCCCTGGGGCACAAGTCTAATTTGGCACCCCTACCTTTCTCCTGCAGCTTTTCTGTCTACTTAGCTAACCAGGTGGGTCAATGATGGCAAAGGGAAAGAAGAATGAACAGCTTCAAACGTAGAACTTGCTCAAGCTCAACGCATTTTTGGTGTGAAGTTTTTCCCTTATCATTTATCAAAAAACGGGTAATAAGTATATGATATGGTCTTCATAGACACGTCTTTCCCACAGAGAATTAGCAGTAAAAAAAGGCAGCTTATGAAGGCTTGAATATTAGCTAGGATGATGTGGCATAGATAGTATAATGATTATGAATGTTTCTGGTAAAGGTAGTGGTAGTAGAGTGAATAATCAGTTTATATATAGATTAAAAGACATTTCGTTCCAATGCCAGAATTTTAAATCATCCCAAATAATTCTTGTGTTTGATAGTCTATGCGCATTGAGTGACAATGCTTCTTGATGCTTGCTTCTTGCTGACATCATTCTTATGCTGCATAATTCACCTGTTTAAATTCCCTATTTCTCTCGTTCAAGCAACTTTACATTCATCATAACATACCTTGTAGATGAGTTCCAGAAACTTGCTGATGAGATTAGAGGGCGGCGTGCACCCCAGGCTTAGATATGCATTCAAGAGCCTAATATCTTGCAAATGTTAGAAATACTCCTGCTAAGCAAGTTCTTGGTATCATACAAGGTTATTTGCGAGTATGAATTTGCCTAAATTTAGAAAACAGTCAATCTAAAACATGTCAAGCAATATCGCTGGCAGTACACACACATTCCAACGGAACTAAATACAAATAAATATAGCACCAAATGCAGAATCATTGGCATGATGCCATTCTTTCAGTGGAATAAAATCTGTCCTGCGTTGTAAATGTGGAATCCTTTATAATCCAGACTACTAAATGCCTCATGAGGGTTGTGACGTAAAATATGCGTGTATTTATTCCTCGTTTTTTTACTTTAAGACCCGATAATGCTTAAACAGCAGTGAAAGAACTGAGATCACGGTACTTAATACTTTATATTGCTCCAGAAATCCGTTTTTCTGCTGATCGCAGCATTTGACACTACCAATTTTTGACAGAAAATGTGAGACAGAAGGCACATAACACTTAAGGGGGTGCTATTCACTTTGTTTGGGAACAAAACTCATAATGTACATGTTATGGCCCTACGTGTCATTGCCTTTGAACAACAAAAAGGTAGGGGGTTTGCGTTTTGCAAAACTGCATGGAGGTTTTTACTGTGTGCAATTAAAATTAGAAACCTTCACAGCTGATACTAAATGCATTCTCCACAGCTTTAGGTTATACAGGTGCACTACTTTACACAGAACACACTCTTTTACCTCATCACTGCCCACACTCTTAGGCAAAGTTACACCCTTTGGAGTGCCCCTTCTGCCACACAACGATAATCGTCATCTGCCTTGTTGCGTTGCCTTTCTTTAACGCTGCGAGCCCTGTACTTTCCAGTAACGAACGGCATGCGCATTATCAGCATGATAGCATTCCCGAAAGGAAAGTAGCGGGCGTGGCGTTTTAAAGAAAGGAAACACATCAAGGCAGATAATGATTATTGTTGTGTGGCAGAAGGGGCACTCCAAAGGGTGTAACTGCCTAAGAGTGCAGGTGGTGATTCAGATTCTTCAAAGGTGTTTCATTGTATGGGATGGCACATCGCTCTTCACTTATTTGCAGAATATTGCATTCCAATTGTGTCATATCAGATGAATCCATTAGAGAGCTTTAACTTGCCCTAAATTTATTACAGCTCTGTACTGGTAAACTGGCAGCAGCTTGCAGTGCTTGTGGAAAAACAATTGTAACCGCCATATTATATGCAACTGCTAGTGCACAGGCATCGGCAGCAGCAATGGTTAGGGTACACTTGTTTCTTCTGTTCTGGGGTATGCATCCTCCACGAGAAAGTAGTTTTTTTCGTCTTCCTCTTCTACCACATTGGAATGTAAAATGGGGTGTAATTTGTAGGGTATACTCTTGAATAAACTTCATGAGCATTTATTCTTGTCTGTGCCACAGATCATTGTTGCTACCACTATAAAAGCAGTTTACAGCACCCGTAGGGAACAATCTGTAAATCTTTAACGAACAGTAAGGATAATGAATAATCGAATAATTTTTAGTAATTTTCAACAAATTTAGCACTCTTTGCTTTCCACTGTGGTGTTTTTCAAACCGTAATGTTGGCACAAGGTTTGTCTGCAGGATGTCATTTTGTGTGAATGAGTGCACTTGTGCGCATAACACCTCATCGTCAACATTCTGCTGCACAGAATGTCATTAGCTTTCGTATGCATTGGTCACTATCGGCTGCTCCTTTTTTAGTTGGAATGTAGCATTTATGTAAAGCACATTTGATGTTCTAACAAAAAGCATTGTGCCCTGTTATCTTCTAATTCTCCTACTTGATGCCTAGTGCTATAATAGCATGGTTGACACCATGAGAGTGAGTGTGGTGTATAATTGTGTCTGGTGGGGTGGGGGGTGTACATTAACTTAAGCAACTTTTCCAGACGACTTGAATCAATATTGTGGAATGCTGGTTTCTTTTTTTCAATCACTGTTACCAAGTTTCACTTTGGTTGTGGCAACAAGTTTAATGTAGTTCGCTAGCACTCCTGCCAACACATATAATGTGCAGGCATCTGTGTTGAAAAAAAGACCAGCTAATGGTTTGCGAGGAGCTAAGGTTCGTTTAGACCATTAAATTTTGAGCTTACACCGGTGGAAATAACTGGTGAATGAAAGCACACCCAGGAGAACTGACCATAATATTTTCTTTCAATATAATAATGATGAAGCTTTGAACTGCATATCAACTGACTTGTTTAAAAAATGACCCATTTCCTTGTTCAAGTAAGACAAAGGTTCCACAGGAAGACAGAAACTTGAAGCCGTCAACAGCAGCATGAATATAAACAGCGCTCGACGTTTTGCAATCTTGCACCTGGTTATCATATTGTCCATCCCATTTTTTTCCACAGGCTGTTCTTTACTGTTTTATGGTCACACCCAGTTTAATTTTAATGTCCCTATTTTTTAATGTTTCGTTAATATATCTTTTCTTCATCGGCTTTTAACAAAATATATATTCGTAATGTGCCTTCATTTACCATTTACAGTGATCTTAACCAGATGCATCTTGATACAAAATTTATTTTCCTTAATTCTTCGTTTTCCTTTTCCAAAAGTGCAAACTGTTTATCTTGATACCTATTTTGTCTTCTCGGAAGATTAGGTCTACTGGATTAATGACTGCTTACATGTGTACATCATTTTCTGTTTTGGTCACTCCTACTCTTTGCAAGAACTGACAGTAGTGCTCATACCCGCTCCATCACAATCACCACTGCTAAGCACACCCTTCCTTCCTTTATTTTAACACTTTGGCTTCTCTTGACCTATTATATGCACCAGTTTCTTCTCCCCCAATGAGGCTAGGGGCCACTGAGCTATGCACAATCCAAAACAACACAGCCAAGGAAAACATTTGCTACCCTAATGACAAGCACCTATGTCGAAATGTTGGCTATAGCAACATCCCTTGTTCCAACAATGTTGGTCTACTTACATGTTTTTCTAACACAGAAGTTACTGCTTTGTCGTGTTCTGTGATTATACTTTTTTGCCGCTTTCTTTAGGATGGATATTAACGAATACTATTTGTTTCTCCTAACAGCAGCAAGTTTATCCTTGCAAGCATTTTGGGTCAAGAACAACTTTCACCAGGAAGAAGTGCAAGACGAGTGATTGAAGAAAATAAAGTTGCTTCTGTGATCTAAGAACTTGAGGACTGAAATGTTGCACCTTTGTGTATATATGCTATGCAGTGCATTCATATCACAAAGTGCAAAGTGTTTTATCTCTGCAGCCATGTCACTGTGTTGGCAAGACAATTTTCTCAATGGTGACCTGCTGCTTTGTCTATGAGCTGCCTTCATGACATTTGCATTAAAGGCGATGTACTATCGTGGACAAAAGTACCCTGGAAGTGCGAGCGTTGACCAAATTGCATTTCTGTTCAAGACCGCTGAAAACAGTGGGTCACGTATGCACATTCCGAACGCAGATGGTAGCACGGCTGATCCCAGCAAATAGTGCACCATAAAATTCGGTCGACTCTCGCACATCCTGGGCAATTTTGTCCCCGATGGCACATTCTTCGAACAATGGATATGCTCGGGAATACGGGAAGTACCTGTACTTTAACGGATATAGTACAGATTTAGCATACGGAGTCTTTCGTTTTCTGAATACGGCAAGCACCTGTATTTTAACGGTTATAGTACAAATTCAGCATACAGTGTGTTCCGTTTTCTGAATACGAGATGCACCGTACTTTAACGGTTATAGTACAGATTCAGAATACAGAGTCTTCCGTTTTCTAGATACAGAAGCACTCGTACCTTGTATTACGGTCTCTCTTTTACAGTTGTCCGTTCTACGGAAATGACCGTTCTTAATTTACGGAAGAGTGTTCGGTCACAAATTACCAGCAAATTTTCTGTAAAGTAAGGAAAATTTTTTTTACAGTGATTCAGTTATAGAAATAATTTATTATTCACAACTGACTTTTTAGTCTAAAAATTTTCTTATTAGTATGCTTTCGCCTGATTGCAAGGAAGGAAATTTCAATAAAAATATCCTTTGGATAATCTAACGTTTCCTATAATTTCCCCCTTTGCAAGCTGATACCCACTTGAAGGTGCTTCGTATTGTGGGTCCTTGACGTACGTCCAACCTTCAAACAAAGGGTCATTCCGAATTTTTCATTTCGGGAAGGCGTGTCCTGCCTTTCACTCCGGTTCACAACCACGCAAAAGACGAAAGTGCTGGGTGAGTAGCGTCGTTCGTCCAAACCCACGAGCTCGCGTAACTCAACTCGCCTGTATCGCTGTCATTTAGGCTTGGATAGGAAATGTATATTTTAAATCGACGCACCAGGAATATGAAAAAAACCTGCCCTCGACTAGCGCAGCTAGGTTTCTTTTATGTTGTACTTCGTCCTGTGAGAGATGAGGCATGCCACCGACACAAGAAAGCGCAATATACTAACGAAAAGGGCAGATAATGGAAATGCGAAAAGCAAGGAGTTTAACCATGGACTTGCCTGATTGGCTACCGTACACATGGGGAGGGGAAAAATTTAGTGGTAATTTAGCGGTAAAAGCGAGAGAAGTACAGTTATCATTACGTCGCACCTCTGTGAGGTCCCGGATCCATGATTTATGCCACGTTTACTAAATTGCAGTGTTGTTCAGTACTTCACTCAACACACGTCCTGACAGTACAGTCGTCAGTATGTTGCGATGGACATATGAGTTAAGAGGTGGAAATTCAAGGTTAGTTTTATAGTTGTGGTTAGAGTAGTGATTAGATCAGAATTTGAACCTATAATATGCGTGAGGTAATTTCGAGAAGTTGTAATGAGGTAATAAGGTCCGCATAATCTCATGCGGTGGATTCACCCTCTAATTTTGTTTGTATTTGAGTTTGCTGAGGTAGTTACTTGAAAGAGGATTGTGCTATACAAAAGTAATGGAGCAAATAACCCAATGTTGGATTTGCATTGTTATTAATATTGATATAGGTTGACCGGGCGATATTAACGGTAATATGAACGCGTAAACATTTGTACCAATATGCAGGTTTTAACGCAGTGTTGTTAAAGAAGTACATCGAAGAAGAGTTCTTTTGAAGGGAAGTTGTTCGGTTGATGTGCCTGTTATGTCCGGTGTGCCGCAAGGCCCCATGTTGGGGCGGCTTCCCTTCTTTGATTTTATTAATATCTGTGATCGCATGGAAACCCAGATGCGATTGTTTGCTCATGAATGTGTATTGCATGCATGGGCACCTGATGAGAGAGATTGTTTCCCATTGACGGCCGACCTGAAGCGTGCAAAACATTGGTGTGTCACTAATAGCATATCACTGAAACATAAATAAACGTGTACACGTCAGGTTTACTAGAATGAATAGCAAAAACAGGTATAGAGAGAGAGAGGGCAAGGACAGGAAAGGCAGAGAGGTCAACCAGACAAGCACCCGGTTCGCTACCCTACAATGGCGGAGGGGGAAGGGGGAATACAAAGAGGGAAATAGGGGAGAGTAAGCACTGAGTGCGTATGGGAGGGACACTATACACAGGGACAATATAAACGGTCTCTTAAGCCGGTGCACTTCAAGTATTGCACTAGTGCACGAATCGCGTGTCGTGCCAGTGAAGGGTTAGGCTACGGTCCGAGTATCGTTGACTCGGTGAACGGTCTTGAGTCCAGTCGGTGTAAAATTGCCTGCAGAGAGAGGCGTTGTACATCGTAGCGAGGGCAGGTGCACAATAAGTGCCCGGTGGTTTCCTCGCACCTACAGGAGTCGCACACCGGGCTCTCGGCCATTCTCAAACGATAGGAGGAGGCGTTCGTGAACGCCAATCCCAGTCACAAGCGGCACAGCAAGGTTGTTTTGCCGCGGGAAAGACTAGACGGCAGTTGTAGCCGTAGCGTGGGGTCCAGTTTATGTAATCGGCAACTAAAGGCATTTGAACTCCAGAGATCTTGTGACTTTTTGCGTGCAAGTAGGCGAAGTTTCCTGGCAGCGTCCGACCGCGCCAAAGGTGTTGGACGCGTCTCGGTATCTTCGTGGGCAGACCGGACAGCCTTGTCAGCAAGGATGTTGCCAACGATGCCACAGTGAGCAAGATAATGTTGTGCCCACTTTCCAGAGCATGGTGGTGCGCTTCTCTGATGTCAGATATCATCTGCTCGTAAGTTCTGTGATGTAATGCAGACTTTATACTGTGAAGAGCTTCCTTAGAATCACAAAATACAACCCATTTCTCTGTTGACTCTTCGGTGACCTACGTCATAGCGGCATGGAGAGCTACAAGTTCTGCCGACGTAGATAGAGTCATGTGTGACAATTTGAATCTAATTGTAACCTGCTTAGCTGGAACGACGAATGCGGCAGTTGAGCTGGTCGGTGAGGTCGACCCATCGGTATAGATATGTATGTCGTCATGACACGTTTGGTGCAGTAGTAGGAGCGTGACTTGCTTCAGAGCCGGCGATGGATGATTGGCCTTCTTTGTAATTCCAGGAATAGCAAAATTCATTTCAGGCTGTGGCAGGCACCACAGGGTATAAATCAGGTATGAATATTTGTTAAAGGCCCGAGAAATAAAGAATAATAATCTATCAGTCAGATATTTAGGTGTCCTGCTGCCTGAGGACGGCTCTTGGTCAGAACATGTTAATACAGTAGTCAGAAAGTGCATGTAAAGTGCCGCTAGCTTCTTGCAACCAAGCTTAATACACCTGAGCAGTGATGTAAAAGAAGCAGCGTATAAAACATGTTTTACAAAAGTTTGAGGATGCGTGCCCTATGGGGTATCCGTTTTATTGCGTGCATAATAATTTGTGGTCTGCAAAGCGGAAGCATGGTATTTTTCTTCTTTTTGTCTTTTCTTTTTTACTGGGCAGAAGGCCCTAGCTGACGGTCATTCCTCTGCGGATGAATGTGACCATCCTCGCGCCGGCTGCGCGAAATCTGAGCCCCGCGACCACTTCCTTGGCGGTGTAGGGCCTGTACCTGTCCCTAGCCAGCCGCCGTTCTGATCATGCTAGACGTTGATGCTGCTGCAAATCCATTAGAAGAAAGCCAATCCATTGTGCTGAGGTATGTTCTAGGGAAATTCAACCACTTTCGAAGTGTAACCGCAAAGAAAAAAAAACTTGGTGAGAGCCCTTTGTTTTAACAACGAAGCAGGTTACCCCTTAAACTGTCTGAATAAATCTTTCATAACCACACGGGAATCTGCTCATCAGAAAGCCCCGAATTATATTTCCTCGCTTAAAGCCATCGACTTAAAGTTAGCCCTTAGCTTTCCAGGATGGATCACATTGTCGATTGGGATTCGTTGCCCGCGGATGGGGTGTACCGCAATAATGTTGGCGTTTGTCCTAAACTATAATGCCTTAATGGCGCTCCCGGTCAGCTATGAATAAAGCATAAAGTTCAAGTAATCCGTAACGTGCGCGTAAATTTACATGGATCAGCGCTTTTTTTTTGCGTGAGCCATTTGTTATACCAGTTAGTTATGGCGTCGAGGTCAGAGAGAACCGTATTAATAATTTTGCTGCATTTTATTACTCCATGTATAACAATCACCAGTCAACTCATGAATGCTGAATAATATGTAGGTAATTGGACTAGGACGTTGCGCTTACAAAAATTAAGCCCAACTAACTTTAGTCGCACATAAACTAGTAAAAATAGACGGATTCGAAAGAATTTAAAAGACTTTCGAATTTAAATCTGCGCTTAGCACTTACCACGCTTCGCGGTTTCTCGTCTAATAGGCGTGTTACTTTCTTTTTCAAATAAGAAATTGCCGACATATCCCACTTATTGATTAATTTAAATTTATATCACGCAGTGAATCGATATCGGCAGAGTCGGTGGTTGCTGATGACGTCAGCATAGCGAAAGAAATTAGCAGTTGGTTTCCCGCGGCATCAACTCATCATTCTCTGGCCAATTATGATCTCCGCTGATAATTAGTGAATGCGACTTTTCCCCTATTGTCATACGTAATACGAGGCACGTAGTAGGCATCCCCATTGTTTTTCGTCAGCTGAACTAGAAAATGACTTCGTATTTTTAGAAATCATCATCATCATCATCAGCCTAATTACGCCCACTGCAGGGCAAAGGCCTCTCCCATACTTCTCCAACTACCCCGGTCATGTACTAATTGTGGCCATGTTGTCCCTGCAAACGTCTTAATGTCATCTGCCCACCTAACTTTCTGCCGCCCCCTTCTACGCTTCCCTTCTCTTGGAATCCAGTCCGTAGCTCTTAGTGACCATCGGTTATCTTCCCTCCTCATTACATGTCCGGCCCATGCCCATTTCTTTTTCTTGATTTCAACTAAGATGTCGTTTACCCGCGTTTGTTGCCTCACCCAATCTGCTCTTTTCTTATCCCTTAACGTTACACCCATCATTCTTCTTTCCATAGCTCGTTGCGTCGTTCTCAATTTCAGCAGAACCCTTTTCGTAAGCCTCCAGGTTTCTGCCCCATATGTGAGTACTGGTAACACACAGCTGTTGTACACTTTCCTTTTGAGGGATAGTGGCAACCTACTGTTCATGATTTGAGAATGCCTGCCAAACGCACCCCAACCCATTCTTATTCTTCTGGTTATTTCAGTCTCATGATCCGGATCCGTGGTCACTACCTGCCCTAAGTAGATGTATTCCCTTACCACTTCCAGTGTTTCGCTACCTATCGTAAACTGCTGTTCTCTTCCGAGACTGTTAAACAGTACTTTAGTTTTCTGCAGATTAATTTTCAGACCCACCCTTCTGCTTTGCCTCTCCAGGTCAGTGAGCATGCATTGCAATTGGTCTCCTGAGTTACTAAGCAAGGCAATATCATCAGCGAATCGCAAGTTGCTAAGGTATTCTCCATCAACTTTTATCCCCAATTCTTCCCACTCCAGGCCTCTGAATACCTCCTGTAAACATGCTGTGAATAGCATTGGAGATATCGTATCTCCCTGTCTGACGCCTTTCTTTATAGGGATTTTGTTGCTTTCTTTGTGGAGGACTACGGTGGCTGTGGAGCCGCTATAGATATCTTCCAGTATATTTACATATGGCTCATCTACACCCTGATTCCGTAATGCCTCCATGACTGCTGAGGTTTCGACTGAATCAAACGCTTTCTCGTAATCAATGAAAGCTATATATAAGGGTTGGTTATATTCTGCACATTTCTCTATCACTTGATTGATAGTGTGAATATGGTCTATTGTTGAGTAGCCTTTACGGAATCCTGCCTGGTCCTTTGGTTGACAGAAGTCTAAGGTGTTCCTGATTCTATTTGCGATTACCTTAGTAAATACTTTGTAGGCAACGGACAGTAAGCTGATCGGTCTATAATTTTTCAAGTCTTTGGCGTCCCCTTTCTTATGGATTAGGATTATGTTAGCGTTCTTCCAAGATTCCGGTACGCTCGAGGTTATGAGGCATTGCGTATACAGGGTGGCCAGTTTCTCTAGAACAATCTGACCACCATCCTTCAACAAATCTGCTGTTACCTGATCCTCCCCAGCTGCCTTCCCCCTTTGCATAGCTCCTAAGGCTTTTTTTACTTCTTCTGGCTTTACCTGTGGGATTTCGAATTCCTCTAGGCTATTCTCTCTTCCACTATCGTCGTGGGTGCCACTGGTACTGTATAAATCTCTATAGAACTCCTCAGCCACTTGAACTATCTCGTCCATATTAGTAACGATATTGCCGGCTTTGTCTCTTAACGCACACATCTGATTCTTGCCTATTCCTAGTTTCTTCTTCACTGTTTTTAGGCTTCCTCCGTTCCTGAGAGCCTGTTCAATTCTATCCATATTATAGTTCCTGATGTCCGCTGTCTTACGCTTGTTGATTAACTTAGAAAGTTCTGCCAGTTCTATTCTAGCTGTAGGATTAGAGGCTTTCATACATTGGCGTTTCTTGATCAGATCTTTCGTCTCCTGCGATAGCTTACTGGTTTCCTGTCTAACGGCGTTACCACCGACTTCTATTGCGCACTCCTTAATGATGCCCATGAGATTGTCGTTCATTGCTTCAACACTAAGGTCCTCTTCCTGAGTTAAAGCCGAATACCTGTTCTGTAGTTTGATCCGGAATTCCTCTAGTTTCCCTCTTACCGCTAACTCATTGATTGGCTTCTTGTGTACCAGTTTCTTTCGTTCCCTCCTCAAGTCTAGGCTAATTCGAGTTCTTACCATCCTGTGGTCACTGCAGCGTACCTTGCCGAGCACGTCTACATCTTGAATGATGCCAGGGTTCGCGCAGAGTATGAAGTCGATTTCATTTCTAGTCTCACCATTCGGGCTCCTCCACGTCCACTTTCGGCTAACCCGCTTGCGGAAAAAGGTATTCATTATACGCATATTATTCTGTTCTGCAAACTCTACTAATAATTCTCCTCTGCTATTCCTAGAGCCTATGCCATATTCCCCCACTGACTTGTCTCCAGCCTGCTTCTTGCCTACCCTGGCATTGAAGTCGCCCATCAGTATAGTGTATTTTGTCTTGACTTTACCCATCGCCGATTCTACGTCTTCATAAAAGCTTTCGACTTCCTGGTCATCATGACTAGATGTAGGAGCGTAGACCTGTACAACCTTCATTTTGTACCTCTTATTAAGTTTCACAACAAGACATGCCACCCTCTCGTTAATGCTATAGAATTCCTGTATGTTACCAGCTATTTCCTTATTAATCAGGAATCCGACTCCTAGTTCTCGTCTCTCCGCTAAGCCCCGGTAACACAGTACATGCCCGCTTTTTAGCACTGTATATGCTTCTTTTGTCCTCCTAACCTCACTGAGCCCTATTATATCCCATTTACTACCCTCTAATTCCTCCAATAACACTGCTAGACTCGCCTCACTAGATAGCGTTCTAACGTTAAACGTTGCCAGGTTCAGATTCCAATGGCGGCCTGTCCGGAGCCAGGTATTCTTAGCACCCTCTGCAGCGTCACAGATCTGACCGCCGCCGTGGTCAGTTGTTTCGCGGCTGCTGGGGACTGAGGGCCGGGGTTCGATTGTCGTATTCATATAGGAGGTTGTGGCCAAGTACTGCACCAGGGTGGCCAATCCTGCTCTGGTGAGAGAGTGCGTTACCGGTTCTGGTCACCGGGATCAGGCCGCACTCCAGGCCTGTTTGTGCAATTTTCTCAACACACGGTTTTTTTTTTTTGTTGTATTTTCCGGTGGAGAATAGCGCGGCACCGGGATTTGAATCACGGTCCTCTTGCACTGGAGACGGATAGTCTACCGTCCCCGTAGGAGTTAAATTAAAAATTAATTTATGGGGTTTTACGTGACAAAACCACTTTCTGATTATGCACGCCGTAGTATAGGACTCCGAAAATTTCGACCACCTGGGGTTCCTTAACGTGCACCTAATTCCAAGTACACGGGCGCTTTCGCACTTCGCCCCCATCGAAATGCGGCCGCCGTGGTCGGGGTCCGATCCCGCGACCTCGTGCTCAGCAGTCTAACACCATAATCACTGAGCAACCACGGCGGGTCCCGCAGGAGTTGTACGCCTCATTTAACCTACAGTGGTGCCCTACTTGGTCAGTCAAGGTGGACCAATCTGAGCTCGGTTATACCGCATGGATGGCACTCGGCTAGAGAACCTGGTATTTATGACCTGCACATGTGAGTGTGAGGCCATACATATTTGAAGATATATATCTTTTTTTTTTTTTTTTAGGAGGGTTCCCGTACAGTGATAAAATAAAGGAAAAGACATTAAAAGAAAGAAAAAAAAAAGAAAGAAAAAGGGGCGGAAAAAAAAAAGGAACATAAGAGGTGATTTGAACTCGTGACCCTTCGATGTTGCCCGGAAAGATAGCTCAGTCGGTTGGTTCGTCAGGCCCCAGGCTACTTTCAAGCGCCACAGCTCCTGCTCCGAGCCTGACACTTACGTGGAAAGAGGCTCATGTTGTCCGCGGTAGTCGGTTGGAAGGCATACTTTATAGGAAAAATGGCCGCTCAAGGAGAAGAGCGAACTCGAGCGGCTTTAGAGGCTAGGAAAACTGCAGGTTAAAACAGATCTTCGTGCAAATTTCAATTCATGTCGGTTATTTGCGGCTCTACACAAGCATTATACTCATATGTTTAGGCGTCTTGTGAGAACGACACGTGAGACTGGCTTTCAATGTGGAGGAAATGGGGTTCAAGCATGCATAGTTTGTAAAATCATGTGCGGGCAAACTTTCAAGTTGTGTGCTAATACTACAGACAATGACAATTCCTACAGCAACGGCTCTACAGAATCTGTTTCGCTAGGATTTGTGCTGGATCCTGTGAAGTCGCACAAAGGCTGTGTGTCTCTTTTACTGTTAAGTTATACCTTGATAATATTTCTGTCACATATTAAGAATAACTTGAGAAGGACAGGACGTCTGTAACGCACCTTGTAGCGTAGCGCTTTGCAAGTTCATGGTGTAAACGGCAGTGCCATCTACTACATTATTTAATCTGTTAGAGAACTCCAGGAGTAAGCATTTAGCAATTTTTGGGCAACCAGACGCTCTTCTGATTAGCATCCCTACTTGCTCCCTAACTTTGCTCTTCTTCCTTCCGAGGCTTTTTTACAAACATATCTTACCAACACATGCATTCATTTAAATCGAACTTAAGGAGAAGCTTCAGTTTGGGGCTACTATCTAAACAAATGAGAAATCTGCAATCCTGTTCTGAGCAACCACTGCACCGATTTTAACGAGTTATGTTAAACTAAAAAAAAAAACGTTAAGATCTATTGATTTCAGAAAGGGAATTTTTTATTAGGCTGTCACTTGCTATAAAGATTTATAAACATTGCGAAATTTCAAGAACAAGGCGAAGTACATAATTCATAACTCGAACTAAAAACGATATCGCAATTCTGTACACTTCGCCTAATATTACACATAAAGCAAACAAATATCATGTATGAAACGCCACCGTGATATATACCACTAACTTGTGAATATGATATTGGCAAAACCTTTTAAAACATTGTAACAACTTCACGTCTAAATTATTACGCAGTGATTTAGATGTTCCGATAGCTGCAGTTTAAAGAAATGCGATATTTGTTTTTGATGCTGGGTTACGTGCTTGTAAACCTTGTACTTCTATTTTTTTTTTCCTAATTTATCGATTTCCGGCATTCTCGTAAAAAATTTATAGGGTAAATGAAAATTTTGTTTGTTGTACTCACTGTGATTTAAAATTCTCTCTTAAATACAATGAATTTCATCCAAATCGGTTCGGCGGTTTTCTCATAAAAGCAATCGCCTTTTACAAGTACTTGAGCAGCCAGCATCGGAGATGAGCATGAACTAAAGCTTCCTTTTAAACAATGCATCACGCCTGTCCAATAGGAACCCCACGAAGCATAACGCTGACAATACGGAAGCCCGCGGCCACAGTGGTGCATATAAAAAAAAAAAGCGTTCAAGAAATAAATTATGCAGATCCCATGCTCAGTGGGAATCGATGTAAACGAAGCTTACAGTGCTCATTGCTTTGATTGATGGCAATTCGCAGTGATGTTGAGGGTGATTGTTTAATTGCTTCAACGTTATGTCCAACACCACAGTGGTGAGTTGATGTTAAACGTTACATTGCGTGCACCACTGCTGTTTGTCTGCGTAGTACACAAAACACAAAGGGAGAGGTGTCTGCTGGAGGCGTTATTGTGCGCCGTATTTCATAACCTCTGAGTCGGTATACCATTATCATGGCCTGACATGGCACATCGCATCGTAGCAGAAGCATTAAATTTGAATTGGATTATGGGGCTGTACGTGCCAAAACCGCAATCGGATTATGAAGCGCTCCGTAGTGGCGCACTCCGGATTATGTTGTTGGCGCCGTGGTGTTCTTTAATGTATCCCTAAATCAAAGTGCGCAAGCGTTTTTTTTTTTATTATTATTATTATTTCGCCCCCGTCGAAATGCGACTGCCTCGGTCAAACCCGCGTGCTCGAGCAATGCCATAGCCGCATAGCTATCGCGGCGGGCACAAAAGTGTTGATTTGACGTGCGACCGCTTCCATTGTGGCGCCTAGGCCCTGCGGTGAGCTTTAATTAATGCGGCTCTCCTTGTGCACGCCTTGCGTAAGTTTTCTGCTAGACGTATTTGCATGGTATTATTTTTCACAAATAGTAGAAACGCATCGTACCGTACCTTCAACTTAAGTTTATTCAGCGTTTCCTTATTTTGTGACGTCACCTCTTCCCTATCCCCCCCCCCCCCCGCCCTTCTTGTATTTGTGCGGAAACTGCGAGCGAAGAGTGGCAAGGCTGTTATTCACTCTTTTCGCGACTGCGTTGGTTCTACTCGTTCCCTGTCCCTTCTTCTCCTCCTCTCTTTTATTCTATCTATATTATAGCTTCCCTCTGGACTTGCACGTTGAGAGTCACGGATAATTACAGCCGTCAAGAAGCTAAAGTGATGACCACCCTGGAGCTCCAGAGGGAATTGTGCACAGTCGACGCGGCGCCGTCGAAACGAGTTCCTCGCGTCTCTTTTCTCTCTGCCACGCTTCTTCGATGTATAGACCTTTTCATCGGGTGAGGAGGAAATGGCGCGCGGCGAACCTTTCCTCCTTTCTCGCTTGTGCAATACCGCGCCGAGCTGCTTGAAATTATTGCTGTCGCATGCCGTGGAACAGTTTGGAGATCGTTTAGCTCGTACAGGGTCGTCGTGGAACCAACGTCTAGCCTTTCCGTGCATCGGTAACTACAGTATGCGGAAATATCTCTTAGGGGCGCACATATGTGACGCGCATCATCGGTCGCGGTGTCTGTGTGTGCTGTGAACCCTTTGGGGGATATCGGTTTTAATTCTTCGAAGAGAACCAGCGTCTGTATATTGCGAGGAAATGGAAAATGTGCTCACTATCTGATCTCTTGGCATAGGAACTGAAACATGAGAGCGTATGCTCGTCTACGGCCAACCTAAGGCGACCCTGAAACATATAACTGACAGGCGCTATCAAACATTTGTGATACATCGGCATCGATCTCACGCATTTCAAGTCTAGTAGACTTGAAATCGCTATGATATATGTACGCTAGCCTTCTGTATGAGGCCGATGGTGCTGCCCAACACAGCGATCACTGCGGTTGGTGAATCAGCATGATACATATGTAAGCTGTGTGCTTCGGTATTGCCGTTTTTGCCCTGTAAAGCCGTAATATCTGACATAGTCCATGTCGCACAACGTGCATAGATCCATAAACGTTGGTTACGTATACTTGGACTATGCGCGGTATACAGCAAACATATCTGTAATCGAGCATCTACTATCCGCACTGCTTCGGACGCTCTCGCAGTTCCTAAACGGTTGCTTTCATGGACAAGTGTAAGTCACGGCGTAAGGTATGTTGCCACTAAAAAACACTATCTTATTCATGGGTGGAAACCCCGTCCACCGAACCAAGTAGTCACACAATATAATCTACAACTGACAGTTTGAATTGTTGTCAAAGTATAACAGCCTAACTTCAACCGTAGCAGAACGGTGCCCACATTGTTAGGATCATCGCGTATGTTTCATTGCTCCTAAACCGCAGCTTAGAACCAAAGAAGACTGCTATAAGGTGAAATTCGTGAATAGAACATACAGAAATACACAACTGATCTTCGAGGCTGATTGTAGGCTCGAACACGCGCGCACACATCGCGCTGCATGCAGAAAGTCCGCAGAAAGTCCGGCCATGCCGACTTAAACCCCTTCAGTAGGTCGCACAGAACCGTTTTCCACGTAGAACACGCCACGTCATACTAAATGGACCGCACGAGCGCGAAAACAAACGCCAGAACCGACCGCCGAGCGTACCACCTGCCATGCAAAACGGAACGGTCGCCCAAGCCAGCATGCTGACTGCCCATAGATGGCGCCACTGTGTAGCAATATGGTGGCGCCAATGAAAAAATGGTCTATAACCACCCCCATACGCGGTGTCCCGGACAGAAGCAGCCACAGCAGCAGCAGCAGTAGGAAAGTCGAATGAAAAAACAAATAAAACTTCGCTTTAAAAAATAAACGGGAGCTTCTCGGGAGCCTTTATCTCCACCAGACCTCTCATAACCAATGCCGAAGAGCTGTCTGGCCAAGTGTCTAGCATGATCGTCGATTCATTGCCAGTCGCGCTAATAGCTGGTTGTCTTCGAAATAAGGCTGATACAAAAGCACACTCGTTTCCATGTACAGAAGCGAAACAACGTTCTCAGGGTGTGCTTCTTTTATTGTTTTCGTTATTTGTGCGTCATGAAATAGATCATGGCGGGAACTTCGAATTCTTTAAGCTCGATACGCCACGTGATGATGAAAGGAAAGAGACAACGAAATATCCCTAATTGCTGGTTAAGTACACTTAAGATGGTTCTGCTCTCATTTGTGTCACTTCAGTATTCCACTTAAGTGGAACTCGCTTACGCATCACGATGATTCGTGTCCACGGTGACGCACTATTCCCATTATTCTTACCAAGTCCCATACGCTATAATTATATGCCATCACAAGTTTGCTAGGATCTTGTAGTGTTCATTTGCGCTATTAATGACTGCTTCTGCCTCAGTGGCGAAGACTGTCATGCTTGGCGGGAGAGATCAAGTAAGGCTGATGACTTGCTATGACAATCTGAATATCTTTGCGTAAACAGCCGCAGAGGAAAGGCCACGTTGTGCTTCGTAAACATAAAAATCAGGCAGCTTATAGAGTTCGAGTCAGTATCTTTGAGTTTTATGTAGTTCACTACAAGCACATGCCAAGTAAGACATACCTGAGCAGAGGAAAAAGACGCTGCCACACGAAGGTGGATGATGGGCTGCGTTGTTTTTTGTTTCTATGCTGCCATATACCACACATTACTGCTGTGTTTTAGAGCACGGGCTCGGGCTCGGTCTGAGTCCGTAAGTGCCAATCGCTGGCCCACCCGAGCCCGTCCTTATGATTTCGCTGGCCCACCTGGCCTATACATGGACCGGGCCCGAAGAATTCAGGCTCGGGCCACCAAAGGCACCCATAGGCGACCAACTTGGGCTTCCTTCTGGACATGCTTCCACCTTGACACGCTGTTCCATATAGCTGAGCCACTTTTAAATCCACACTTGGCCTTAGAGATCCGACATTCTGTACTTTTTTAATGCGATCACATTCTTTCGGAGCCTTACTAAATTTGTTCGACGTCTTCATCTACGTATGCGTATCCGCGTCTCCCCTCTTTTCCTCCAGTTGGCCTCACTGGGTTGTCCTTGGGCAAATACGTAAAGCACCGGCCGTCTCCGCTAAGGACACCGTGCTACAACCAACCATCGCACGGGCTTTGTCCGTGTGCATATAACATCAGGTATATTGCACTCGTCAATGAACCTGTGTGAGGCCAACTTGGGTGGCTGTGTTGGTGCGCCTTCACACCTGCTGCATTTCAATGTACCAATTTACCGCCAACTTGGGTTGCAGGGTATACACCTGTTTTTATTGAACCTCTTTGATGGCAACAGAGGTCATTGCGTATGTGCCAATGGCTTTGTACTATCCTTGATATAGAACAAAAGTTTTTTTTTTATCGGTGCTGGGCGAAAGATCAACGAGCTTCATATATACTGAGATAATCTTGACTGATTATTTATTGAGACACGTGCCTAGCGAGAACTTTGTGGTAGCGTAGCTGAAGGGCGCAGCGTGTCCAGAGGATTGCGCGAGGGAGAAGCCCGGCTACATACACGGCTCATTGATGACGCGTCTCGGTGTTGGCAGTTGGTGTGTCTCTACATTCTCTCAATGATAATCTCATTACATGGACATTGATCGCAAAACGTGTTCTGCTTGTAGTTATTTTGAGTAAGGAGCAGCGCATACCAGTGGGACACTGAAGTCACTCAAGTTCGCCTGAAAAAGATTCACGGAAGAGAGGCACAGACTGTATTTCATAAGATAATTATGCAGTGCAGTGTGCACTGTCCATACAAATATTGTACCGCGATTTTCAGAAGCCTTTGTCAGCCTATATACTACTCACTAATTGAAAGATAGCCCGAGCAGTCCCTATTTTATAGAGGGCCACCGTCATGCACTTGAATACTACCGCCCCTTTTGTTAACATATCGTTGTTGCAAGCTTCTTGAGCGCATCATTGCCTTTCATACCTTCAGTGATCATGAGACTAATAATTTCTATTTATGGTAACAAACACGGTTTCAACTCAGCTACTCGAATTCACCTCTGAATTTTGCTCGAAAAGACGTGATAACAAACGCACTGACTGCATCCTTATTGACCATGCGAAAGCCTTTGACGGAGTAGCATTCAGCCTAGCTATGTGACGAAGACGCGCCTCCATCCAGCAGCATCGCCAACGCTCTGCTCGCTCTGCTCGCAATGGTCGTCACTGTATGGCGTTCCTTTCTAGACGTTGCCCCACGCTGCCTCGCTGGAGCTTCGAAACTGAACGCTTCCACCCATAATAACCGACAGCACAGACTCACCGGCGCCCTCGCCCCAGTGCGTCATCTGCACCGAAGTTCCTCGGCAGGTGATCCGAAGGTCTTAAGCACAACAGATAACACCGGCGTGAAGGACTGGTTTACGTGGTACGAATGGGTGAGCACACATAACGAGTGGAACGATGCCGCCAAGTTGACCAACGTCTCATTATACCTTACTGGCGTTGCCCAACTCTCGTGCGATAATAATGAACTTTCAAGACGTCATTTACTGAAGTGTTTGGTCGACTTGCTGTCCATAAACGGCGCGTTGAACAGCGCTAGTGCGCTCGTGCACAGCAGACTGGTGAATCTTTCACGAGTTATATTGAAGAAGCTGTTGACCGTTGTAAACATGTTAACCGAAGCTCGAAACATGACCGAAGCTCAGAAGATTCTCAAAGGCATCGATGACGGCGCATTCCAGGTGCCCTTGGCCAGGAATCTGCGCACCGTTTTAGAAGTCGTCACCTTATGTCAGAGCTACAATGAGTTGAAGAGGCAACATACTTTCACTCGGCAGCCTAAGTCGAACGCCGACTCGCTATCGCGTTTTGTTGATGTTCCCGAGCCCTTTCCACTGCTTCAGCAGATCAAAGACCTCGTGCGCGAGAAAGTTACCCGTCAACTTTCTTTGATCCCCTTCAGTAAGCAGCCGTCCCCTCGTCTGCCACCAACATTTTGCGCTGCCACTGCCGAAAAGGTCGCTCATGCAAGCTGTTCCCGCCGCTCACCATCAGCCACCTGTGGCCGCGCCTCTTGCCTATGCGCAGACAGTGCAAGCTGCAGCCACGCGTCTTACTTATGCTCAGGTAGTGCGTAGGCTCGCTTAGTCGCCTTTCTCCACCCTGCAAAAACCTGCACCACCCATCGCTTCTGCTGCATCTCGGGCCGAGCCCAGTCCGCAATCCTTGGCGGACACCTCACAATCGTCCAATTTGTCTGGGACGCTCCAGTACACGTCGCTCGCTATTGCCGCTGCCACCTTCAAACTTCTAGCACCGCTGCCCGACCGTTCCAGCACGGCATTCAGCCCATGCACCAATCCGCTCCTGGTCCTTCTCAGCGGTATGTTTGCAACAACCTTCCTGAATTTCCGTCGCGCCGCCCACCATGTCCTCGTAGACGATCGCTCATCCCAATACGTCGCCGGCCCGCACCCTCCTACCAGGAAAACTAAGCGCCGCAGTTCTAGAGACAAGAACTGCACCATCTTCGAACTGCCCAAGTCCTCGTTCGTGTCCTGCAGACATGGCCGCAATATTTGTCAAAGGTGTTTCTACTTTTGCGCTTTTGGACGCCGGTGCCACCGTTTCTGTTATGGCCACCAAACTATGCCGTTCGCTGCGCAAGGTGAACATGCCGCCTTCTGGACTGTCGCTTCACACGGCAAGCTCGCTGCATGCTACACCTCTCGCAGCCAGTACTGCCCGTGGGCTTATACAAGGCATTATGTACATCGTCGAGTTTGTTCTTTCTGCCTACTCACCCTTGGGTGGGACTTCCTACCTGGTCATAATATCGTCATAGACCGCGTACGCACTGCAGTTGAATTTTCACCGCTCTGTGACGCACCATACCACGAAGGTCTAGATAGGCCGCAGAAACTGGTCATGCGCGAGGACTCAGACATTCCACCTCCCTCTTTTGCCCTTGTCCCAGTGGTTTGCAGTGCTTGCACAGATGCTGCGGTCTTCTTCACACAGCCTGATACCTTCATGAGTGGCAGAGCCATTCCACTGCCTTTTTCAACGCTTGACTAACAAATACTAACAAATCCCGATGACTAAAGCCGATCGCCATAAAACTGCATTTGTTACACCTGACGCCTATACAAGTTCAACGTGATGTCTTTTGTGCTTTCCAACGCGCCTTTTACGTTTGAACGACTCATGGAAAATACGCTGAGTCGCCTCAAGTGGTCTATATGTTCTTACGTGTCTAGCTAACGCTAGTCTGAAGCTTCATTTCGAAAAGTGCGGATTCGCCGCGCGGGAGCTCACCATCTTAGGCTACGCCGTAACCAAGCACGGTGTTCTACCCGACCTTGCGAAACTTCATGCGGTCGCTGAGTTCACGAAACCTACTAACACCAAAGAATTTCGCACTTTAGTGGGCTTGCGTTCTTATTTTGGGCGATTTCTTCGCAATTTTGCATCAATCATCTCGCCCTTGACCCAGCTACTACGTATTGGTGCGAATCTCTACTCCTGGTCCCCTGCGTGTGAGGTAGCGTTTGCTACACTGCGTCGTCTTGCTACCTCTCCGCATATAATTCGTAATTACGAACCGACAGCTGTAGCTGAAATACATGCAGACGCCAGCGGGGTCAGTCTTGGCGCCGTCCTCGCGCAACAAAAGCGCGACTACTCCGAATACGCCGTCGGCTATGCAAGTCGCATGCTGACAAAGGCAGAAACCAGTTATAGCGTGATCAAAAAAGAGTGCCTAGCTCTGGTATGGGTGCTTAGCAAGTTCCGCCAATATTTACACGGTCGCCCATTTGACCTAGTAACGGATCATCATGCGCTTTGTTGGCTATCACGTTTAATGATCCATCTGGCCACCTAGGACGCGGGGCACTCCGAATCCAAGAGTACAATATCCGTGGTCTTCTATCACTGCGAACGCAAGCACTCTGACTCAGACGCCCTGTTCCGTTCATTTTTAGCTCCAGATTCGTCTTGCGAAACCACTTGCACACACTCCATATAATTTCTCGACCTTGTCTGAATTGGCTCCGAACAACGCCGTGACCAGTGATTCGCTTCTCTTTTCGCCTGCCTTTCTGGATCACCGACCGTACCTGTATCCCGATCCCTCCGAGGCCAAGCTGTACATTTCGCCATTCGTGATCGGCTGCTCCACCAACGCAACTACGCTCCCGAAGGCCGTAGATGGTTACTGTTCATTCCACGCAGCTTAAGATCACAAAAAGGTGCCTCTTTTCACAACGACCCGCTATGTGACCAGGCCGGAGTACTTAAGACTTACGGACGTATTCACGATCGCTACTACTAACGCGGAAAGTGCACTTTTGTACGAACGTTTGTTCAGTGCTGCCCTGATTGTCAACGTCGCAAGTCGCCAAGTCGCCACCTATACACGCATCTGGCGCCTTGCAGGCGCTTCTGTGCCCTGTCAAACTCTTGGATCGCGTCGGCGCTCGCTCCTACGGCCCGATTCCATTAACAACGGATGGTAATCGGTAGAGGATAGTTGCTATGAACAATCTGACATGCTACACAGAAACGGCTGCCATACCAAATGTGACAGCGCGGGATGTAGCCTCTTTCG
Source organism: Dermacentor andersoni (assembly GCF_023375885.2). Lineage (NCBI taxonomy): Eukaryota > Metazoa > Arthropoda > Arachnida > Ixodida > Ixodidae > Dermacentor > Dermacentor andersoni. The sequence continues at coordinate 105,951,468 of NC_092819.1, forward strand.
TCCTGCATGGCTTCATCCTTCGTAATGACGCACGTCGAGAACCCCTTAGGGATAGAGGTCGCGCCTTCCTCTCCGAAGTAGTCGAATTTCTGCTTTCGGAATGCCACATTATTCATGGAAAGCGCACGGCCTACCACCCGCAGAATAACGGGCTCAGAGAACGGTTTAACCGCACTCTCCGTGATATGCTAGCGTTGTACGTGGGATCTGATCACGGTAACTGGGACCGCGTTCTTCCTTTTGTAACGTTCGCATACAGCACTGCGGTACACGCTACTACAGGCTTTCAACCTTTCATCCTCCTGTATGGACTCGAGCCTTCGCGTACCATTGACACTCTCCTTGCATATCGTCCTGACGCTACCAAGTGCCCACCTGTGCGAAGCTGCCCGACAAGCCGAAGAGTGCCGTCAGCTCGCAAGCACCTTGACATCACAAGAACAAGAGCACCAGAAGGAAAGCCGCTCCGACT